>NW_016803687.1:132925-217787 GCF_001698545.2 Rhinopithecus bieti | reverse complement strand
AATTTTTATATATATAAAATTCATATATACATATAAAATTTATATATGTATTCATATATATATATGAATTTTTTAAGTATTAACTCACATGACCATAAGGAGGTCCCACAATAGGCTGTCTGCAGTCTGAGGAGCAAGGAGAGCCAGTTGGAGTTCCAAGACTGAAGGACTTGGAGTCTGATGTTTCAGGAGGCATCTAGTATGGAAGAAAGATGTAGGCTGGGAAACTAGGCCAGTCTCTCTTTTCACATTTTTCTGCCTGCTTATATTCTAGCTGCACTGGCAGCTGATTAGGTTGTGCCCACCCAGATTAAGGGTGGGTCTGCCTTTCCCAGCCCACTGACTTAAATGTTAATCTCCTTTGGCAACACCCTCACAGACACACTCAGGATCAATACTTTGTTTCTTCAATCCGGTCAAGTTGACACTCATTATTAACCACCAAGTCACCCATAGCAGTACTGCAGACTGGTCATTGTTTGCAGTATCACCCTTGCCGTCTGCTGATCCTATAGGCCGTGATCCTACCACCATAGTACAGAGCCTCTCAATTCAAAGTATTTGAATCAAAGTTATTTTTCTGATGATGTTTGGTTAACAGAATATCAGTGTCAAATAATCAAATAATTTTGAAGTACTCTGTAGTTTAAAATAGCTTCTGGGACAAGAAAATTATTTGAACTAATCTGCCCTGTCATATGAAAACATTCTATTTTGAATACTTGTAGATAGACTGAAAAATTCACTTTCTTTTGGATTTCTTTTATTCAGAAGGTTAATTTTATCCATGTAATATTGATCTTGGCATAGTCAACCCTCTTTGGAGGACCTTATTGACATGTTTGAATTCTATGTACATGTATTGAATTCTATGTACAAGTTATAATATATTTCCTATTTCAATGTATTCATCATTGAAAGAATTTAAAACTGTTTGTGGAAGTGTTAATTTTCCATATTATCTATAATAAGAAATTGTTTTATTTTTAGGATAAAAGGTACTCCAAATAAAACTGATAAACTTGACAATAAAGTTAAAAGAATTGGACCACACATAGAAATCTTCCAAGTATTCCGAGAAAGAAAAAAATTCATGATTACCCCAAAATTGATTAGAATGGTCACCATCATGCAGGCATATGTCAGGGGATGGCTTGAACGCAAAAGATTGCAAAGAGTAATGACCAAGGTAAGCTATACATCAGATATTATAATGTGTTTAAAATTTCTCATTAGATTCTATTAAGTAGAATTTTTCAATATGCCTCTAATATTTCTAAGTAAAATTCTGTGTACATACTTTTTTTTTTTTTTTTTGAGATGGGGTTTCGCTCTTGTCGCCCAGACTGGAGTGCAATGGCGTGATCTTGGCTCACTGCAACCTCTGCCTCCTGGGTTCAAGCGATTCTCCTGCCTCAGTCTCCTGAGTAGCTGGGATTACAGGTGCCTGCCACCACATCCAACTAATTTTTGGTGTACATACTTTAAGAAAATGTGATGAATAATCTGCTATGATGACAGTTTTAGACTGTGCAAAGATGGAGACTCCAAACAAAAGGCCTCATTTATCCTTAACTCAGCAATTCTGGGACCACCTATTCTTAAACAAGGATATTTTGAAATAACTTTGCACTAAAGTTGTTTCTTCTTTGCTATCTGCTTATTTTCTGTTTAGAGCAACTTTCCTTCACTTCCCACACTCCTGGGTACTCTTGCAGTGCATAAATGTCCAATTTCAAAGAATTACACACACATGCAAATATCTACCTGGTCAACTTTCATAGATTGCAATTTTGATTTTTAAAATAAATAATGCAGATCCATTTTGGCTGGGCAAATGCAGAAGAACCTAAGTGGGTCCATCTTGGAAAACCTTTGAGAGAACCCAAAATGTCCTCATCTTGAGGGCTAAAGTTTTACTGCTAATAAGGAATTTGGGAAATTAACTATAAATAAAATATATTAGTAGTGCCCACTCCAATTCCTTGATCTTCTGGGAAAAACCTCTGGAATAGATTTGCAGTGGGCATCCTGAACACATTTCTCTGACAATGTGGTGATACTGTTAGAGTTAATCCATCTGCCTATCTCTGGGTATACATGTTTACATGTACTAACATGTGTAAATTAATATGTATGTGAATCACATATGTAGTTCTGATGATTAAACATCATAATACATGTAAAACTCTGGCAAAAGGTAAACACTCCATATACTTAATCCCATAATTTTGTAAGGTAGCTGCTATATCTGTTTTATTGCTGAAAAAACTGAAGCAAATAATTTGCCCAAAGTCAAACAGCTGGTAAGTGAAAGAGCTAGAATTCAAACCCATGTCTGTCTAAGACATTGAAAGATCCGTGGTTAAATTAGACTTAAATTTCTCCAAAATGGGAAATGAACTGATTTTCTTACTCCACAAAGCTCTTTCTTTCCTATAACTATCTATATTGATAAACTGTTCTGCCACTCATTGCTCAAGCCATAAACCTGGATGTCTCTTAGATTCTTTCAACTTTTTCACTCCCATATTCAATTGGTTCCACTTTCATGATGTTTGTTGAACTGCTCTTCTTTGTACTTCTTGCCAGAACTTCCTTTAATCTACCCTTACATGGAGAATTGCAATAGTTTCCTAATTGATCTCTATGCCTACAAACCTACTTCCATCAAATCTATTTGCCATGTGCCATATTTGAAAAATTCCACTATTATTACCTTATTTCATTTCTTATAATCTTTTTGAGGGCCTATATCACTTACAGGATATAGTAGGAACTATAACATAGTACACATGACCTCCCTGTTTTGGCTCTTGCGTTTTGTCAAGCTTCATCACATCATACCCCCTGACATATTCTCTGTGTTTTAGCAAACTGCAAATCTTGATTGTTTCTTGTCATCTTATATTTTCATGCTGTTCTCTCCTCTGCCTTCCTTATCTTCTGATAAACTCCAATTCATCTTTCAAGATCTTCCTAAAGTATATTCACTTAGACACTCTCTCTTGTCCATCAAGCAGAACTGATCTCTCCATTTTTCTGGTCATTATTGTGTCCAGTTTTTGCATTGTTATCATCTGTTTACATGTTTGACATGGACAATATGGTTTATATGACTTATTTGGAAGCACATACTCTTCATTTTTCTATTCACAGCACCACAGACTACCTTGACACATAATATATACTCTATCATTTTAACTGTATGCATGTATGGTCTAATATTTTTTCTTGTTTATCTCTCTGTTTGTATACATATATTTTTTAGTGTGGCTAGATTGATTGCAAACTCCATGAAGATAGGTATCTGTCTGTCTTGTTTGTTTCTGTATTCAAATACCTAGAATGGTGTTTCATATGTAGTAGGCACTCAACAAATACCTATTGTATTTGATTATATGTAGGCACTCAACAAATACCTATTGAGTGGATGAATTAATATAATTGTAGAAGTTTATCATGGCAGTCTAAGGAGATCTCTCACACACACACACACACATCCTTAAAGTTCTGCCTACACACATTTGATACATGCTATATAATTTAATTATAGCATTTCCTAATATCAGAAAGAATTATAGAATCATTCATAACCTCTGGGACAAAAATGAATCTAAAAAATTGAGAGAGGAAGAATGGGCCAAAGATGAGGGTGAAAAGAAGTGATTTAATTGATAAGGAAAATGCTGAATTTCTATACGGAAATAGGATTTGAGATAAAAAGAATGGGAAGTACTTTTAAAGGATCAGAGCCAAAATAAAGTAGATTTTTTACTTTTATTTGGTTATAAAATTTGTTATGATTTTCTTTTTTATTCCATCATTGGCATGGTGCTTTGTCTGTTGGATGATTGCTTTGCTGATGTGGTTACAGTTGTTTTGCCTAGTGTCAAAATCCTAGTGTGACAGCCTGTAATGCAGTTAATAGTAAGTTTCTTGGACTGTGCCTATGTGAAGGGTTGCTGTTGGGGGAATTCTTTATAACTTTCTGCTCTAGAGGGTGCACAGCAAATTACTGAATAATTGTCAGCACTGTGGCAGTCCCTGCACTGGGAGACTTCCATAGTCATGTTGCTTTACTGCCACTCCAGAGTTTGTTGCTGTGGACAGTGTCTGCTAGAAGTTTAAGATTACTGAAGAGACTATACGATTTCCATTCCCTATGAAAAATTTAGTTTGGAATTCTTTAGAAATAATGAAGCAGCATCAAATTGTCTTGCCAGTCATACATCAAAAGACCACAGAGATTGCTATATTTTAATATGATTATTTTTCCACAATTAAAATGTCCTTTTCATTAAAATTTTGTGCTGTTTGTTTGCATGTGTTTTGGTATAGGTAATAATGATATTACAAAATCATAAAGACACAAAACGGGGTTCATTCCTTGATGTAACGCTTCTAGGATCTTACTTAATTTCAATATTTTTCTCTAAATATTTATAATTTTAAAGTTTTAATCCTAAATTAAATATATTTGATTGCTATTGACTAAAAATGTTGAAATTCCAGGACATTGGAATGGTTGATAGCTACAATAATAAAAAGTGTTTGAAATTGGCTTTTAATAAATATTTGTTGAATCAGTAAATTTGGAACAGCCCTGGAGAATCTGAGTTTCAATATTACCTTAACAATGTCTTATACATAACTCAATGGTCTTCAATATTTTGGAGGTTATAGAATTCTTTGAAAATTTGATAAAGTAGGAATTTCCTATCATTGTCTCAAAAGAACAAAACAGAAATAATAACAAAATCTGAACCTATTCGTGAACCCTATAGGACAGGGCACCTTGTATAGCAACAGTCCCCAACCTTTTTGGCGCCAGGGACCAGTTTCGTGGAAGACAATTTTTTCCATGGACGAGAGCAGGGGCAGGGATGTTTTCAGGATGAAGCTGTTTTGCTTCAGATCATCAGGCATTAGATTCTCATTAAGAGCACACAACCTGGATCCCTTGCATGTGCAGTTCACAATAGGGTTCTTGGTCCTATGAGCATTTAATGCTGCCGCTGACCTGATAGGAGAAGGAGCTCAGGCAGTAATGCTCGCTCACCCACCATTCACTTCCTGCTGTGCAGCCTGGTTCCCAACAGGCCACAGAGCAGTTGGTTGGGGACTCCTGTTGTATAGAACAGTTTTATTACATAACATGTGTGCTAACACTCACAAGTACCTGGAGACCTATGTTCGTTTATTCAATAACATATGTATTTTTTAATTTGATAATAGCCACTATATACTGGGTCCAATTTCCTGCCTGGTGTGTGAAGAGCATACATAATCTAGTGAGTAATGCAGACAACTGAAAGAAGTCTTAGGTATCATCAGAGCATTTAGAAAGGCCATTTAACCCCAAGTGTGTTTGATGTGGCAATTGGATAAGACCAATAAACTGAGATCTGGAGGGTGAGGGGTAGCTTTATTTTGTCAGGTGTACTGGGAGGCTGAGAGGCACAGGAAAGACCATATCAATAAGCTTAGGTGAACTATTTACATTTAAGGGGCTGGGGCATAGTTGGGAGGACAATGGCAGTAAAGGAAGTTGAAGGTAGGAATCAGATTAATAACGTTCTTAGAAACCTTAATAAGGAGTTTATACTTGGTGTCTGAGAATGGATGCCTTTAAAATAGATCAGTGACACAAATATATTTGAATTTGAAAAATTACTGACTTTGGACAATGGATTGGGAGGAGAGGGTGACAAAATGGAAGGGGAACAACTAGTATGCTTTTTCAGTAATCTACTGTATGGTGGTGATGGGGAAATGGACAGTTGATAGGACTTTGGGTTTGGTTGTATTTGGAGATAAGGAAGAGGGTGGAGTCAAGAATGATTCCCAGGTTCTTGTCTTGAGCAATCTGGTGTATGGTTGAGAAATGCAGAATTTAAGGGGAGGGGCAGGCAGGAGGGAGCAGTAGAAAGGAATGAAGGTAGAGTCCAATTTTCAACACTGGGCTTAAAGCTTCTGTGGAAAATCCTTGAGATGTCTGGGAAGCAGTTGAATATATGGGTCCAAAATTCAGAAGGGAGATTGGGCCATAAAGAAAGACTTGGGATGCATCAGTAGTTCTTAAATTATTTCACTGAGGAAGAATGTAAAACCCTCTCATCTATAAAAGTACCTCACTTTGGCAATGAATCTCATCATATTTCTGAGAAAGCTCTTCCCCCAGGTGTTGCTCCTTTACTTCATTCAGGTCTCTGCTCACTGTCACATTATCGAAAAGCTGTCCCATACTAACCTGTACAAAATAACTCTCTAATCACTCCTTGTGTCTTTTAAAGCACTTTATTGTTCTTCATGGCACTTACTACCACCTAACCTATATTCGTTTGTTAGATTATTGCTCCTTTCACTAAAATGTAACCCCCTGGAAACAGAAATTTTATCTTTCCTGTCTTCACAAGGTCTTGTACCTTCTTGGCCCACACTAGGAGCCTAATACATGTTTTTAATAAATTATTTTCAAGAGAGTGAAGGATGCATAACAGCATTTTGGGGCCAGGAGGATTTGAAATTTGAGGAACCTCTTCTAAATATGTTGATGCAGCTCCCTGACCAAGGATGCCCTCCTTGAAACCTGCCACCACCCATAGATTTGAGAATCATCATTACTGATACTAACTGGAGCCACGAGAGTCAATGTCATTGTCTAGGGAGACTATATAAAGAGAGAATCCTACAAAGAAAGATTGAGAGAAACTGGTTGGCGTTCAAAGGGAAGCAGAAGATGAGTATTCCACAAACATGAAAGTAGTAACAAGAGAGTTAAGAAGAAAACCAGAAGATGTTACATCAAGGAACTTGAAAGGCAGTACAAGGAAGAGGGTTAGGTCCACAGTCTCCAATGCTGCTAGACAGAATTTTCTGGCTTTAGTAACAGTAAGTTCATGCAGTGAAAACATCTGCAGTAGATAAATTGAGGCACTATGAGGTTTAGAGAAGGATAGTTTAAGATAAAAGATATTTATGTATGCTTAAATGCTCATTGGAAGAAGCCAGTAAGAGGGAAAGGTTGTCAATACAAGAAAGATGAAGCTAATCCATATTATAAGGCCTTTAAGGAGATTGGAGGGGGTGGATTTCCAAGATACTTGACAAGATTAGCATTAAGTGAGAGGAAACATATTTCTCCATTGCTGCAGGAGAAGAAGATGTATAGATGCAGTTAAGTATTTAGACTTGCTGGTGGGAAGTTGAGGTTGCAATAAACTAGTTGTTTTTTCTTCCTCTTGTGAAGTAAAGAATTAGGCCATCAGGTGAGAGTAAGCATTTAGATGGGTTTGAATGTCTGAGGAGATTGAGGTACTACAGAAAATGACAGAGAGATGCCTTAAAAAGCATGCATGAAATTCCAGGCCACTTTGAGAACCTCACTGAGATTGGTGATCAAGAATTGGAGTGGTATCATTTCTTCAGGTTGTATAATTTTCTTTAGTAATTATGAAAAATGAGGCATGGAGATGTAACATAATTACCCAAAGTTGGACATCTTGCAAGTGACATAGATGAGAATGAATTCTGAGAATCAAACATAAGTCTGTCTCGCTCCAGAGCACTGTAAAACATGAGACCATTCTGGTACCAGAATTGTCCAATCATTGCAAATGGTGGAATCTTTTCTCAGGTCAGGAAATTCCAATGTTTGGAGTTTCCTGCCGAAAGCCAAGGCTAGATAATACTCCCACCTGGCGCTAATAGAGCTAATTCAGGTGAGCTCACATCAGAAACATGAAGATAAGAAGCACTGCCTGTAGAGAGGCACCCTTTCTATGGCAATTAGGAGCTGCTATTTAATGTTTTTCAGAGTACACTGTGGGGGGGAAACAATATATTTTTATTTATATTTAATGATAAAGTTGACCAAGAATGTTTATATAACAGTTTTCTATACTGAGCAATTAGACATAGAGTGATTGAGGCATATGCTTCAGGTAATAGTAAAAATAATCTCTTTGACTCAGATCAAAATGAGTACAGCAAGCAACATGGACACAGAAGAGAGGCCTGAAAAAGTGCAAGAGGAACCAAACCTAGGAGAGACACATGTCCAGTAGCTATGCATGGATAAGGTCTTCACTAGTTTCTTAGTGGATGGGGAAGTGAATATAAGATTCACACAGTGGTATTTGTGGCTTGCATATTTGTAAGTGTGTGTTTATGCATATGAGATTGAGATGATGATTTAGAATGTTCAATTATTGTTTCACTGTGTATAGGTTTAGTCATTTAAAAAAATGTCCCTTTTGTTTTATAAGGTTTTGAATAAAGACTTTTTTGATATTTTCATACCTAAATGCTTAGACAAGGTTAGACTTCAATAAATGTGGTCAAGATATCTTCTTATAGGTCTATAGCATTTTCTTTTCAAAGTTAAAAAGTCAAACTGGCAAAATATTTGCTGAAATATGACACAAAGTTTAAAAAAACCTAACATGTAAAGATCTCTTACAAACTGATAAGAAACACACTAACGGAAATTAAGTCGTACTAAGTGTCATATGATGGTGGAATTCTCCAAAAATTGAATAAATTACTTAAGAAAAAAAGACATAACCATATCAAGCAAAAGCAAATTGAAATAAATACTAGAAAATTTTATTAAATGTTGATAAGTATAATACATTTGTGCATTAAGATAATAGAAATTGGAACATTATAATCAGTAATTTGCAATAACTATATGGCAATATTGCTGTTGTAAGTAGAAATTTGTATTTTTTTCTGATAAATTCTACCTTGAGAAATATTTAGACTTATAGTGAAAGATTTACATACTGAAATGTAGTAGCACAATAGCTGAAGCATATTTCCATGCAAAAGGCTGGTAGGGAAACTCCCTGTAATAAAAACCACATGGATGGACCATCGTAATTTTCTCTGGCTCAACTTCCTAACCATGAAACGCCCTAGGTGACCTTCCAAATGCCTGAGATCTGAAAAGGGCTCCCTTACAAGATAGGTTGTGTTCCCCGAAAGAGGTATTACATTCAGAGGAAAAGGTACTCAAATTGAAGTTGGTGGTTGCCCAATGCCCTTCCTTTTCTCAGAGACATCATCTGTCCAAGTAGCACATTCCAAGCGGGAACTTTCCTCTTCATGTTTTAAAGATACAATCAAAACACTGCTTGATTCTTAATTATAAGCAAAAGAAATCCAGTTACAGATTTAAGCAGAAAGATGTTGAGGAGGATATTGTACACAGGTCTAGAGAACTAAGTTCAGAAACATAAAGGAATAGTAAAGGCTGGGTAGCTCCCAGTAATCCAGCCAAATCCTATACAGAAAGAGTGTGATGCAGACACTGAATCCTGGGTGTTCCTGACTTCACAAATGCTGCCCTTGAAAAATGTATATCTGTGCTACAGTTACTCTATCACACAAATAGATTTCTCACTGTTTCACTCTTAAAAGCATTATTTGTTTCCATTCAAAGTTTGGGATTGGTGGAGTTAATGATGAAGTTCATGTGTCTGCATCCTAGCAACAGAAGAGGTATGAGTCATAAGCATCTGACTTTTGGCTTCAAATTGTGGGAAGTGGGTTCTGCCTCCCACTAAGATTCATATGTAGGGAATGTGCCAAAAGTGCAACCAATTTATTATCTTTTAAAAAGACAAGCCTATTGAACAAAAGGCAGATTAAAATACACATTGAAAATGCTATTAAATGTTGAGAGACATTAGCAAACATCCACAATCTGCTATTAGATGGAAGGAGAAAGGAGAAGAGAAAGGTAGTAAAATTATGCTAATTTATTTTTCATTCAAGTAAACAAAAAATATTATTTTACATAAACAGAAAATAACATGACAGAAACAAGAAAAGTAATGTGTAATATGGGCCGGGCGCGGTGGCTCACGCCTGTAATCCCAGCACTTTGGGCAGATCACGAGGTCAGGAGGTCGAGACCATCCTGGCTAACATGGTGAAACCCCGTCTCTACTAAAAATACAAAAAATTACCTGAGCGTGGTGGCGGGCGCCTGTAGTCCCAGCTACTGGGGAGGCTGAGGCAGGAGAATGGTGTGAACCTGGGAGACAGAGCTTGCAGTGAGCTGAGATCCCGCCACTGCACTCCAGCCTGGGCAACAGAGTGAGACTCCGTCTCAAAACAATAAATAGATAAATACATAAATTAATTAATGTGTCATATGAAATATGCTAGCAAACAAACAAACAAAAAAATCTTGTAGAATGGGTGAAAACACGGCCAGGCGCGGTGGCTCCTGCCTGTGATCCCAGCACTTTGGGAGGCCGAGGTGGGCGGATCAGGAGATTGAGACCATCCTGGCTAACACGGTAAAACCCCATCCCTACAAAAATACAAAAATTAGCCGGGCATGATGGCAAGTGCCTGTTGTTCCACCTGCTCAGGAGGCTGAGGCATGATAATCGCTTGAACTCGTGAGGCAGAGGTTGCGGTGAGCTGAGATCACACCACTGCATCCACTGCACTCCAGCCTGGTGACAGAGCGAGACTCCGTCTCAAAAAAAAAAAAAAAAAAAAGAATGGATGAAAACACTAAATTAAAAGGAATGTAGAGTATAGTTAAGTGGGCTCTCGAATGTCTCTATGCTAGTTTCAAAACCAATTATACAACTTACTGGCTATGGGACGTTGGGAAAATTATGTAAAGATTTTCTGCTTCAGTTTTTTCATTTGTAATATGGTATGCAAAACACAGAAAAGGAAAGCCTACTCAGCGGAAAATGTAAATGTAAACACATTCCTAAACAAACAAGAAGTAATGAACATTTTAAAAATTAAGCCTTTAAGAAGTCAAAACAGGAAAATAAATCTAAATATTATTTAGAAGTAAATTAATAAAGATATACAGTGACATTAATAAGCCAGAAAATGTAAAATGTAAAAAATAATTGACTTGTTAACTAAAAGGGAATTGCTCTTTAGAAAAGAGAAAACAAGTACGAAATAGGTAAATACTTAAAACTTTAAGAAAAAAACTGTTCTGGTGGAATGTTGAAAATGCATACAAAGAAGAATGTAGTCACAGGTAAACTAATAAAACAAAATGTGCATATATGCTGAAAAGGGTTAATTTCTTGAATATTCAGAGATTTTTAGAAATCAACAACAACAACAAAACCTTAAAAGCCCAGGGAAAATAGGTAAAGGACATGAATGTACAATTTCCAAAGGAAATAAAAGAGAAAGATTTGAGCAACTAGAGTGGACTGCTTAGACAGGAATCATCCATTACAGAATAATACCTTAATAAGACTACATCGTTTCTGGCAGAGTGGGCTACATATTATAGAAATCTGGACACAAGTGTAGGAAGTGTCTGTGAAAGAAGCAAATATTGGAAGCTCTGTTCTATGGGAAGTATGAATATATAATAACAAAGCAATTCATAATGGAAATCTCTGAACTATAGGGAGATTGTGTTACTCTACAATGCATATATTTAACCAACCTGGGCAACAAACAATAAATACACCCATAATCTAAGAAACTAGGTGAAATAGACTAAATGAAAGAGGCAAGTCATATTAAATATAAATACCAGAAATATATAAGGAGCTTTTTTGTCTTTGTAGGCTTTGTATCATGGACCGGATATGAAAGCAGTTATTAACATGTATGGCAGACTAATCCACCGTGTTAGATATCGACGTGGTCTTTGGAGGACAAGACAAATTGTCAACTTATCAGAGCTAGAGGAATGGATGGACCGAAAAAAATGTAAGTGATGCAGACACTTCTGGTTTGAATTTAAGTTTGGAGTTAATTTAACCATGGAAATTTTAAATATAATTACCTATAGAAAGCAAAGGTAGATTATATTTTATATTGCTGTAAGCAATTTGCATTTTAAGTTAGCATGTTGTATATTTGAATTAATTTATTTGGATCCTCTGCAAGTAACAGAAAACTCATTCTAGCTAACCAAAGCAAAAAGGAAATTTAACAGGAGAATATTGCAAAGATAGTTAAAGAGTTGGATTTCAGACTGAATATTAAACACAACTGCTTCAGAGATCTAGGGAGCAGGAAATAAGGGACAATCTCAATTTGCCTCTGGGGGATAGATAACCCCTTACCACTTAAAGACTCTTTGTTGCTATGCTTTAAATTCATATTCCAGGGAGATAACAACTGATACGTATAGCTTGAGTCACAAATCCAACACTTTGCAATGGGAAGGTAGGGAATCTGGCTTGAGAGTTGCACCGAAACTGTTCATTGGAGGAGGGATAGCTACACAAAGGAAAATTAAGTATTTATACCAGAATAGTAGTTAATGGACAGTGAGCATACTAAACAACATATTGCTTATTAGTGTTAGAATTCTATTCATAGAACAAATTCTCTAATTTATATCTTAATTTTCAGAGATTCCAATTTATATTTATATTTAATGAATTCAGTATTGCTTAGGATTAGGATAGATTATTAGAGCCAGTTTCTTGACTAAAAAAAGATACAAGTAAATTATATTTAATTGGAATCATTGTCTTGCTGCTTTATAAGGTAAAAATGTGAAAATGTTGGTAGTCTCAGCTAGTCATACAGTATTTATTTTACATTTAAGACTGTAAGTTCCATGAAGGGATTATGTCTGTTATATTTATCACTATCTAGCAAATGCCTGGTTTATAAGAAGGGCTCAAAAATATTTGTTAAAATGATAGTTTTCATTAAGTTATGATAAAATTATGTGCTAAAAGCTATTTACTGTTAACCAGAACTCTTTGAGTTAGAATAGTTTCTTTTCTGTGGCTAGAGGTAAAGGGAGGAAGCCGGAGAGAGAGTGGAAAGAGAAAAGAGAGAGGGAGATTGTTCTATATAAGTCAGAGGTTGCTAGATTAATTCACCCAGCCCAGCCCAACAACCTGGTTTCTAGAGAAAAGAGCAGAAAGGATCAAAGTGTTGGAGAGATGGAAAGACAGGAAGAAGAAAGAATGAGAAAGTGCGAGAGAGAGAGAGGCAGAAAAAGAGAAGATCCTTCTCCCATTAGGAAGCTACTTGGACTCCTTTTACTTATAGAACCGAGAAAGAGTCAGATTTTAAGACTTTTGCCCATAAACTCTCCATACCACTAGTACAAAATTCAGGAAGATCTTAGTACTCTTTTTATGAATAGTAGTTTATATTATATAATCTAATATGAATGTACTGATTTTATAATATGACAATATATACTAAAACCTTACAGTTATTACACTGGCCAAATTTTCTTTTCCATCCACTTTAATTTTTAGCTACTGACTTCCAAATCACATATCCTTTCCAAAATGCTCCTACTGTTTTACTCAATTAGTCTTCTCTTGATACCCCAAACTATCACTAATTTGATTTTTTCACATTATGGAATGTTGCTTATTTTTCGTATCTTTACTTTCTTTCCATGATTTCTCCTTCTCAATTTGTAACTGCAGATTTCAATATTTTTGCATCCTGAAATATCCCCTTTGTTTGAAAAAAATAATGTGATTTCTGTTTTCCATCCTGGACTCTGGTGCTTTCTAGCTGAGAAGCTTTTTGAGTAAAAGTCTTAAAGATAGTGAGAGATAAGCCAGGTGGACTATGGGGGGAAGAAAGTTCTAAGCAGGGGGAGCACCAAGCACAAAGGCCTTAATTTGGAAGCTGCTAGTCTTGGAGGAAGCCAGGAGACTAGTATTACTAGAATGAAGTTTGTGACTGGAGAACAGAGCAAGATGGAATTGGAAAGGTAGTCGGGAGCACAGGTTTTGTCAAACTTTATAGACCGTTGTATTTTACCTTGAGAGAATTGGGAAGCCATTGGAGGATTGGGAACAGAGGACTATGAAGCAACTTGTGTTGCAGACACCACTCTGGTAATTTTGTTGAGAATAGGCTAACATGTGGCAAAAACAGAATAAAGGAGTCCAGTTAGGACAGATGGTGGTCTGTCCAACATGGGAGCTGAACAGTAGAACAGAATTTGGTAAATGAATAATTTAAAGAATTACCAACCAGAGCATCCATTTACATTGAGGGGTAAAGTAACTCAATAGAGACAGAATTAGCAAGTTCTAATTTGTCTTCATGTTACTTAGAAAATTCTTCATCTTTTCCATGTGTTGATGGCTAATTGGGTGATATTTGGCAGATACCGATACAACTTTTTAAGCATCTTTCAATTATCAGAAAATTTCATTAATTTTTGTGATTTAAATTTTGTATTTACTCTAGGTATATCATCCTTGAATACTAATTCTCCTTTCATGTTGCTGAAAGTTTGCTCATAGGGCATAATATGCAGGTTAAGGGCACTGTTATCAATTATACAGTTTCAAAGCCATAATATTAATAGGTACATCAATATTATCTTATGAGAAACATATAAAATGATTAATTCAAGGAGAAACTAATAAAGGGCTATATACTTTTACAAGGAGAAATACATTTACTTAATCACAAAAGTAAAAGGTGATATTCTTTTTGTTTTAGTTTAGAATCAGATGCTGAGACAGTAATTCCAGTACAACTAATTTGCTTGGGAGTTAATACTAGGCAATACTGTTAATGGAATGGAGAAAGGAGACAGGAGGGAAAGGGGTCAAAAAAGAGTGCAATATCAAGCAAATTACCACGTGGACAACTGGAGCTTAATCCCTCTAGGGAACTCAGAAAAAACAGTGTAAACAACTTGAGTGCTGGGTCTTTCTCAGCCAACTCCCCTGAGTCTGGCTGAGGCCCACTGCTTGGTGCATAGATGGGTTGCATGAAGGCCAGAGGGAGCCCTTAGGCAATGGAATGCAGATGCTGGCAATTGAATGTCAAGTTAGCATGCACATAAGTAAGGGACAAGGAGATATGGATGGGACACTGAAAGAAACTGCTCTAGTTTGCTTATTTCAAAAGAGACAAATAGTCATACATACACTAAATATAAATTTTCATTTATTGTACTGCTGTGTTTTAGGATCTCAAATAGCTATTCATATTTAGACAATTACTAAATATGTCTTGAATCTGTTGATGTCTCATAGCTATCTCCCTCAACTGAATGAATGAATGAATGAATGAATGAATGAATGAATAGAAAAACTGAAATCCATGTGGTTGAGTGCCAGGATGATATAACTTCTGTTAGAAACCACCTTGGTGCCCTTTGACATTGACAGTCAGAGCTAAACCTGTATTTGAGCAGTCGCTGACATCCTGTAAATGTTGACTTATACAATCAGCTTCATGGGGTTAAATGTAGCATATTTCAAAGTAGAAACTCAATGTCACTTTTTTGAAAAAAGAAAAAAATTATTTATGGAAAACTACACTTATAAAATGTATGCATCAATTGTCTTGCTCGTTATCTAACTCCTTTCTAAAGTCAAGTATGGGAGATAAGTGACAGGTGGCCCACTTGAGTGGTTTTCTGTGGTAGTCTTGAGCCAGGAGTGACAAAGTACCTTAAATGTGAAAGTAGAAATGCATGAAGTTAGTGAGCAAAAAGTAGACCTTGCTCCCAATTAGGGGCCAACTTTAGAAACATAATAAGCCATCCAAAGTGGAATTACCAATTTAAGTAGTTAGAATGTGAGTAAAAGCCAAAAAGAGATGAAAAAAGTAGAGCAGCTAATAAACAATGAAGAGTGAAGTGGATCAGTAGGTGTCAGGTCCTCAGAAGTCCTGATATAAAAGCTACATCTTATGACATGGTTGAGCTGACATTATAGGATTTATCATCAACTGTCATGAAGCCAGTATAGAAGGTGCCAGTATTCATCTTGGGGAATCAAGTAAAAATTTCACTGCTGTGGAATGTGAGGAGAGAGAAACATGCCCACTTCCTTCTAACCTTTGCCAGAAGGTCGACATAGTACTAGACTAATCGTGGAGACTTACTGGTAGACAGGAAAATAAAGCTAGAGTTAAAGTTTTTTACTTGATGTATTGTTTAAAGAATATTTTCTTTTACATTTTTGTCCTTTTAGTCTATGAAATAATGTTTGCTAAGAGGGAATATTGGCCAAAAATTGAAAGAAGTGAGCTCCCCAATTTCTTCAATGACTGTGGACATTTCCCAACTCAGAAACAAATTGATGATACTTGGGACCTAGTCCATCAAGGTGAGTAGTTTCTCATTTCTTTATTTTCTCCTTCTTTTCTTCAACTTTCTTCTTTTCTCTTTCCCAACTTCACTCAGTTGTTCTCTTCCTTTCTTCATTCCTTCTCTTACTTTTACTAAACTTTTTTTTAAGTCCTTTCCCTCAAATTTATTTGTATCTGATCTTAATATTTGTGAAGGAAAGTATTTGAAAAGTAGGTTAAAAGAAGTTAATACAATACAGTTTTTTTTGGAGGAAGATGGAAGAGATGGTTTTCATTTTATAGTTTTAGGTATTTTTTGATATAAAATAAGTTACATCAAGTTGAGTATATTTTAAACCATCATGTTTTAAATACTGATGCTAGGAGGCTTTCTCCTGGATAGTTAGATTTGGTACTGGAGAACACAGTCAAGTTAAAATGTGTAAACATTGTAAGCTATTTCAATACAATATACTTTCACAGAAAATCATTTCTTTTCTGAATAATAAATGAAAAATATTGTTTATGGGAATATTTAATAATTTAAATGGAGCAAGATTTCTCTCTTCAATAAAGACTAATAAGGGGATGTAAATTGTCACAAAAGCATGAAAAATTCTCTATGAATTTTCCTTTAATTTCTTAAGATTCTTCTCAGCTTTTCTTTCTTTTTTCCCCAGCTTTATCAAAGTATAATTGACAAATTAAAATGGTTTATATTAAAGATGTGATGATTTCAGATACATATGCATTGTGTAATGACTACCACAATCAAATTAATCAATATATCCATCACCATCCATAGTTACTGTGTATGTATGTGTGTGAGTGTGAGTGTGAGTGTGTGGTGAGGACACGTAAGAACTGTTCTCCTAGCCAATTTCAGGTAATCAATACAGTATTAACTACAGTCACCATGCTGTACATTAGATCCCCAGAACTTATTTGTCTTTCAAACTGAAAGACAAAAATTTGTATGTTTTGACCAACATCTCCTTAATTCCCTCCAACCCTCAGCCCTAGCAACCGCCATCCTACTCTATGCTTTTATATCAACTTTTATAGATTCCACATATAAGTAAGACTACACAGTGTTTGTGTTTCCACATCTGGCTTATTTAACTCAATATAATGTCTTCCAAGTTCATCTTTATTGTGACAAATGACAAAATTTCCTTATTTTTAAAGGTTGAATAGCATTCCATTGTGTATAATACCACTTTTTTATCCATTCATTTGTTGACAGGCACTTATATTGCTTTCTTATCTTGGCTATTGTGAATAATGCTGCAGTGGAGGTACAGATATCTCTAACAAACTGATTTCATTTATTTGGATATAAACCGAGTAGTAGGATTGTTGGATCTTATGGTAGTTCTATTTTTAATTGTTTAAGGAATTTCCATACTATTTTACATACTGGGTATACCAATCTACATTCTACCAATAGTGTACAAACGTTCCCTTTTCTCCACATTTTCGCCAATACTTGCTGTCTCTTGTCTTTTTAATAATAGCTATCATACTAGGTGTGAGGTAATATTTCACTGTTGTTTGACTTGCATTTCCCTGATGATCATATACCTGTTGGCCATTTGCATATCTTCTTTGGAAAAATGCTTATTCAGGTTTGTTGGCCATTTTTGAATTGAATTATTTGGGGGTTTTTACTATTAAGCTGTATGTTTATCATTTATTTTGGATATTAATCCTTTATCAGACATATGGGTTGCAAATATTTTCTCGCATTCTACAGATTTTCTTTTCATTTTGTTGATTGTGTTTCCTGTGCCGTGCATAAGCATTTTAGTTTGATGTAGTCCCACTTGTTTTTTAAAAATTATTCTTATTTTTTATGATAGAGACTGTGATCTAAGTTGCTTAGGCTAGTTTTGGACTCCTGGGTTCAAGTGATCCTCCTGCCTTAACCTCCCAAGTGGCTGGGACTACAGGCACATGCCACTGTGCCCAACTGTTTTTTGTTTGTTTGTTTTTGCTTCTGTCACCTGTGCTTTTGGGGTCATATTAAAAACTAAAACCATAGCCAAGATTGCCATCACAGTGCTTTTCCCCTGTTTTCTTCTAGAAGTTTTGTGGCTTCAGACCTTACATTTAAGCCTTTAATCCATGTCAAGTTAATTTTTAAATATGGTGTTAAATAAAAGTCTGATTTTATTCTTTTGCATGCGGTTATCAAGTTTGCCCAACACCATTTATTGTAAAAACTATCCTTTCCCTATTGTGTATTCTTGGCACCCTTGTCAAAAATTAGTTGCATATAAATGCATGGGTTTATTTCTGGGCTCTCTATTCTATTCCATTGGTCTATTTGTCTGTTTTTATGCCTGTACCATACTGTTTTGAATACTATAGCTTTTTAATATAGGTTGAAATCAGGAAATGTGATGCCACTAGCTTTGTTCTTCTTTCTCAAGATTTATTTAGCTATTCAGGAACCTTTATAGTTTCATGTAATTTAGGTTTGGTTTTTGTAAAATGCCATTGGAATTTTGATAGGGATTGCATTGAATCAATAGATCATTTTGAGTAGTATAGGCATATTAACAATATAAAGTCTAATTCATGAACACAATATATCTTTTCAATTATTTGTGTCTTCAATTTATTTAATCAGTGTCTTATGGTTTTCAGTGTACAGATCTTTTACCTCTTGGGTTAAATTTATTCCTAAATATTGTATTTTCTTTTTTTTTTTTTTTTTTTTTTTTGAGGCGGAGTCTCGCTCTGTCACCCGGACTGGAGTGAAATATTGTATTTTCTTTGACGTGATTGCAAAGGGAGTTGTTTTCTTAATTTCTTTTTCAGATAATTTTTTGTTAATGTAGAGAAAAGCAGCTGATTTTTATTTGTTAGCTTTTCTTTCTATTTATATACGCATGCTCTGGCTTTCTACTGTGTTTAGAGATAATGTCACCACAATGTAATTGAGAAGAGATGGTAAGGAAGTGAAACAAACATTTCAAGACCCTTTTTTTTTAAATCTAAAGAAAGGGCTCACATACTAGTACAAAGGTGTGAGTAAATCAGAATGTAAAGATGGATGCTTCATTATATGTTTGGAGTTCTCGTCTTTCATTCTTAGTGCAAATTTACACAATTCTTTACCTATGGACTTTCTTTTGCCACTGCTGTATCCTAGTATCTGGAACAACTTTTTAGACTTTGATAAATATTTGTTCACCTATTTGCAGACGCATCTACATCACTTTATGCTTCAGTTTAGGTTAAGTGACTTTTCTTAATGATAAAAGTATTTAATTTTATTATAGAAAATTTGTAAAATATAAAAGTATATAAAATTTTGAAGAAATAGCAGTTGTTAACATTAACTATCTCTCTAAGTTTTTCTGTCAATATGGCATTATTTTATGAAAATCCAGATTTTCCATATATAGTTTGAACATATTGTTTTGTTTAACAATACTCATCAGTTTCAAAGCTACAAATAATTTTACAGTGTTATTTTGACAGAGTAGTAATCTGCCATATGGATGTTCTATAATGTATTTATTGTTATACATTTAAGTTGTTTTCATTTTTCTTATAACAATAAAATAAAAAAATTAAATGCAGCAAAATATAACTAATCAAGTAGTTAAAAAATACATGACTAGTGTTAGTAATTTAAAATATGTATTTTTTTTCAAATTAACAGCTTCAAAGGGATATTTTTCTCTACTCAGTATTTTAGAGTATATCATAATGGCTTAGATTTAGAGCATGGCTCTGGGGTTAGCTTGCCTGGGCTTAATTCCCTACTCTACCACTTTCTAGCTGTCTTTGGACAAGTTATATATTCCTCCTATACCCCACTTTTTTCGGCTATAAGAAGAAGATAATATCTAAGTCACTGGACTGTTGTGAGGCTTAAATGAAATAATTATGTAAAATATGTGGTCCATTGTAAGTGTGCAATAAAAGTTTGTTATTACTCATAAGTAATTCTCATATATTCTTAATTATGAAAATAAACATTTATAATTAAGTTTGTTTTGAAAATGTTTAAAATTAAACAAAATTGTATAATGACTCTTTTAACAGAGATTTTATATTGAATATCATCAGTTGGTTTCTACCCATATCATCTCTTTTGATTATCATAATGATCTACATGCTAGAGGAGGTGATATGCTCCTTTATACATATTTTATGGATGGGAGAACTGAGGCTTAGAAAGAGACTTTTCTAAGCTCATTGGTAGAGCTGGAACTTTAATATTGCTCTCTTCGAGTTAAGGTGAATGCTTTTCCATTCTACTCTGTGCAGACATTTTAAAATCAATGTTATAAAACATAATTAGATGGATGATTAAAACATTCTTGATAGCAAGAGCTGCCTTTTATTCATGTTTCACAGACTAGCTTAATGCCTTGCAATATGTTAGATTTTTCTGTAAATGATTGTGTCTGTTAAGATTCTTATTTAAACCAAAATTTTCAAAAGAAAAGTTAATTTAAAAGCATATTTTTATTATAATGCAGAAGATTGGGAAACTTTACAGAAAGGGGCCACTCCGATGTAATTTTAAATGTGTCTAATTATATTGGTCCATCCAGCTACAACACTTTTTGATGCATAAGAAGATTTAATTTAAAATGGAGGAGATATTCTAAAATATGAAAAGACAACAGAAAATTGATGCAAGAAGGAGCTAAATTAATGGATTCCTATTTACTTCTGGTATATATTCTATTCTTAAAATAATTTGATTTTATGCATTTTAGATTGTCTGTCATCTTCATTTATACTGACTTCTTTGATTGTGTATAATAGCTCCAGATGTGCAACCTACACATTTTTTCATCCAGTAGAATATTTCACCTGAATGCATATGTAGCTAATTCAATTGATTAACTACTTCAGTGTACGACACCAAGTGGGTCACATTTCTGAAACTGTCTTCAGGTATTTTTAGCATTTTTTTTCATTCTTTATTCTTATCACTATGGTAACAAAAAAATTTGTGACTGAGGACATGATTTTTGTCTAAAAATCTTACTTTGGGAGAATGAAGCAACTTCCGGCTACATGTGTAGGCAGATCTTAAAAGCTGCAGAATATGCAAACATGAAAACCATTACTTGATATTCATTTAAATTCTAATAAATGAAACTAATAATATGAGAATAGCATATCAAAAAGTAAAGAAAATAATGAATTGTGGGCATGTATTATCTACTTATACTTCTGTCTAGTCCTTAGAAATGTGAACTTTGAAGGTTTTCCCCTATTTTTCCAACATGTAAATAGAACTTTTAGTTCATTTTCTGCAATTAAGATAATCAAAAAACTCAACAACGATGATAAGTTCATTTTAGTGAGGAGCCCTAGACAAAATCTTAAAACCATGAAAGGTACTTACTTATATTCTGTTTAACCTGAAATATCTTATGCATCTGAACAAATTATAACCTGAGATATGATATGAATCATTTTAGGTTTTCTGAGTAGTTAGTGGCAAACTATAACTATTTCCTGAGCCCCCTGTTCCTCAGACCACAGCTTAGTCCACCACAAACCAACAATGCTACATTTTCTGCTCCTTTACCAATATATAGCTTGTTTTTATTAGATGGGAAACATATAATGATTTTCTCTTAAAAGTTTTTCACATTAACAGGCACTCTAATCATAAAGTTTAATTATTTAGGAAGGGATTTAAAAGGATATTTTAAAAATAGAAGAATTTAGACTATAAAAAATTTAAGACTGAAAAATTCTGATGGGAAAAGAATGAAGATGTATCAGAGGTAACGTGCTACAATAGCCTTATTTTAAATAACTTCTAAAATAGAAATTTAACACATTCTTATTGCAAAACATTTTGAAAATACACACTAAAAATAAAAGGTGAAACACTGGCAACTTTATGTTTGAGAATAGTGTGAGGCTCCTGACTAGGCATCAGAATAGGTAGTCAGTTCTTATAAGGATCTTATAAGTTCCCCCATTAATATTTGGTTAAATGTGTGTGGCAATTTATCTTCTTCATTAATAGAATAAAAGTAGGATCACATTATACATATGTTGCTGATGCAAATCTCAGCTCACAAGCTCACTGTTTAAGACTTACTTTATATTTTCAGGCTTCATGCATCAGAAATTTAATTTCAGGCAATTTGACTTTTCATTCTATTTTCTGAGGTTTTGCTAAATAAGAGTGGACGACAGTCAATCTCTATTACTACTGTCAGCCCCAGCCAACCACTGATCTGCTTTTTGTCTCTATAGATTTGCCATTTCTGAAAATTTCTTGTAAATGGAATCATACAATATGAAGCCTGTTAGGTAATGACATAGCTTGTGGGGTCCAGATGATCTGCAGTATTATCTGTCAACTTTGGCACTTCCTGGTAGTTAGTTCACTACATTACCACATACTAGATCACTTAAACAATGACAATTTAGTGTCTCATAGTTCTAAACACTAGGAGTCTAAGATCAAGGTGTTGGCGGATTTGGTTTCCATTAAGGCCTCTTTTCTGGGCTTGTTTTCCTTCTGTGTCCACACATGGCCTTTCTTCTGGGCATGCTCACCTCAGTATCTCTTCCAGTTTTATAGGGACTCCTGTCCTGTTGAAATAGGGCCCTACCCTTATGACCTCATTTAACCTTAATGCCCTCTTTAAAGGTTATATCTCCAAATAAAGTCACATTAGGGGTTAGAGCTTAACAGGTTAATTTTGGGAGAGGACACAATTGAGTCTATAACACCTGGGATATCCATTGATTTATTGGCACTTATTAGTCAATTTAATCAGGATGCAATGAAGATTCTTTTATAATTTAATTTAATTTAATTTTTTGAGATGAAGTCTTGCTGTGTTGCCCAGGCTGGAGTGCAGTGGTGCAATCTTGGCTCGCTGCAACCTCCACCTCCTGGGTTCAAGAGATTCTCCTACCTCAGCTTCCCAAGTAGCTAGGAATACAGGTGCCCACCACAATGCCCAGCTAGATTTTTGTATTTCTTTTAGTAGAGATGGGATTTCACGATGTTGGCCAGGTTGATCTCAAACTCCTGACCTCAGACGATCTGTCTGCCTTGGCCTGCTGGGATTACAGGCATGAGCCACTGCTCCTGGCCAATTCTCTTTTTATTTTTTGACATCTCTAATGAGATATAATTTACATCTTAAAAAATTCACCCATTGTAAGGATTCAGTTAAATGATTTTTAGTAAATGTACATTGGTGTACAACCATAAGCATGTTAGATTAAATTTAAAGATTTTTTCATAACCTCAAAACATCATTTTGGGCCCATTTGCAGCTAATCCCTACTCTTACCCCCAGTCCCAGACAACTACTAGACTGCCTTCTGTCTCTATAGATTTGTCATTTCTAAAAATTTCTCATAAATAGAATCATGCAATATATAGTCTACAATATATAGACTGGCTTTTTTCAACAATATTTTTGAGGTTCATCCATGTTGTAGCTTATTTTAAGTACTTCATTCCTTCTTATTGCTGAGTAAGATTTCTTTGTATAAATAAGTCATATTTTGTTTATCTATTCATTAGTTGATGGACATTTAGGTTGTTTCCACCTTTTTGTTTTGAATAATGCTACTATGAACATCTCATTGTGGTTTTAATTTGCATTTCTCTAATAATGAATGATGTTGAGCATCTTTTATTAGACATTTTTATTTATCTTCTATAGAGAAGCCTATTCAAAACTTTTGCATATTGTTTCAATTGAGAGCTTTGTTTTCTTCTTATTAAATTATTGACTTCTTTCTATTCTGGATACAAATTCTCTATTAGATATATAATTTACAAGCATTTTTCCCAGGCTGTGGAATATCTTTTCTTTTCTTAATGGCATCCCTGAAAAGCAAAGGTTTTAATTTTATAAAGTATAATGCATCAGTTTTCTTTTCTTTTCTTGGGTATGCTTGTGTTGTTATATCTAAGAAGTTTTGCTTGTAACAAGATAAAGGTTTTCTTCTACGATTTTCCAAGAATTTTAATGACTTACTCTTACTTTTGGTCTATAGTTTATTTTCTTCCAGCCTATTTGCATATTTGAATATAAAGTGTTTTTCTTATAGAGAGCATAGAGTTTGATCTTTTAAAAATATAGTCTGTTTGATTAGAGTCTTTAATTCATTCATATTTGATACAATAATTGATATGCTACATTTATGTCTGTCATTTTACTGTTTATTTTGTATATGATTCATGTCTCCTTTGTCCCCATGTTCCTCCTTTACTTTCTTCTTTTGAATTTTGTATGTATACTTTTCGTTTATCATTATAATTATACCAGGAATTTTAAAAGTATATTTTAATAATTATTTTCTTAGTGGTTGCTCTAGGTGTTGCAATATACGTTTTAATTTATTACAATATTTTTAGATAAAAATGAAAATAATTCCAGTTAAACATAGTCACTTTGCTTCAATACAGCTGCCTGTCATCCCTCCTTTGTGTTGTTATTGTCATATATATAACATATGAAATTTATAAGCCTAGCAATATAGTTTTATAATTATGTTTTATGTAATAACATAGTTTTGAAAGGAGTTAAGAGAAGATATTTGCAGATATCTTTTATACTGTTATATATATAAAAAACAAATATATAAGTATATAAAAGATATCTGCAAATGTATATTGCAAATGTATATATGTATTCATATATATATATATGAATTCCTTTGCTCTTCATTATTTCTTTTGCTCTTTACCATTTACCATTTCCTTTGCTCTTCGTTATTTCTCTGGATATGAGTTACCATCTGGTGTCTTTTTCTTTCAGCAGGTCTTCTGGTAGTGTATTCATTTAATGTCTTTATGTCTGGAAATGTCTTTATCACCTTTATTCTTGAAGAATAGTTTTGCTGGATATAGAATTCTTGGTTGCCAATTTTTTATTTTTCAGTCAGCGTTGTGAATATGTCCTTCCACTGCCTTCTGACCACCATTAGTTCTGATGGGAAATCAGCCATTAATCTTATATTTGTTATCTTATGTATGATGAGGCATTTTTCTCTTTCTATTTTCAAGAGTATGTCTTTGCCTTTGTCTTTCAACAGTTTGGCTATGGTGTGTTTACATGTGATCACTTCATGTTTGTTTATTATACTTGGGATTCCTTGAACTTCTTAGATTTTTAGATTAATGTTTTCCATCAAATTTGGCAATTTTCAGCCAATATATTTTTATTCACTTTTCCTCCTCCCTCCTTTCCTTTGATAACTCTCATTATACTTATGTTAGTATACTTAAAGTTTTCCCAGAAGTCTCTGATGCTGTTTATTTTTAAATCTTTCTTTGTTTGGTTGTTCAAATTGGATAATATCTATTAATCTACCTTCAAATTCACTATTTCTTTCTTCTGCCTTTTCAAACCTGTGGGTGAGACCATTTTGTAATTTATTTCATTATTGTATTTTTCAACTCTAGAATACATTTAGTTTCATTTTATTGATTCTATTTCTCTTTATAATCTCTATTTTTAATTTTATCATATTTTTCTTTAATTCTTTAAATATAATGTATATTAATTATTTGAACATGTTTATAACAGTGTCTTTGAGTTCTTTGTCTGTTAAATGTAACTCCTTTTCACATAAGTATGGGTCACCCTTTTCCATTTCTTGGCGTGTCTTATTTTGTTGTTGTTATTGTTGAGTACTGGAAATTTTAGATAATATATTGTTACAACTATGGATTCTCCCCTTACCATTATGGCCTGCCCCAGGATTTACTTATGTAAAGGTTTTGGGCCGTGGTGTCTACAACTTTTGTGTAGCAGGCTGCCACTTTTCTGATATTTAGTAGGTATTCTTTAATGCTTTTCTGATATTTAGTAGGTAATTCTCACCCATCTGAGAGATAAAAGTACATTCTCTTTTCTGGTTAATAATTTAAGGAATAAGTCAAAAAGTGAAAGAAAATTCATGAGAGCATGCTAATGGATACCTTCCTTGGTTGAAGCAATCCAGAGTCTTTTTCAATGAAATTGCTTGTAAATATAATTAACAAATATATTTTAAACACTTAATATGTGCTGTGAAAAGTAATGTGGTTCAAATATTTCAGACTCTCCATAATAACTGGAGAGACATACACACATATGACTACATACATACCATGTTGTGAGTGCTTAGACATTCACACATGTATCAAGTGCTCAGATGATATAGTATTAATTATATGTTCCTTAGATAGAGGGTAGGATTTGAGTTAATCATTGGAAGATGAGTTAACTAGATAAGAAAATAAAAACAAAGGTTTAACACATAGAAGATAGTCAATGTGCAAAGCAGATTAGAATTTTCAGGATAGCTGGTAACACTGAATAGGGGAAAGTCTGTGTCTGTGGGGTAGATACCTGGAGAGGGAGCCATGCTACTAAAACTGCTGACTAAAAGACATCTGATCATTTATTTAGATCTAGTTAATTATGATTGCTTTTCCCCATGGGATTCTATTGTTTTCAGTTCATTATTTACCTATCATCTGCCTACTGTAAATGGATGTTTTCAAATATACAATGCAAATTAGATATTGGAAATAAATCAATTTTGTCAGTAGAAGCTATTTAAACCCTTTCCCCTAGAGCTGAATACCTCTGGATAAACAAGAAACCAAACTCTAAAGGCAAAGAGCAACCCTGAAAGATTTGTCTTATCATCACCTTGCTTTAGCTATCTAATCCAGGCAGCTGTTTCTACGATTCTGCTTGCTCTCTTCCCTAGCACTTTTTAAAGATGGTCTCATCTTACATTATTTAACTCTGTTAATGCCTGCTTTAACCCTAGCAATAGCTATGCAAAGCTTATTAAAGCCCCTGAGAATCATCATGGTTAGTGAAAGACTTTTTCTTCCTCCCTACTTTCCTGTCTATCCTACAGTCATGTGAGTTGTTACTCCAATTAGTAAGTTACTCTAATTTGCCATTCTGTATTTTTTCAACCTTTGACTCTTATTATTTGGTTTGATATATTTGTACCATTGTTATATAAGCTGCACAGAGAATCTGATTAAATTCTGTAATATTACTTAACAGTTATTCTTCTAAAGTGTGTCTGTTTTCTTTAAGTAGAAAATAACCATCTTTAAGAAACAGTGGGAAGGCAGGGGCTTTAGAATGGTATAACTTCAATAAAGGTATAATTACTTTCATGAGTCTGCTGGAGAGCAAGGCTTTTGGTTCCTTTTGTTAGATCACTGTTTATTAAGATTATACACCCAGTACTCCTAACATGCAGAGAGCCACTAGCCAATCTTTGTTTTATAATATTAAATTACTATAAAATCAGGAATATAAACTCCCTGATGAGAA
Organism: Rhinopithecus bieti; assembly: GCF_001698545.2. Classification (NCBI taxonomy): domain Eukaryota; kingdom Metazoa; phylum Chordata; class Mammalia; order Primates; family Cercopithecidae; genus Rhinopithecus; species Rhinopithecus bieti. Next base: position 190,431 of record NW_016803687.1, on the reverse strand, counting down.
CAACTTAGCTATACAAGTCTCTGATACATGAAAGGAACACTAATATAAAATATTGTATCATAAATTCTTGATATACCAGCTGTTAAGATATGCAAAATTTTAATTAATATACTTATCCCAACATCATAAATATAATATTAAGGACATTTTAATTTTTTCTGGCATTTATCTTGGTCCAGAGTCCTATAAATTGCTACAGTAAAATGAAAACTTCCAAAAGACTTAAGGTAGTTTTCAGTCCTTTACTGTCATAATGTTTTGTAGTTCTTACTGAGTTTGCTTAAGTCACATTTAGTAATGAACATTTTTCTAGCTTTTCTGAATCAAGCTTTTATTATACATTATGCATTGCTCAATAAGGCAACATGATGCTTCCATGCTGTGAAGCCTATCATGCACGATATAAATTATTAGTAGTATTGAATTGAAAGCTTATGATTCAGGTTTGTAAAAGCAAGCCTCTTACTGGGAGCTGCCAGTTTGGCAGAACATAAACTGATTGTTTATGCTAAAAGCTGGCTTTTTAAAAAAGTTTACCTCTAGAGCCATGATCGGTCCATAAGAGTTTAATTTTGGTATTTTGATTTCCAAAATTTAAAATTCAGTTTTCATATTGAAATCAACATGGAATACAGTGGTGTAGCTATGTCTTTTATAAACCATAATCCTTATAAAAGGAGATATTTATGGAGTAAACATCTTGGGGGCATAGGTTTTCAGAGATTAATGCAAATATCTCATGTTCCTACCATAAAATTGTTGAGTTTTTATTCTTTAAAAATATTCTTGTCAATGATTCCTTATATACCACTGTGTATATAATTTTAGCATGATGAGGGACCTAACATCCTTTTAGCTGATGTTGTTCTGAGGTTTAGAGGACATGATTTTTCATATACCTCTTCATATGCACTTGTCATCTTTTGAAGTAAACACAGATACACACATACAAGCATATTTGCATAGCACGTGCATCAATAGTAATGCCCATCAGCATTAACAACTTCCTATAATAAAGGCAGATGTCAGAACCATCTCTTTCTCTTTTGTATGGAGTTTAATTCATAATACTAATCAGAAAAGGCACAAAATCGAATGTACACTTACAATTTATTGTGTGCATTTTCTAGCATTCAGGTTTACATTTAACATTAAACAAATATTTAACTAGTGGCTCTTAATCAAGGTCTCATCACCTATTTATGTATTCAAATAAATTGTAAAGTGAGTGCCAAATAAGTTGATTCTAAGAAAGTTAAGGTCCCTAGATTTTTAAAGTAAGAAATAGATTTGAATGGATTAAAGGATAAGGATAATCCCTATAACATCACTGTCACTGACTAAAATTCTAAAGACAAAAAAAGCAGTAGAAATTTCCCTGCCAAATATATTACCCTTCTTGGACTTTTTCATTCTATATAAATGTGAGAATTAGTCTTTCTAGTTCCATTAAAAGTGCAGTTAATATCAAGATAGTTTGTAGAGAATGGATTTCTTTTTTTCTATTAAATCTTCCTGTTTAACAATAGTGTTGTGGTTTGGCTGTGTCCCCACCCAAATCTCATCTTGAACTGTAGTTCCTATAATCCCCACATGTCATGGGAGGGATTCAGTGGGAGGTAATTGAATCATGGGGCAGTTACCTCCATGCTGTTCTCATGATAGTGAGTTCTCATGATAGTGAGTTCTCATGAGAGTTTATGACTGTATAAGGGGCTTTCCCCACCTTCATTCTGCACTTCTCTTTGCCTGCTGCCATGTAAGATGTGCCTTTGCTCCTCCTCTGCCTTCTGCCATGACTGTGAGGCTTCCCTGTCCATGTGGAATTGTGAGTCCATGTGGAATTGTGAGTCCATTAAGCTGCTTTTTCTTTATACGCCCAGTCTTGGGTATGTCTTTATCAGCAGCATGAGAACAGATCAATACAAATAGGCTATCTACTTAAGCTTTGTTTTACATTTTTTAATAAGAGTTTTTTTTTTTTTAATTCTCTATAAAGCAAAAATCACAAGCATTCTTATACACCAGTAACAGACAAGCAGAGAGCCAAATCAGGAATGAACTTCCATTCACAATTGCTTCAAAGAGAATAAAATACCTAGGAATCCAACTTACAAGGGATGTAAAGGACCTCTTCAAGGAGAACTACAAACCACTGCTCAGTGAAATCAAAGAGGACACAAACAAATGGAAGAACATACCATGCTCATGGATAGGAAGAATCAATATCGTGAAAATGGCCATACTGCCCAAGGTTATTTATAGATTCAATGCCATCCCCATCAAGCTACCAATGAGTTTCTTCACAGAATTGGAAAAAACTGCTTTAAAGTTCATATGGAACCAAAAAAGAGCCCGCATTGCCAAGACAATCCTAAGTCAAAAGGACAAAGCTGGAGGCGTCACGCTACCTGACTTCAAACTATACTACAAGGCTACAGTAACCAAAACAGCATGGTACTGGTACCAAAACAGAGATATAGACCAATGGAACAGAACAGAGTCCTCAGAAATAATACCACACATCTACAGCCATCTGATCTTTGACAAACCTGAGAGAAACAAGAAATGGGGAAAGGATTCCCTATTTAATAAATGGTGCTGGGAAAATTGGCTAGCCATAAGTAGAAAGCTGAAACTGGATCCTTTCCTTACTCCTTATACGAAGATTAATTCAAGATGGATTAGAGACTTAAATGTTAGACCTAATACCATAAAAACCCTAGAAGAAAATCTAGGTAGTACCATTCAGGACATAGGCATGGGCAAGGACTTCATGTCTAAAACACCAAAAGCAACGGCAGCAAAAGCCAAAATTGACAAATGGGATCTAATTAAACTAAAGAGCTTCTGCACAGCAAAAGAAACTACCATCAGAGTGAACAGGCAACCTACAGAATGGGAGAAAATTTTTGCAATCTACTCATCTGACAAAGGGCTAATATCCAGAATCTACAAAGAACTCAAACAAATATACAAGAAAAAAACAAACAACCCCATCAAAAAGTGGGCAAAGGATATGAACAGACATTTCTCAAAAGAAGACATTCATACAGCCAACAGACACATGAAAAAATGCTCATCATCACTGGCCATCAGAGAAATGCAAATCAAAACCACAATGAGATACCATCTCACACCAGTTAGAATGGCAATCATTAAAAAGTCAGGAAACAACAGGTGCTGGAGAGGATGTGGAGAAATAGGAACACTTTTACACTGTTGGTGGGACTGTAAACTAGTTCAACCATTGTGGAAAACAGTGTGGTGATTCCTCAAGGATCTAGAACTAGAAATACCATTTGACCCAGCCATCCCATTACTGGGTATATACCCAAAGGATTATAAATCATGCTGCTATAAAGACACATGCACACGTATGTTTATTGCAGCACTATTCACAATAGCAAAGACTTGGAATCAACCCAAATGTCCATCAGTGACAGACTGGATTAAGAAAATATGGCACATATACACCATGGAATACTGTGCAGCCATAAAAAAGGACGAGTTCGTGTCCTTTGTAGGGACATGGATGCAGCTGGAAACCATCATTCTCAGCAAACTATCGCAAGAACAGAAAACCAAACACCACATGTTCTCACTCATAGGTGGGAATTGAACATTGAGATCACTTGGACATGGGAAGGGGGACATCACACACCAGGGCCTATTGTGGGGAGGCGGTAGGGGGGAGTGATAGCATTAGGAGATATACCTAATGTAAATGATGAGTTAATGGGTGCAGCACACCAACACGGCACATGTATACATATGTAACAAACCTGCATATTGTGCACATGTACCCTAGAACTTAATGTATAATAAAAACTAACTAACTAACTAAATAAATAAATGTTCCATAAAGAACTTATGAATCCCTTTTTATACTTATTTCTAAGAACTTTAGTTTTCCGTTGCTCTTGGGAAATGAAGGAGATTCAGTTCTCTTACATTGTTTCTTACGTCAGGTGCTGGATACAGAAATGCTTGTTTATTTCTTTATTTCTTTTTTATATGTCAGAAATATTTCAAAATAAAAATATAAAAATTCTCTCATTCCTTCCTATCACACGTAGAATAAACACTTAATAAATGACACATTTTTCTGCCTTTCTGACTTCAGCTCCTATTCCTCTCATCTTTGCTCACTGCACTCTAATTAGGCTAATAACTTGACTTTTTAAATACACTAAATTACTTGCATTTGCTGTTTTCTTCTATTTAAAACTTTCTTTCCTCATGGCTCCCTTTGCAAGAGTTTGACTCATATCTCTGCTTCAATATCAATTACTCATAAAGCCCCTTCCTGACTTTTCTCTCTAAAATAGCCTGCTGTTCTCCCACTGACCTCTGCCCTCCATCTTTGCTCCATTATCTTAATATTTATTTTCTTTCATCCCACCTATTACTACTTGAGATTGTATTACATATGTTTCTCTTTATTTGTTTATGGTCCATCTCCTTCTTCTAGCCTGTTGATTTCCATTATGGCAGGGGCCATACCTTTCATGTTCACTGCTATGACCCAGTTCATGGAATAGAAACTTGTTTGTAGAAAGGAAGGAAGAGATGGTGTCACCAGCCACAGCAGACTGAAGGCCACATGCCCATACTAAGCTAAGAAACATGAAAGGAAAATCTTTCCTACTTTCCTTTAAAATTAGTAGTGTAGGAAAAAATTGTAAAGAGGTAGTATATGCTCACATAGTCCTCTGATGATAAAAAGAAATGATTCAGATAATTATCTTTCAGAAAAAGCCTGCTCCTCTCAGAACTTTCCAAAACTCTTTGTCAGGAAAGCTTGTGGAGATCCTATAGTACTTCCCAGGTAATACTTTCTTATTCATGAGTATTCTGTGTGATTCTTGGGAAATATTATTTCAAACATGGCATCTCTTGTAGGTCTCTTGCCAGTGTGTCGCCTTGTAGGCACTGAGAATGTCTAATGGGCCCTGGCATCATACCAGCATTGCCTTTGTATACTAGGTAAAAGACATGTTGCTGCTGTTGTATTTATTTGTTTGTATATTGTTTTGGAGCGTTCTAAGGTGAAAACAGCTTTCATGTATACCAAGGCTCTATCTATACAGGAACACTCGCATTATTTTCTGCTATGATCTTGTTAACTCTGGACACACTTGCAGAGCCAGCCAAGTATGAGTCACCCAACAAAAGTGAAAGCTGGGAGGGGATTAAATAAGATTAGGATTCAGATACATGAGGTAATAGAGGAGCTGACCCTGGTGTCAGGCAAAGCTACCCTCTTATGTGTACAAGAATGAACCTTCAATGACCAGTCATGTTAATAAGACACCTGCTATAAACAATATGTTCATAAGAAAGTTAACAAACAGTACCAGACCAGTGTCTGTTATTAGTCAAGAGAAATGGACTGTTTAATCAGAGAAAATGTTTAAATATTAAAAAGAGTGTTATTCTAATTGTTAAAATAAAAGTGAAACAGAATGGTAACTAGCATGCAGTCTCCTCTGAGGGGCTCAGTTGTGCTAGTGCTACATATAATTAATTTTAAAAGCTGATGGCTGCCAGTTTACATCTAAGAAATTTCTACATATTTATAACAGTTTCAGATGGCAAATACATTGAAATTAATGTTTTTCCTCTTTTATATACTAGACTATAAGCACCGGGTCATTATCTTATGCCTTTTTGTATGCTCAGGATTAGCACATTTTAAAAAGGTTGATAAATATTTGTTGAAGGAAAGAAGGGAAGGACAAAGAGAAGGAAGTGGTAGTTGGAAAGAGAGAGGGAATAAGGAAGAAAAGAATGCAGGGAGGAAAGAAGGAAGCAAACAATGAGTGAGGATTACAGTAGTTTTGAACTTTTTTAGGTTGAAACATACAGAGTTTACAAAATAGAGAAAATCTCTTCTCAAATGTTTATCTTGTTACCATCATTTCTTGCCATTTCAAAGGAGTTAGAAAGGAGTTTACTCGGAACTGGCATACCATGCAGATACTTAAGAGGTAAAACTCATGTCACTTTTTAAGGGATGAGTTTATGCATATGACAAAGAACGAATCAAATAGTTCTTCATAGAATCTTACAATACAATGAATATAGTAAATTTATCATGTAGACACAGGTATAACTTACTCTATCATTTCTGCTCCTGAGTAAAACTTTTTCACATGAATTCCAGTATTGTCTAATTATATTGAATATATACATGAAGTATGGAAGTTTTTCTTAAAAGTATTTCCAAAACATCCTTGCAAATAAGTTCCAGTTGTTTTTAGTCCACCACTCATCAGAAAATAAATGTGATAATTGTGCATATAGAACATAAAACAAAGTAGCCCATACATTTTTAGGAATCTGCGCCTCTTCTATTTCTCTACCTGGAGACTTTTATAGTTTAAAATAGGCTATGATGTTAACTGATTGAGCACAATTAGTGTGTGTGTGTGTGTGTGTGTGTGTGTGTGTGTGTGTGTGTGGGTGGGGGTTGTGCCTGTGTCTGAGTATGCATGTATAGGTAACATGATAGCTACATACATCTTCATTGGATAAGGTGTTAACCTTTTCTTTGTTCTTTCTACCTGGAAATAAATCTCTCTAATTGTCTTACCTGAATCAGGCTCCTAGTGGCAACTATCAGTGGTAAAGTACAACATGAAGAGAAACTAAATAGATTTAATTTAGAATTTGGGATTTAATCTACTTCCAGTCCCTTTGCCATGATACTCTCTCAGGACTAATATATTTCAAAACTACTTTTATGTTCCAATAACTTAGTCTATGTGTCAATTCTGTATCCTTTCTTGGATAAACAGAGATTGCTTTCCTGGTTTTCCCATAGATACATAGAGTTTTCTATCCCATTCACTCATTCAACAAATGTTTATTGAACATCTTATATGTTGTATGTTCTTCAAGGTTTCATGGGTACAGTATGAATAAAGCAAATTTCCTGCCCTACTGAAGCTTGGATTGTCCTGGAGAGGGAATTATATATATATATATATTTTTTTATGTATATATACACATATATACATGTATATATTTATGTATCAAATCAGTGATAAGTCCTATGAAAAAAACTAAAGCAAGGTAAGAAGATAGAGAGCAAAGTGGGTACATTTTTCTTTGGGGTGGTCAGAATAATTGTTTGGAATACAGTGGTGTTTAAGCAAGGACCATAAGGAAGTGAGGGAGGAAACCATATTGATGACTGTGGGAAGGATCAAGTCCTAAGGCAGGAGTGGATATTGATAGACAGCAAGAAAGCCAGTGTAGCTAGAACAGATGGATCAAGGCAGGTGGTGAAAGGAAACAACAGTGGAGCACTTGCCAAGGACTAGGTCGTGGAGGACATTGAAGGCAGCATTAAATACTTTAGATTTTATTGTAAATATGATGGAGACTTCATGTGACTTATATTACAAAAGAGTGGCATGACTTTCATGCGAATGGGCTGTGGGGCCCAAAAGAGGAAGCACGAAGAATTGTCTAGGAAGCTATTGCAACTGGACCCGTAAGAGAGTGGGAAAGCTCAGTTAAGTGGGTTTACAGGGTATGATGAGAATGATGGATTCAGGAACCTCTCAAAAGGAGCATTTTATGACCTTTGGAATCCTTGCAACTAAAAACTGGGCTATGTTAGAGATGTTCTCTGTAGAGTTGTAGACTTTTGCTAATAGTGCAAATCTTTATTCAAAGATTTGGCAAAATCCCTATAGCCTAGCATATGTCCTGTTGGAAAACACTGTTGGTCAATGCCAATGAAAGTCTGAGATGGGATGGGACCTTTATGGTTTTATGAGAAAAATATGTCACCAACCCAAGGGAAGTAAATTAAATATAATAACTGAAAACCAGAATATTTGGAATGACAAAAACCTTTCTTCTAAAATGTATTCTTCTGGTTGGGTGTGGTGACTCATGCCTGTAATCCCAGCACTTTGGGAGGTCAAGGCCCACAGATCACTTGAGGTCAGGAGTTTGAGACCAGCCTGGCCAAAATGGCTGAAATCCCATCTCTACTAAAAATACAAAAATTAGCCGGTCGTTGTGGTGCGTGCTTGCAATCCCAGCTACTAAGGAGGCCGAAGCAGGAGAATCACTTGAACCCAGGAGGCAGAGGTTGCATGAGCTGAGATTGTGCCACTTGCTTCTCCATTCCTGGTCGGATGGAGCGAGACTCTGTCTCAAATATAATATAGTATTTATATATATGTAGAAGAATGAAATATATATTACTACTATACTACTATACTCGAGTTATATATAATAATATAGAAAGATGAGTAATATATATAATATATTTCCCTACCCAGTAATATTGCTTTTCATAATAAACTTTGCTCACTAAATATTATGTCTCTGTGCTCAATTCTTTTACTTTTGCTTTATTGCTACTTTTTCACTTATTAAGGGAGTCTATCATTTAATGAAAAGCCTTTAGTGCAGCAGAATAAAAATACTTTTACTTCTTATGCAAAAAAAATTCTCCCTTTTGCTCCTGTAAACATCATCTCAAGCCGAATGCCATTCACACCTCAGAGAGCTTCTATAGTGCAAGGTACACTGTCTGTCAAGTTAACTGATGGTCAGAAGTACCATCTACTGAGCATTTAAACTAACCTAAGACAAACTGTGGCATGTGAGAAATTTGTTTTGGGGAGTCCTCTATCAATGGTGATACTTTTATATTCATTTTCTATGCCCAGAATCCTCATTGCCATGTTCTGTTACCTTAATTCCTCAGGCTTATTCTTTCCTAATTTACTCTCTTGCTTCAAACATTTGATTCTCCCATGAGCCATTTCTTCAGAGCTTTCCAAGGCAATTGGATGATTACATTTTACCTCATCTTTTCAGAATTTGAGATTACCTATGTTATGTAGTAATATCTGATGAGATAGTGATGGGAGCATAATACTATCCTTGCCATGTAGCACATATGTAATTTTATAAAATCTTTTAATACCTTAACTCAAAGAATTGATAAGTGATGACTGATAAAATGTCAAGCTGTGAAAGTTTTTGGGTTCTACATGGTGCCTCAGTTGAGAAGACTGAGTATTCTATTTGAGATTCAAGATAGGCTGGGTGTGGTGGCTCACACCTGAAATCCCAGCACTTTAGGAGGCTGAGGTGGGTGGATTGTCTGAGGTCAAGAGTTCAAGACCAGCATGGTCAGCGTGGTGAAACCCCATCTCTACGAAAAATACAAAAGTTAGCTGGGTGTGGGGGCAGGTGCCTGTAGTCCCAGCTACTCAGGAGGCTGAGGCTCGAGAATCACTTGAACCCAGGAGGCGGAGGTTGCAGTGAGCAAAGATTGCGCCACTGCACTCCGGCCTGGGCGATAGAGCAAAACTCTGTCTCAAAAAAAAAAAAATCAAGATAAATCTCTCATGAAGATATCCAAGCAACGTAATTAAGTACCTATTATGTACAAGATGACTAGGAAGAAATACTGTTACTGAGTTGATTGCTGATGTCAGGAAAAGGAAAATGGCATTATTCTTTGAACATTGTCTCAGAAAATCACTTTTTTCTTCATATTGCTGCATGGCTGTGTTTACTTTAACACAGCATGGCATGGGAGAAGCAAAAAGACTTGAGTGAAATATAACTGTGTTTTAATTCTGTTTCCATCTTGGGCAAGTTTCTCTTTTGGAACCTTATTAACTCCTGTGTAAATCAGAATAATACATACTGAAATTCATTAGGTATCTTACTCCACTCAGGCTGTTTTAACAAAATACTATCAACTGGGTGGCTTAAACTATAAATATATATTTCTCACAGTTCTGGAAACTGGGAAGTTCAAGATCAAGGGGCTGACAAATTCAGTGTATGTGAGGGCTCTCTTCCTGACTTACAGATGGAAGCCTTCTTGCTGCATCCTCACATGGCAGAGAGGAAGAGCTCTTGTTTCTTCTTCTTCTTCTAAGGACACTCATCTCATTCTGGAGGCTCCATCCTCATGACTTAATTTAAACCTACTTACCTCCCAAAAGCCACCTGCTAATACTATCACATTGGGTGTTGAAGTGTCAACATATGAATTTAGGGAAAGGCACAAACATTTAATCTATAGTAAGAGGGAAATATATGTCACATATAAAGCAACATATCTTCAGGTTCATAAATATTAGTCACTTCATATCCTTAGTCTTTCTTATTCTTGTGAAAAAGATTCAACTATTAAATCTGCTTTGATAGGTGTGGCCAGCACCATGACTGCTTTAGTGCTTGATAGTTTATGGGAACGACAATCATGATCTTTTTATAGTAAGTTTATATGGTGATTCCTGTTAGTTTTTGCTGAGATCATAATTCCAGGAGTCAGATAGGAAAGTATTTTGGCGTGTAACTAGAATTCCCCTTGCTGTACTGATCCGTAAATGTCCTATAAACTGACTATATATTATTACTTTTCCAAGAGGCTATAAAAATAAATACTGGAATCTATTATTTAAAAATTTTCATAATAAATTATTTCCTTAAAATGGAATAAAACATTCATTAATAAGCAAAATATATAGGAAACAACAACAAAAAGAATATAAATTATGCAAGATAATTTTTTAAATTCTGGATATTAATACATTGCATTCACAGTTTACATATTTAAAACATTGCCATAAAATATTTTTTCATGGAATTTTCTAGTTTTACTATTTACACGTATGTTCATTGTCAAAAACAATATCAGCTCATTTTAGTTCTGTTGAGGGCATTTTATCATTATAGTATAATTTATTTATACATTAAACATGGATTAATCTGTCATGATGATTGCACAGAGAAGTAGGTTTCATTTGTCTAGATTAAATTTCCATTTGTGTAATGTAAGCAGGCTGCAAATTATTTGAGGAGCCATTTTTTACATTTTATAGCTCTTTGAAATTTTCACAGTGAAAAGAACTTTTTTGATGATATAAATAATATATGTTTGTAAAATTAAAAAATATTCAATGCTCTTCTTCTTGCTTATATATGCATATAAAAGTACATGTTTGTGGTCATTGTTTATTACACTGTCTGGAATTGCCATGAGAATCTTCTAACCCTTTTCAATGTCTTCATAATGTTCCGTGATATAAATATACCCAATTCTATTCAGTCATTCTCCAGTTAGTCAGAATTTACTTTGTTTATAGATTGGTGCCATTACAAACATCTTTTTGGATTGGTGCTTCTATTTTTATGAAACAGATTTATAAGAGTAAAATTGTTGGATAAAAGCATATAAATATTTTTAATTTTGATTGATATATACAGAATGATTACCAATTCAAATTTCTCAGCAAAATTTGAGCACATCTTTTTATTTCTGAATTCCCAATGGTAGATGTATTTGCCAAATGAGTGTGAAATGATTTACACTTACTTTAATTTACATTTCTGTGATATAAGTTGCTCTTCATATATACGTAGTTCTATGGAATGCCTATTTATAATTTTGTCTGTTTTCAATTTTTTATTTGTCTTTTCTTACTGATGCACTTTTACCCTATTTATATATTAATCCTTCACTTGTCATGTATTTTACAACCATTTACCAGTCATTTAATTATGACCTTTGTTTATGTTATCTTTGATAATGTGAAATCTTTAAATTTCTATGTAATTAGTATATATTTACACTTTTGGTTTACCTTTTTTTTGGTTAAAAACATTTTTCAAACTCCAGGGTACACATAGAACCTATTAATGTTTTCTTCTAAAATTATTATTTTACAAATCTTTAATACATCTGGAACTTATATCGAATGTAGTGTAAGTAGAGGTCCAACTTAATTTTCTTCCAGCTGTATATTCATGTATATCAATATCATTTACTGTCTTTTGACCACTAAGTGAAAATAATTCTTTGTACAATAGATTCTGATATACTAAGAATATATGCTTAGATATAGTCAAGGGCCCTTTGTTCTGTTGTATTTATCCATGTGTTTGTTATAAAGCTTTTGGTAGGATTGACTGCTTCATTCGATCTATTGCCAGTTTAACATCTATGAATCACATATTTTTTGTTTTAATGTTTTGTTTTAATACATTTTATTAGCAGATTTGCTGGCAATATAGTGACTTTCCTAAAATAAATATACTTTTTATAGTGAAAATCCTGCTACATTCTATTTTGTAATATTTTACGTAGAATGTTTCATCTACTTTCATAAATGAAGCTAGTCTGTGATATTTGGATAACTTCAAATTTTGCAGTTAAGATATGTTGGTTTCATAAAATAAAGATTTTTCTGTGATCTCCTAGGGTTCAGGAAAGTTTAATTAAAATACTGGATTTATTTTCCTTAAAGAGTAGGTAAAATTTAGATAGGAACATTGGGTTCCAGTGCTTCTTTGAAAGGAAAATCATTGATCACTGTTTCAATTGACCTTAAAGTTATTGCTTTATTCAAATATCCAATTTTTTTGATTACTAGTGATACTTTATGGTACCACTACTAGTTTATATTAGTTTTAGGAAATTATTGATATCTTTTAGGTTTATAAGTATATTACGATCAAATTGGTTTTCATGTTCTCATAATTTATTTTAATATTTTCTCTACAGATGGTTATGTCTCTTCTCATTCTTATTGTCTTGTATGTCTTCTCTACTCTTCCTTTGAAAGCTTGCAAAGATTTTCTATGGGATTAATTATTTTAAACCACTAGGATTTGAATTTACACTTTTTTTATTTTTTGTTTTCTTTTGTGTTCATGTCAGCTTTTATCAATACTAATTTTATTTTTTGCTTATTTTATTATTTAAAGTGTAAAGATGTATATTAAGTTCCTTTATTTATAGTTGTTCTCCCTTTACAATGCTACAAATTTGATCTAGCTATAGCTCTAGTTCTAATTTTTTTGGTGTGAAGTATTTGTTTTTCACTCTTCTCTGACAGAGTTCTTTATTTTAAATATTTCTTTAATGAGGCATAACTTACCTACTCTAAAGTGTACAAATCTTAAGTTTACAGCTGGATGAATTTTACATATCTGTACTATACACTTGTGTAGCCACTATTTAGATCAACATGTAGAACATTTTCATCGCACCAGAAAATTCCCTGTGCTGCTTCTCAGTCAGTACACCACTCCAAGAGATAACCACCAAATTGACTTGTATCACCATAGACTAATTTGACAACTTCTTGTAAGGGGAATCATATAACATCTACTCTTTTCTGTCTGACTTCCTTCACTTTTAACATTTCTGGGAGTCATCTGTGTGGTGTGTAACAGTATTACATTTTTAAAATTGTTATTTGGATTTCCAAATAAAATTGTTACTTGAATTTTTCTATCATAAATTATTCATTCTCCTGTTGATGGACATTTGATATATTTCCTGGTTAGGGTTATTATACACAAAGCTGTTATAAACATTATGTATGCAATTATGTATGAACAAGTTAGTATTTCCACCCACTCTTTTCAGTCTAGAATGCGTTTGCCCTGCTCTTTTCCAACTCTTTGGTTTTGCAGAGATAGTTAATTATTTTTACTTGAATATCATTTGATTTTTCATTGTATTATTAATATTCCTTTCCAGAATTCTTATTTAGTACTTACTTTGTATATAATCCCAGTCTCTTTCTCATTGTCCATTTTGATATAAATCTACCAGCTAATCAGCCAATCAGTTCATCAATTGATCTGGCTATCCACTCATCCATCTATCTATAAATATTGAGGTAGATATTCCAGTGAATGGTTATTGCTCACCTTTGTCTGCTCTCCTCTTTGTCTTTCTCTATCTTGTGGTTTTTCTTCTGATTTATTTTTTGTGATAAATCAGAAGAATACTTGGGTATGTAGTCTCAAAATACTGACTTTCCATAAGCATGTTTATTTTTATATTTATATATTTACTTTTACCTGACATGTGAACTGTCTTTGTGTAAATATGTTTGGTTATATTCCTTTCTCCTGACACCTTGAGGATTTTTTTTTCAACTGTATTTTAACGTCCTATGTTGTTGATGAGAAATTCAATACTTTGTCTGAATCATTTTTCTTTTTAATTGCATGCTATGGACTGAATGTATTTCCCAAAAATTCATATGCTGTAACCCTAATCCCCAGTGTGATGATTTTGGAGATGGGCCTTTGGGAGGTAATTGGGTCATGAGGGTGGGTCATGATGGGATTAGTGCTTTTATAAGAAGAGACAGGAGAGCGCTTCCTTCCTCTCTCTCTGCTCTCTGCCATGTGAGGATACAAGTATGAGGAAATTTTATACAAATCAGGAAGCAATTCCTCCCTCACTAGATACTGAATCTGCTAGAGACTTGATCTTGGACTTCCCAGACTCTCCTGAATCATAAGAAATAAATACTTGTTGTTTAATCCACTCAGTCTATGGTATTTTTGTTATAGTAGTCTGAGCTAAGATATCGTAGTTTTCAGTCTGGAATCATGTACAAAGTTTTTCTTTTATCTTTGGGGTTCAGGAATTTTACCAAGATATACCTATTTTGTGTATTTTCTTGTAGTCCCAATAGGAACTCTGGAGCTTTATAAACTCTTGCAACTTGTATATTCAAGTCTGGATTAATTCAAGAAACATAATTTTCTATCAGTTGATTAATTACCCTTCCTTCTGTAATTACTTTTTTCTTATAAAACCTCAATTTCTGTGTTATATTTTTTGGATCTGTTGATATGTTGCTTATCTTTACTCTGGAGATATTAATTCCTCCTTCTCCTCACTTTTTCCCCCTCTATATCTTGAATTATTTCCTCCTCTGTACCTTCTAGGCTACTAAATCAGAATTTAATCATGATTATCCTCTTTTTACAATGTATCTGGGACTTTTTACAATGCTGGGACTACAGCACCCACCACCATGCCCAGCTATTTTTTTTTGTATTTTTAGTAGAGACGGGGTTTCACCGTGTTAACCAGGATGGTCTCGATCTGCTGATCTCGTGATCCATCCACCTTGGCCTCCCAAAGTGCTGGGATTACAGGCATGAGCCACTGAATTATTAAAGTAGAAAATCGTGTTTGTGTTGCTGTTGTAGAAAGTCTTTTTGGTCTTTAATGGTACATTTTCTTACATTATTTTGTTCAAGTGCTCCTCTGTCTCCATCTCTTCTATTCTGATAGGAGCCATCTGTTTTGGGTGTTCTATTTCTTCTACCTGACTCTCGGCTTCCTGGAGCATGGCATTATTTTCCTTTGCATACTTATGGTCCTTTATATCTTGGCAGACAGGGCCAGCTACTGGTTACTTTAAGCGGTGGCAATCTGGATAGTGGTGGGGTGAGCAGCTGTCCTGCCCTATGAATTGGAAGGGACTGGCTGGTAGTCACAGGAAAGATTCCAGAGGAAAGAGAAGAACTCTGTCTGTTCCATGGTAGTCTTAACAGCAGAGGCTATCTTAGCATCAGATGTCAGAAGCTCTGGGCTCATCTGCTGGCTCCCCTGTAACACCCCCAGTGAGAGGGAGACTAGCATATGCTCCCTGAAATTGGCAGCCTTTTGTTTCTAAGTTTTGTATCACTACTGGTCCAACTCTGTCAGAATAAGGGGTGGTGTTTTGATCCTTGTCCCACAACTCTCCCCCTCAGCATTCAATGTTTCTTGCATTGGATGCAGATGTCAGATCTACTGAGCCTTGGTCTGAGCCCTGGATTTACTCACACTCTCCAGGCCCATCTTGTCTGGAGTCAAAGCAAGCATTCCAGTCAGTTGGACTGGAGTGGGAGAGAACTGCAGGCATGAGTCCAAAGGCTAATATAACCTGACTCATTACCTTCATTTCCAAGTTGGAACTGAGATACTATTAAATTCATGTTTGTCTCAGTCACACCCAGTTAGTCCTGTGAAGCCTTTAATGTTGTCCCTGTTAGATACTTAAGTAATAGCTTCTACTTTGGAGAAAGCTTGGTCAAATTATTGTCTAAAGGGTCGATTCATTTCAAGACTCTTCAACTGAATGACATCTGAATGCATTTTGACCTAAAACATCTGACCCATTCTGAGGAAGCGTGAATGATTCAAATATTTAAACGGAATTAAACAATTCCTAAAAGTAGATTGATTTTTTTGTCTCCGAAACAAAATCTGATTTATTTTTTATGGAAATTGTGAGTGGGTAATAATTTGCAAGGTAGAAAAAAGAGGAGAAAATTTTTTTAAATGCATTTTTCCTTTTATTTTTCCCCTCCCTCCCTTCCCTTTGCCTTGCCTTGCCTTGCCTTCCACCTATCCTTCCTTTTTTTCCTTTCGCTCCTTGTTTTTGTTCTCCTTCTCCTCCTCCTTTCAAATGCATGGGGGCTAAGAAAGATGAAAAGGAGGAAATGACTCAGACTAATTCTTTGTCACTTCTTCTTCTCCAACTAATAACCTGATTTAAGGCCTTGTTTGAAGAGGGTCTGTGACCATGAACAGAAAGAACTATTCATGAATAATTTGATGACACTTTGGGGAAGAACGGATTCTTATGGACCCAAGTGAGAAACTGCAGACCAGAGTAGGTTAGCTAGCTGTCCTGTTTTTAGCTCTGCATCGTCACAGAACTCAGGGTAGCTTGGGATCCTGCATAGAAGCCACCAGCAGAGTGTTGCTGTGCACAGCAGAGTAGCAAGAGAAGCTGGGGCACTTGAGACAGTGCAGTTCCTATTGGGCGTATGAGATAGGAACGGTGTCCCTGTAAGTAGGAGACAAGGTGGAAGAGCTTGAAAGCATTTTGTCGACAAGTATGTGGTATATATTCTGGAGACTCTAACATAACTGGGAAAGACTTTGAGGGAAGTATGATGTCTTGGCATCATCCAGATGGTAACTAGAATTTGTTCATTGAAGCTAATGAGACTGCATTTTTGCTGACAGGTTAATGACATCTGTAGCATTCAAATTACATTTCTATAATAAGGAAAAAAAACCCTGATATATTACTAGTCCCTTGAGATGGTACATTTTAACTTTAAAATATCCACTGTTCTTAGCAACAGTTTCTTCATTGTCCCCTTTTTCATCCTCAGCACTGCTAGCTTTCTGCCAAGGAGGCAGCATTGTGTTGTTGATAAGGATTTGGGTTCTGGGTAGGCTAATGATGTAATTCATCATCCCAAATAGGACATTTTGAGAAATAAAGGACAAGCCACTAATAATTACCCTGGGACAACAGGCAAAATGGTGAACCACCCAGGAAAACAGGAACGTGTTCTTCATTGAGCTCTGGAGTCAGCCATGTGGGTTTGAGCTCTGCATCTGCCGTTTATGGCAGCCTGGTTGCATTACTCAAACTCCCTTTGCTCTGATTTTCTTACCTACAAAACAAAACAAAACAAAACAAAAACATGGTGCCCACCTTATATATGGTTTTGTGTGGAATAAACAAATTAATATACAGAAAGTACTTCAAGCAATGCCTGGCCTATAGATAAGCACTTTAAAATGTTAACCGTTATTACCCTACCATTATTATTTAGTGGACATTCTTAACCAATTGTACTACATATTGTTTAATGGATATAAAATAGGATAGTGGTTTTGTTTTTGTTTTATTTTGAGACAGTCTCGCTCTGTTGCCCAGGCTGGAGTGCAGAGGCATGATCTCTGCTCACTGCAAGCTCTGCCTCCTAGGTTCACACCATTCTCCTGCCTCAGCCTCCTGAGTAGCTGGGACTACAGCACCCGCCACCACGCCACCACCCAGCTAATTTTTTTGTATTTTTAGTAGAGACGGGGTTTCACTGTGTTAACCAGGATGGTCTCGATCTGCTGATCTCGTGATCCATCCACCTTGGCCTCCCAAAGTGCTGGGATTACAGGCATGAGCCACCATGCCCAGCCCAAAACAGTATAGTGTTTTAAAAGCATGACACATATATTAAGAGGCACATTTCTGAGAAAGCACATTTAAGGGTATGGTCTGGTTAATAGAAAAGCGAATATCATCCTTTTTGCAAGCAAAAAAAGTTACAATAATTTTCCAGTGATTCAAAATGGTACAGTCAAACACTCACCAAACACCAGTGGAAAATGAATCACAACTTTGTATAACACTTTATATTGTATATGGAATCAAGCTGCTCCTATTTATTTGCTTTTACTCGATTCAGAAAGGTGATTTCTATCTAGAAAAGAACAGTAATGTCTGGGAAAATGGTCACTTGCACTATTTAACAAGAAACCATACCATGGGATTTACTGTCTTTTCTCTGCTTTTTTCTCTAAATCAAATGATGGGATTTGTTATTTATTATTTGTTATATGATTGATTTGGTGGGCAAGGAAGCTTAATATTCTTTCTTTGTTTGCTTTTCACCTCTTCCCTAAGTGCAGGAACTCTTCAAGAGTGCCTCCCTTATTGCTTTCTATATGTTTCCATAGTACTTTCCTTAAGTAACCTCATCATCTTTCTCAACTTCTGTCTGAGACTTTTACATTTCTTTCTCTCTCTCTCCCTGGTCTGGTTCCTTGGCTGAACTATCTTTTCACATTTACAATATTCTGTGAGTCATTTCCATCTTAATATCCACTAGAACCTAAAATCCATTGTGATTCTTTCCACTTGTTTCACAATTGAATTAGTTGTCAAATTTTTAAAATCCTTCTTTCATGATATCTCCGACCTTCTTTTCTTCCTATTTTCCTGGCTACTACTTTATATGACCCATGTGACTTGTAATATGCTACTGAGACAGCCCCTAAATATTCTCTTTTGAATAAAAAAAGATATACGAATTTA
This sequence comes from Rhinopithecus bieti, assembly GCF_001698545.2. Classification (NCBI taxonomy): domain Eukaryota; kingdom Metazoa; phylum Chordata; class Mammalia; order Primates; family Cercopithecidae; genus Rhinopithecus; species Rhinopithecus bieti. The sequence continues at coordinate 171,736 of NW_016803687.1, read as the reverse complement.
CTGCTCTGTTCAGGCTTAATAATACCTCCTTTCTGGGGAGCTTTTATTATACTACAGGATTCCTACATATCACAGAGACTTAACTCAAAGGAATAAACTTAAATAGTGATATTTTAGGTAGATTGCTGAGTAGGGGAATACCCTTTCACAGGTCTTTCATCTACCCAGTAAGCACTAGGGTAACAGAGACTTACTCTTATTTTGCTAAGTAAATTACGACGTTGAGGCTTGCGAAATTGTCACTTTCCCCTTCCTACTCCCTTCATGGTAGGAGTATACTTCCCTACATTCTTGATATTGGACTTGGCCATATAACTAGCTTTAACCTCATGGCAGGTGAAATGTACTTTTTTCATCCTTTGGTGTTGTGTTTGGCCATGTCACTTGCCTTGGTCAGTGGGATATTAGTAGATGTGACACCAGCAGAGACTCAAAATATGCTTGTGTCACTACTATAACAACGTATCCCCACTAGTCAAGAACCTTTGTATTAGTCAGGGTTCTCTAGAGGGATGGAACGAATAGGACAGGTACATGTATATAAAGTGGAGTTTATTAAGTAGTATTAACTCACACAACCACAGGGTCCCACAATAGGCCATCTACAAGCTGAGGAGCAAGGAAGCCAGTCCAAGTCCCAAAGCTGAAGAACTTGGAGTCTGATGTTCCAGGGCAGGAAGCATCCAGCACAGGACAAAGATATATGCTGGGAGGCTAAACCAGTCTAGCCTTTTCACATTTTTCTACCTGCTCTATATTCTGGGCACACTGAGAGCTAATTAGATGGTGCTCACCCAGATAACGGATGGGTCTGCCTTTCCCGGTACACTGACTCAAATGTTAATCTCCTTTGGCAACACCTTCACAGACATGCCCAGGATCAATACTTTGCATCCTTCAATCCAATCAAGTTGACACTCAGTATTAATCATCACAAGTCTACCCCTTGTCAACTTGAACCCATACACATCTCCTGAGATCATACATAATCTTCAAATAAAGACAACAATAAGGTCATAATTATGCCTAACACAACACAACTATCCTTCACACAAATGGAAATGCACAATCCCCAACCCAAATGCTATTACATAAAGTTAATGATACTTAAATTCTGATAAGCAGTCAATAACTCTTACGTCACATGATAAAAGGTAAAGGAAATAAAATGAAGATATTTTATTAGTACAAGTGTATACATGCACAAACATGTTTTTAACAAAAGAAGGAGGAAATGCTCATGACAATTAAGTCCTCATTTCTGCGACTGGTTACGTGGTCATAGCTGAAATTGATGACTGCCTTCTTCTACTACCCAATCTATATTCCCTTTGCTTTTAGCAAGCGCCTCAGCAGGTCATGGTTTTTTGTTTTGTTTTGTTTTGTTTTTTGTTTTTTCCTGGTGGAGTGACCTAAACCTTCATTTCTGAAGGGTCTGGATTGGGTTGTTGTAGTTTCCCATTGACCTTAATCACAGGTCATGGTAATACTAAGAGGCACCCTAATGGATCTCCTGTATTCCATGCATACTCTTGTTTACCTTCATCAGGAGTAGTAGACTGGTTTCATCTTGATATTCCAGGTCAATCACCCCAGCCAACGCTGTAACTCCCTTCTTAGCCTGTTGACTTAAAGGTGGAAGTGTCCAGGTGGTAATCTTAACTTCCAGTTTACTGGGATTATTGTTTCTCCTGATGGCAGTGTTCCTCCCTCTGGAACTAAGACTTCTAGGCAAGCAGAACATAATGTAACAGGAACAGGAAGCAAAAATTTTGCTAGTAGATCACTGGGGTGATGGTGAGTGGTACCACTTCCCCTTCCACTTCCACCCCTTGATTCCTGGACCCGTGAATCCTGGTTATGGGAGAAACAGTGCCATGTATTGAACACCGATTCAGAGCATACATGGCCTTCTGGAGAACTTTGCCCCAGCCCTGAAAAGTATTGTTACCTAGTTTGCATTGTAATTGTGACTTCAAAAGGCGATTCCACCATTCTATCAATCCAGTTGCTTCAGGATGATGGGGAACATGATAAGACCAGTGAATTCCATAAGCATGAGCTCACTGCCACACTTCTTTAGCTGTAAAGTGAGTGCCTTGGTCAGAGGCAATACTGTGTGGAATACCATGATGGTGGATAAGGCACTCTGAATCCATGGATGGTAGTCTTGGCAGAAGCATTGTGAGCAATATAGGTAAATCCATATCTGGAGTGAGTGTCTATTCCAGTGAGGACAAATCTCTGCCTTTTGCATGATGGAAGAGGTCCAGTATAATCAACCTGCTACCAGGTAACTGGCTGATCACCCTGAGGAATGGTGCCATATTGAGGACTCAGTGTTGGTCTCTGATACTGGCCAATTGGGCACTCAGCAATGGCCATAGCCAGGTCAGCCTTGGTGAGCAGAAGTCCATGTTGCTGAGCCCATGTGTAACCTCCATCCCTGCCTCCAGGGCTACTTTGTTCATGGGCCCATTGGGTGATAACAGAGGTGGCTAGGGAAAGAGGCTGAGTGGTATCCACAGAATGGGTCAACCTATCCCCTTGCTTATTAAAATCCTCTCTTATGAGGTTACCAGTTGGTAAGCGCTCATATGGGATACAAATATCTTCACAGCTTTTGACCACTCAGAGAGGTCCATCCACATACCTTTTCCCCAAATTTCTTTGTCACCAGTTTTCCAGTAATGCTTTTTCCAAGTCCCTGACCTTCCAACCAAACCATTGGCTACAGCCAGTGAATCAGTATACAGTTGCTCATCTGGCTATTTCTCCTTCCATGTAAAGTGCACAACCAAGTGCACTGCTCAAAGTTCTCCCCACTGGGAAGATTTCCCTTCACTGCTGTCCTTCAGGGATGTCCTAGAAAGGGGCTGTAGTGCCACACCTGTCCACTTTCAGGTGGTGCCTGCATATCATGCAGAACCATCTGTGAACCAGGCCCTAGTCTTCTCTTCCTCTGTCAAATGATCATAGAGAATTCCTCATGAGAGCATCGGTGCAGGCTAGGGGAGAGAAGGCAGTGTGGCAGGAGTGGTGACCATAGGCGTTTGAGTGACTTCCTCATATAACTTTACTATTGCCTTCAGGACGTATTGCTCAAGCTCAATCATGTATATACAACTTCTGTTTGATGATGGAATGCTGCTGTGCACAACCCACTTTGTGGCTAGATCGGTCAGAAAGCACCGAGTTCATGATGGGCAATTCAGGTCGCATGGTGACTTGATGACTCATAGTCAAACGTTTGGTTTCCACCAAAGCCCAGTAACAGGCCAAGAGTTGCCTCTCAAAAACAGGAGAGTAGTTATCTGCAGAAGATGGCAGGAACTTGTTCTAAAAATCCTAAAGGCCTCTGCTGTGATTCACCTATGGGCACCTGCACACACACACACACACACACACACACACACACACACACGTGTTATACATGGGAATTTATTAAGCATTATTAACTCACACAATCACAAGGTCCCACAATAGGCCATCTACAAGCTGAGGAGCAAGGAAACCAGTCTGAGTCCCAAAACTGAAGAACTTGGAGTCTGATGTTCCAGGACAGGAAACATCCAGCACAGGACAAAGATGTTGACTGGGAGGCTAAGCCAGTCTAGCCTTTTCACATTTTTCTGCCTGCTGTATGTTCTGGCCATGTTGGCAGCTGATTAGATGGTGCCCACCCAGATTAAGGGTGAATCTGCCTTTCCCAGCCCACTGACTCAAATGTTAATATCCTTTGGTCACACCTTCACAGACACACCCAGGGTCAATACTTTGCATCCTTCAATCCAATCAAGTTGACACTCAGTATTAACCATCACAAGCTCCAAGAAGGGTAAAAGACATTAACAGACTGAAAAACAACTTGCAGAATATAGCTGCCTAGCTATGCCCAGCCTAGATCAGTTGACTCCCACCTGACTCACATGAGCTAACTAAATGCTTATCATTGATAATGATAAACACATATGAGGTAAGTAAATGCTTTTCATCCTATGCACCTGATAGTCATTGTTTGTTTCACAGCAATAACTGCCTGGTACAAGTTTCTGGAAGATTTGTTTAGCTTCAAACACACAAATATTTTAGTATGTGATACTCATTAAGAAGGTAAAGTGAATTCATATAATTTACAAAGATTGACATAATAATGTTTGAGGAGAAGAGAGGAATCCTAATATATATTTACCATGTTCTTTCACAATTAAAAATCTAATTCAGCAGATCTCAAATTTTCATGTGATTAAGAATCACTTGGGCAGATCATTTAAAGAACAAATTCCTGACTCTAAGCCTAGCGAGTAATTCATTTGTTTTGGGTCAAGTCCTAGGAATCTCTGTTTTTAGTTGTTACTCCCAAATGATTATAATGCAGTTAGTTTAAAAAACATTGGTTTTTTTTTTTTTTTTTTTTTTTTTTTTTACATTCTTCTCTTTTCTTTTCGAGATGCCACAGAAACAAAAGTATAAGATGTGTTTGAGTGACACATAAAACAAATATAAAATAGAAAATGAAATGATAAGGGGTCTATTCAGTTCATTTATATTCTGTTGAATCTTTTTGTCCATTATGAGTTGAAGATTGAAGAGCAACATTATCCTAATATTTCTGGTATCTAGGAGTTTATGTCATAAACTTGGCATGCTTTAATTTTTATTTTAGCATTATTTCTGTTTAATACCAAACAATTCTCCAGAGATCTCTTTTCAACAACCAATGTTCCCTTTGGCAGTGAAATCCACTTACCTTAACTGACTGTGATTATACTTCAACCTAGTTCTCAGAGACATGATGGTAATATTCATTTTACTCTCCCAAAAGGATCTTAGTATTCATTAAATATTTGATTAACATTGTCTAATAAAGCTTATAGAATGCAGAAACATGAAACCTAACTTCACCATGATTTTTACTTCTGTCTCTTTCATTAACACCATGAGTTGCTTCTCTAAAATAATTAAAATCCATAATTGAATACACTAGAATAATTTTGGAAAATTAGCTTAATTATTCCAGTGCTTCCGTTTGGAAAGCTTGCATTATTTATTACAACTAAATGGATAAATGTGGTCCTTCTTTTCTTTTCTTTTTTTTTTTCATTTAACATTTACTCTTTAGAAGGGAATATTAGTTTTGTGTATTTGTATTCTTTTCTAAAGGAAGTGAAAAATAGCCTTAAAGCTAAGTTGACAAGAAGAACATAAGGATGACTTGGGCGCTATAAATAAGATGAGTGCACTAACTGCAGAAGTCTCATTCACCTTCAGGAACTGGCTCATTATACTCTGAAATATCCAGCTCTCTCTCCTCACTGAGTATATTTTCCAAGTTTTAAATTATTCCATACCCTTTGGAAGCAAAATAGAATATGGAAAATTGTAAATTTTTCAAAGATTCTCTTTGGAATAAAGAGACTAGATTTTCTTTTCCTTCTAACTTTAGGCTTTATGGTCCACCGGTAACCTAGAGTGAATTTGGACTACACATAGTTCATTAGTCTGCATTAGGTCTGTAGCTGAGCATGGCATCTAGGACACAGCTTGGTTATTTATATAACAGAAAAACTAGAGGTATTTTATAGGCCCAAATATAAACCTAAATAAGACATTGTAAACTTATATTAAATCCCTCTTGGTTATATTCACATAGCAATCCAAGCAATCATACTGTAGGTGGAGGACAGTATTTTTATTAAAAACATTTTAGCTCAGTTTTATGAGATAAAAGGTATTCAGAACACTGATGACTATAGTGACCTTACTTTTTTGAAACACATTTATGGGAAATAGCAAGGGTCTCAATGGAAATTACACAATTAATATTTTAGAAGATCAGGGGTTCATCCAGTCAGTAGTAAAATGAGCTGCTGGGTCATAAGTCACAAATATGCTTAGATTTCATAATTGTAAGTTTTACCTCTGACTTAGTAGAATAACTCAACTGTCTATGTGAAATCAAATAAAAATACTCAAACCATTTAAAAGAGAAAGACATTAAACCTAATATAAAATGTCAAAAGCTCTCCATTAAAATTTATATTTGTGAATTCTTTCAAGTTAAGCTAAATAAGTATCTATAATAAAGAGTTCTAAAATGCCACTGTCATCGTTACTACCAAATTTCTTAGCTTAGCATTTAAAATAAAATTTGCAGAACCAGGTTTTGGCATGGTATCATGTCAGTGCTGAAATCCCCAATTTCTATACCATTTCCTCCACTTTCTTTGATATTTCTGTTCCCCATTCCCACACTGCCTCCCCAACCTCTAGAAACCACTTACTTAGGCTTTCCAAGGGAAGTTGATCAATGGAATAAGAGTAATTGATTTCTATTTCCCATGAAGTAGAGCTCATGTTGCTCTGGAGCCTAAGGGGTTGACCAGTCAGTGTTGACAGCCACAAGGTGGCCCATGAACAACTTTTTGGAATGGACTTAACCTTTTAAAAAGTTTCACTTTTTGCAATACGTGACAGTATGGTGATGAAAGCAGAGGCCTTGTCTGTCTTGTTCACTAGGCACCCAACACCTAGGACTTAGGATGTATCTGGCACAAAAGAGGTATACAATAAATATTGTTTTAATAAATGAATGAATAAAGGCATGCATAAATAATTGAAAATTAAGAGCAATAAACAAATGTTTTTGAGGGCTACTACAGTCAAGACATTAGTATTTTGAAGCAGCATGTATTTATTTGTTTATAAAATATTTACTCAGTACACATTATGGCACAGGCACTATGCTAGCCTCTGGAGATACAGAGGAAAGGGGATAGACACTATCACTGCTCTGCTGTAATGTGTAGTCCTAGTACAAGACAGAGGATTATAACACACAATAATAAGGTCGATGACAGGGGAGGACAACATGCCATGGGAGAACAGAAGTGTGTCAACAGACCAAAACGGGAGACCTCACATAATACATTTTTCAAAATTTTTGCTATTTATTTATTTGTTTGTTTGTTTGTTTGTTTGTTTGTTTGTTTAGAGACAGGGTCCCACTCTGCCACCCAGGCTGGACTGCAGTGGTGTGATCTCAGCTAACTGCAACCTCTGCCTCCCAGGTTCAAGTGATTTTTCTGCATCAGCCTGCTAAGTAGCTGGGATTACAGACATGTGCCACCATGTCTGGCTAATTGTTTGTGTGTGTGTGTGTGTGTGTGTGTGTGTGTGTGTGTGTGTTAGTAGACATGAGGTTTCACCATGTTGGCCAATCTGGTCTCAAATTCCTGACCTCAAGTGATCCACCTCCCTTGGCTTCCCAATGTCCAGGAATTACAGGGGTGAGCAAACATGCCCAGCCACAAAATACGTTTTAAAAAGTGATATATAAGTTGGTATCTGAAGAAAGAATAAGATTTAACTCAGTGAAATTAGAGATGAGGGAGAGAAAGGAAGAATATTATAGATATATCAGAATGAAGCTGAGAAACATACTGACAGTGACATCCTGTAAAGACTTAACTTAGGCGTCATGTTAAGGAGGCTGGCCCTTTATTCCATAAGCTATGAGGAAGTATTTTAGGAAAGAAACTCAAAAGTTTGAATGAAAATTTTGCATTTGATTATAAAAAAAAGTATGCCTTTAGTGACTTGCTTTCAAAGAACAGAGTATAGAAAGAGACAAGGAGTAACTTAACAATGGAGAAACCTGGCAAACACTACAGTACGTAAGTGATCAGGGTTACTGCCATCAGTGATGTGCGGATAACAGGTACTGCCTGATATGATGTGATGAGAAGGGCACCTCTATGACACTTTATCTACAAACATCTAACTCCAGTCTAATCATGAGAAAAATATCAGACAAATCCAAATTTAGGGTCATTTTATAAAATACTTGACCAGTATTCCTCTGAACTGTAAAAGTCATGAAAGAAAGCCTGAGAGACTATCATAAACCAGAGGATATCAGAAAGACATAACAAATAAATATAATGTGGCCTCCTGTATCAGTAATATATCAATACTGATTTATTAGATTTAACAAATGTCTTATGATGATGGAAGATGGCAAGAGGTGAGGGGAATTCAGTATTGCCTATACTATCTTTACAATGTCTCTATAAATCTAAAATTCTTCCAAAATAAAAATGTTTATTGTAAAAGAGTGAAAAATAATGTATGGCTATGACATCATAGATTTGCAAATAATACTTATAATACTTGGGATATAAATATTTAAATTCTATACCACCAAAGATTCTTTAAATTGATAAGAGAAACACAAATAACTGACTAGAAAAATAGGCCAATTTTATTACAAAGAATTTCCCAAAAGAGTATATTCGAGTGACCAGTAACCATGCTTAGTCTTACCAGTAGCCAGAGAAATGCAGATTAAAATAATGTGATAATCTCTTTTTAACCTAGTAAATTGTTAAAAATTTAAAAGAGTGACAATTTCTGGTGTTAACTAGGGTTCTAAAAGTGTAGCATTTTCATATATTGCACGTGGAAATTTTGCTATATTTTTGTGGAAATCATGTTGGCAATATATTAGAATACAATATGCATACATTTTCCTAGCACACAGACTCATGCTTTCTGCTTCTGTGATTTCATAAAAGTAAAAGTTAGTATAAAATAAGGGTAGATATTGCAGTGGGATTTTTTTGAGCAATACAAAATATTGAAATGAAATCAAAGTTATTAATATGAGAATGATGAAAAACTGGGGTGAGTACATTGGACCAAAGATTCAAAGCAGTCATTATGGATGAATTAGAATCAAGGTTTGGGAGGCTTTCTGGAGTATTTTACTAAATTAGAAAAAAGATAAAGATAAATATATAAAATACAGTTGCCTTTTATAAATTTAATGGTATTTATTTACATATATAGTGAAAGTAAAAGTCTCAATCCCTTACACTAGTGAAATAATTTTTGCTTTTCTCCACTAATAAGCAGACTTTTCTCAGATCTCCCTTTCTTGGCCTTAGATTATATCTTGATCTCAGGTTTCTTGGTTTTGCCAGTCATATTTTTAGATAATAAAAATCTAGGCTGGGTACGGTGGCTCATGCTATAATTCCAGCACTTTAGGAAGCCAAGGAGGGAGGATTGTTTAAGCCCAGAAGACCAGCTTGGACAAGATAGCAAGACCCCATCTCTGTTAAAAAGAAAACAAAAACTGGGGATAATGGTGCATGCCTGTAGTTCCAGCTACTCGGGAGGCTGAGGCAGAAGAATAACTTGAGCCCTGAAAGGTTGAAGCTGCAGTGAGCTATGATTGTGTCACTGCACCCGAGCCTGGGCAACAGAGCAACACCCTGTCTCAAAAAAAAATAAATAAATAAAAGTCAAATCTAATCTGATATTAAAACTTCAATCTCCTGAACAGTTCAAATTATATCCCATACCCCTAGCTCAGGCTGGATCTTGGCTTCCATAAAACATATTGAGGATGATGAAGCGGAGGGTGGTATATTAGTCTGTTTTCACTCCACTGATAAAGGCATACCCAAGACTGGGCAATTTACAAAAGAAAGAGGTTTATTGGATTTATAACTCCATGTGGCTGCTAAGGTCTCACAATCATGGCAGAAGGTGAAAGGCACATCTCATATGGCAGAAGACAAGAGAAGAGAGCTTGTGCAGGGAAACTCCCCCTTTTTAAAACCATCCAATCTCCTAAGACTTATGCATTATCACGAGAAGAGAGCTTGTGTAGGGAAACTCCCCTTTTTAAAACCATCCAGTCCCCTGAGACTTATTCACTATCATGAGAACAGCACTGGAAAGACCTGCCCCCATGATTCAGTTACCTCCCACTGGGTCTCTCCCACAACATGTGGGAATTCAAGATAAGATTTGGTGGGGGACACAGCCAAACCATATGATTCCACCCCTGGCTCTGCCTAAATCTCATGTCCTCACATTTCAAAACCAATCATGCCTTCCCAACAATCCCCCAAAGTCTTAACTCATTTCAACATTAACTCAAAAGTCCACAGTCCAAAGTCTCATCTGAGACAAGGCAAGTCCCTTATACCTATGAGCCTATAAGTCAAACACAAATTAGTTATCTCCTAGATACAATGGAGGTACAGGCATTGGGTAAATACAACCATTGCAAATGGCAGAAATTGGCCAAAACAAAGGGACTACAGGCCCCATGCAAGTCTGAAATCCAGTGGGGCAGTCAAATCTTAAAGCTCCAAAATGATCTCCTTTGACTCCATGTCTCATGTTCAGGTCATACTGATACAAGAGGTGGGTTCCCATGGTCTTGGGTAGCTCTGCCCCATGGCTTTGCTGGGCACAGCCCCACTCCTGGCTGCTTTCATGGGCTGGCGTTGAGTGTCTGCAGCTTTTCCAGGTACATGGTGGAAGCTGTCAGAGGATCTACCATTCTGGGGTCTGGGAGATGGTGGCCCTCTTCTCCCAGCTTCTCTAGGTGGTGCCACAGCAGGGACTTTGTTTGGGGGCTCTGACCCCACATTTCCCTTCCATATGGCCTTAGCAGAGGTTCTCCATGAGGGCCCCGCCCCTGCAGCAAACTTCTGCCTGGGCATCCAGACATTTCCATACATCTTCTGAAATCTAGGCAGAGGTTCCCAAACCTCAATTCTTGATTTCTGTGGACTTGCAGGCTCAACACCACATGGAAGCTGCCAAGGCTTGGCGCTTCCACCCTCTGAAGCAACACTTGGCCCCTTTTAGTTACAGCTGTAATGCAGGGCAGCAACTCCCTAGACTGCACACAGCAGAGGGACCCTGGGCTTGGCCCAGGGTCCATTTTTTCCTCCTAAACCTCTGGGTCTGTGATGGGAGGGGCTGCTGCAAAGGTCTTTCACATGTCCTGGAGACATTTTCCCCATTGTCTTGGGGATTAATATTCAGTTCCTTGTTACTTATGCAAATGTTTGCAGCTGGCTTGAATTTCTCCTCAGAAGATGGGATTTTCTTTTTTTTCTATTGTATTGTCAGGCCGCAAATTTCCCAAACATCTATGCTCTGCTTCCCTTTTAAAACTGAATGCCTTTGACAGTACTCAAGTCACCTCTTGAATGTTTGCTGCTTGGAAATTTGTTCTGCCAGATGCCCTAAATCGTCTCTCTCAAGTTCAAAGTTCCACAAATCTCTAGGGCAGGGGCAAAACGCCACCAGTCTCTTTGCTAAAATGTAACAAGAGTCACCTTTGCTCCAATTCCCAACAAGTTCTTCATTTCCATCTGAGACCACCTCAACCTGGACTTTATTTTCCATATTGCTGTCAGCATTTTGGGCAAAGCCCATTCAACAAGTCTCTGAAGTTCCAAACTTTCTCACATTTCCCTGTCTTCTTCTGAGCTCTCCAAACTGTTTCAACATCTGCCTGTTAGCCAGTTCCAAAGTTGCTTCCACATTTTCAGATATCTTTTCAGCAGCACCTCACTCTGCTGGTTCCGATTTACTGTATTAGTCTGTTTTCACGTTGCTGATAAAGGCATACCCAAGACTGGGCAATTTACAATAGAAAGAGTTTATTGGACTTACAATTCCACATGGTGGGGAGGCTTTACAATCACAGTGGAAGGTGAAAGGCACATCACACATGGCAGCAGAAAAGAAAAGAAAGCTTGCACAGGGAAACTCCCATTTTAAAACCATCAGATCTCATGAGACTTACTCACTATCATGAGAACAGCATGGGAAAGACCTGCCCCCAGGTCCTTTCCACTACATATGGGAATTCAAGATGAGATTTGGGTGAGGGCACAGCCAACCTTATCAGATGGGTAGTGATGCAGTATCATTTATTCTTTCACTGTGGCTCTATCTTGTTCTTACCTTTCCCCTCACATTCTTGCTGCTTCTGACACTGTAGTGTCAGAGCAGGAAGGGGAGATAAGAGGTAACCAAGCCTATGTTACCAAGGCAATGGCTGATGTTACGTGAAATTTTTTCTTGGTTCCTTTATGCTATCTGTCATAACAGATGTCTAACTGTTGCTAGATTTTTCTCTTAGGAATTATTTGTGGATTCTTTAGAAACACTACTACCTCCAGCAGCCTGGTACTATGGCTTTTATATTCCACCTTTTTCTAACTTGAGTGATGCACTTTTAGGCTAGCCTTTTATTATGTTCTCTGAACTCCTTCCCAAAGGTCCTCTCCTGGGTCCTCTCCTTCTGCCAAGCACCCTAAAAAGGGATCCTTTCAAGGCAGCTTTAGCTTACTTACAGTGATAGTATCACTTGACATGGAAAATTTAACCTCTTGCCTCATATCTACGGACATGTACTTTACTCTTGTTGCAACCTTCTCTCCTTATTCTGATGTCAGGAATTCCAACAGCTTTTAGTTTTATCATGTATTCTTCCAAATTCCTTTAGGGATATATCATATTTTCCAAGAATCCTTTTGCAATAGAGATAGAGGAAGGAGTAGTTGAGCTAATGAGTTTCCTTAGGTCGTCAGGCATCCAACCAGAAAATAACCATGGCAGAATCTCCTTATGCAAGTACCCATGAATGTTCCCAATGACTTTATGGCTGTCCTCCCCATTCTCCACTCCCACACTTGGCTTGATAGGTGAGAAGGCAGCATCCCCTCCACTAATAAGAGGAAAGGCTGATATACAATCTTTTAAGTCAGTGCCTCTTTGTATAAATAAATCTTCATATGTAGGCTAGATCTTGTGGGTAAGTAAGAGTCATAGGCCCAGTTGTGTTCCCCTCTTAGAAAGCCTTGTAAAAATGTATCCAGGACCTTTCCTTAACAAATTTAGAATGTTTTGACATTTACTACGCATCATCTTCTGCTTACGGCTTCAGGCCAGTGTCAGAGTCCAGGGTCAATTCCATTTAACATTCTGTTATGTAAAAATGTGTACATGATTATATAAATGTGGGGAAAAGTAACAATAAGATTTTTTATATTGATTTTCTAGATGGAGAACGGAGAATAGAGGGGTAAGAGAAAAGAAAAAAGGAAAACAAATGCATTCACAAATAACAACAGCATTTTAGAATGATCTCTAAATATTTATGTTTGATGGTGTGGCTTTATAGACATGGAAAAATGAAAGAAGAGAAGGTCAGCAACTGTTTCTGGTGATTATCTCAGGATGGCAGAATTTCAGATGATTTATACTTGCTGCTTTATGCTTTTCTTTATGACAGTATTTCAAGACATTGTATATGATCAGGTAAAACTATAGAGCAACATTTTAAAAAATACAAGTTTTGGGAATCTTAAAAAAGATGAAAATGTATCTTTTAGAAGTTTTCAGAGCCTTTAACTTGGTAACATATATTGGGAAACTCTAAGAGTATTTGTCAATACAATGTAACTGTAAACTCTCATTTTTAAAATATAGAACACCTTTAAGAAACTCTACTCAATGGATATGTCAAACAAAGATTATTTTAAAATTACATCTAAGTCATTGATGTTCTATAACTGAGCAATTTCTGTTTTCTTTCATATGTATGTTTGAGGTGATATATTCAGAAATGTCAGTGATATCCCCGCTGTCCCCCTTTTTCCTATTATAATGTAATGGGAGCATAAGAATAGGGATCTGAGCTGTCATGTGTAACACTATAGGTTGCTGTCTTAGTTCACTGGGGCTACTCTAACAGAACACGATAGACAGGGTGGCTTATGAGCAACAGAATTTTTTTTTTTTCCTCAGGTCTAGAGGTTGGGGAATCTAAGGTAAGCTGCCAGCAGACTCGATGTTGATGAGTGTCTGCCTCCTGGTTCATAGACGGTCTTCTTGCTGGGATAAAAGAGCCCTCCCAGGTCTCTCTCTCTCTCTCAATCTCTGTTGTTTTGAGACAAGAGTCTTGCTTTGACATGATCTCAGCTCACTGCAACCTCTGCCTCCTGGGCTCAAGCAATTCTTGTGCCTCAGCACACACCATCATGCCCGACTATTTTTTGCATTTTTAGTAAAGATGGGATTTACCATTTTGGCCAGGCTGGTCTTGAACTCCTAGTCTCAAGTGATCCACCTGCCTCGGCTTCCCAAAGTGCTGGGATTGCAGATGTGAACCACTGCACCTGGCCCCAGGTCTCTCTTGTAAAAGCACTAATTTCATGAGAGTTCTGCCTTTATTACCTAGTCACTTACCAAAGGCCCCACCTCTTAATATGGTAACCTTGTGGGTTAGGATTTCAACATATGAATTTGTCGCAGGGGTCGTGGGGGGTGGGTGTGGGTTGGGTGGTGGGGATTGGGATTGGGGGAGGGGGGCACACAATCATTCAGTCTATAGTATCCCCATTTAGAATAGTACCTGACACATAATTTGTAATCAGTAAATGTTTATTAAGTGAATAAATGGATGATTTTTCTATATTGTTCTTAAATTCTGTTGCACGTTCATTTTGTGCAGTAATTTTAACATAGAATTGTTTAATTATTTAAGAGTAAATGATTTTTAAGTTTTTTAAATTTATACTGTCAAATGTGTCTGGAGAAAGACTATAACATTACTATATTACCACCAGTTGTGTATGAGACTATCCATTTCTTCTCACTCTGGCCATCTTGGGGTAGTATCATGCTTTTTAATTATTATTGATAGATGAAAAATGGTTTCAGAGTATTGCTTTAAATTTTATTTTATTCATTTGCTAGTAAGAATGAATCTTTTCTCAAACTTACCACTTTAAATTCCTCTTTTGTTAATGCTCTATTTGGGTGATTTGCTAATTTGTTTAATTTGTGTGGTAGTCTTTTTTTCTTAATAATTTGGAAATGCTCTTTAAATACTTAGAACAATAGCCTTTTCTCCCTCAAAATTCCAGATGCATTTCATCTCCAATTTGATATTTATGTTTTTATTTAGATGGTTTTTTTATATGTAGATATTTTGATATGAACATGTCCCTCAATTCACTGCGGCCTACATGAAATTTTGCAAGTCCTTAACATTTCAGGGCTGATACAGATTTAAAAAATTTTTTGTCTATTTCATTTTCGTTTCTAATATTTTAGTCATTTAGTTTTTTATATTTTCCTGTGGTTCACTGCCATATACCTTCAAAAATATTTATAGAAAAATACCTTATATCCTAGATTCTGAATCTTAGCATCCAGATAATGTAAGTCTTTAGCATTTAAATGTGTCCTACAATTTGGCTGCACATCAAAAATGTTCTCTAAAAACTCTATAGGTATAATTTAATTTTATTATTTAATACTTGGTGGGAAAATTCTGGAGTCACCTTGATTTTGGTTCCCCTCATCCTCAGATGTCTTTAATCTGGATGGTAAGGAAAGTCTTTGTCTTTAAAATTTAAAAATATCACTGCTGTGTAGAGCCATGTGTTATTTTCTGCACTAATTTTCTCAGTTTTTAGTAAACTCTTTAGATATGCAGATTCAGGCATTTCTATAGGTCAGAAAAGATATTTTAATTTATTATTGTTATTAATATTATTGTATTTAATTTTATTTGTAGAGACAGGGTCTTGCTCTGTTGCCAGGCTGAAGTGCAGTGGCATGATCATAGCTCACTGTAACCTCAAACTTCTGGGCTCAAGCAGTCCTCCTGTCTCAGCCTCCCAAGTAGCTAGGATTATAGCCACATGCCATCACACTGGCTAATTTAAAATAACAAAGTTTTTTTGTAGAGTTGGAGTCTCACTATATTGCCCAGGCTGGTCTTGAACTACTGGTCTTGAAAAATCCTCTCACTTCAGTCTCTCAAAGTATTAGGATTAGAGGCATGAGCCACTATGCCCGGCCTATTGTTTTTTTAATCAATTTTTTTCTGGTATTGTGTTTAGGAACAACATATAGATGTCAATTGGCTACTGATTTTCTAGCCGTTAGCTTATTTGGCCTTCCTCTGATTGCTTGTACATTTTCAGTCATTCATCCTTTACCTAACAAGTTCAAGTTTTCTGTCAGGATGATTTGACCATTCATTGCTCTTGGCACATATTTCAGTTCTTCAGCTGCATTTCTTCCATTTCTCTCTTTATGTTGTTTGTTTGTTGTTGTTTTGTTTGGCTTGGTTTTTGAGACAGGGCCTCATTCTCTCACCCAGGCTGGAGTGCAGTGGCGCGAGCATGGCTCACTGCAGCCTCGACCTCCAGAGCTCAGATGATCGTCACACCTCAGCCTCCTGAGTAGCTAGGACTACAGGTGCGTGCACCATATCTGGCTAGTTTTTTGTTTTGTTTTGTTTTGTTTTGTTTGCAGAGACAGGGTCTCCCTATGTTGCCCAGGCTGGTCTCAAACTCCTGGGCTCAAGCCATTCTCTCACCTCTGCCTCCTAAAGTGTTAGGTTTAAAGGCAGGAGCCTTTAAAGGCATACACCCAGCCTCTTCCATTTCTCTTAGCTCATTGTGCTTTTAAAATTTTTCCTCTCAGTGTGTTTTATTTTCTTTACCATTTTATTTTTCATATCTGGTTTAAGAATCCATTTTTTCTTTGAATTTTATTGTGAGCACAAAGTTGACAGATTTACAATTTTTACTTTTGTTTTCAATAATAAGGTACTTTGGGAAAAGTACACACATACATATTATGTGTATATATGTGTGTATATATAATTTAAAAAATTATTTATTGAATGAGAGAAGTCTATTCGTGGTTAGTAATTACCCATAAGTGGTTTGATGTATACTCATTGTCTAAATTGTTGCCATAAAAATCCTTTACCATATCTTGAGATTTTTGACTGGTAGACATACATTTACATAACCAGTGATATATGAGCCTAAGGTGAATTGAGAGGGAGCTAAAGTAATAGGAAGTTCAAGCAGGGGAGCTTCCTTACAGAGAATTTTCTTCTTAATGAAACTGATGTATTAGGAACCAGCTTTCAGATGATGTCTTCTTTTGGTCTCAGCCTTGCAGCAGGGTCAGCCTTCCTGATCTGCTGCTGCTCCATTCATCTGCACATAACTGTAACCCTGGGTCTTGCAGGGCAATCAATTTCCAAGTGGCAAACAAGAGTCTAAATGGGGTGTTCCACATTGGCCATGTGCTGTTCATGACTCCAGTGTTTGTTTTCCAGTTAGTTACTGGTTTCTCCTTCCTGGTGTTTCTGATGTTTCTTAGCAGGAGAATTTGGAGATCATTTCTCATTTCCTGTCTTCAATATTATCTGTACTTTTTTGTATGATTTACTACAGATTGCTGTTTTGTTGGTGGACCCTTTCATGGTTGAGCAAATTTCTCTATTTTATTTTTTTACATTCTATGGCTCATTTCAGTAGGAATCTGGAGCAATAAGCAGGCCTTTCATGTTACTAGGAATTTTCTGTTATCTAGATGGCTGCAGTTTCTTTTGCAATTTCTAACTGGAGTTTCTTAATGTCCCAATGAACTTCTGGAATCATTCAAGTTGGTTTTATTTATCAAATACTGAATATCTATTATGTTTCAGGCCCTCAAGATACCAAGATGAATTTTTAAATATGCTTTCTTCCAGACAGTACCATCTAAATGGCTAAACAGCAAGAAAATGTACACACAATGTGATTAGTTCAATCATTCAGGTATGCGGAAAATATTTCTGCAGCTCCTTATTGGAGGCAATAGGGAGAATATAATTGTAAGTCAAATTGAAATTAGTTGGAAACACAGAAGCAATCAGGAAGGGCAAAGGAAAGTCACTGAAGAGGGAAGTAACCACATGTGTGCAAGCCAAAATATGAAAGGGAAAGAGCTTTAAGTATTTCATGCCAAATAAATCTAAAGAGATTTTTGTCTTCCAAAAACAGATAATCATGACTTCTGTGTCTTCTTTCAAGTCACTGAAAAGCAATATTCCCAAAGGAAACAACCTCATGGCATAGAACAGCATAACCGTCAAGATTGGTATTATGTCATTGTTCTCTTCCTATATTATATCCTAAAATATCATGTGATTTTGCTGAATATTTTAATGAAATTGCCTTTGTATGTCTGTTCTGTTCATCTGTTCTTCTAATAGAGAAACAGTACCGAAAAAAGGAACTAGTATTGGTTTGATTTGGATTTTCTTACTGACCCTAGGTGGACTGCTTTGATTTCCGCTCTTTTCTTCCTAAATATATACAAGCCATCTGCTTAAAAACCTGTCCCAGTATTTTCTTTTGAGATTGATGTCAACATTTCTATGGTTTCTGGAGCCCAAACTTAAAATAAAAGGGATGAGACACTCTTTGCCTATCTCAGTCTTTTGGTACCTTTTCAAGTTTGTATCGCTTTTAAAAGTTAATTTAAGGTACTATGTGTTCATATCTGAAAATGCCTCAGCCGTCTCTATTTCAGTAATCTGGGTCTGAATATTTGAACTCTTTTCATACACTTAAATGTTAATTTAATTTCTTCTCTGTTATCTTGAACTTCAATTCACTACATCTCACAGATTTTTACTTCTTTCTAGATGAATAGAAAGAGGTTTTATATTATCTAAAAGATACTAACTTAAGCCTGAGAGTCATTTGATACTTTGTTGTCTTGGATCATAAATAATTATGCCAACTTTTAGAAGGGCAAAATGTAAATTGTCCCTCTGCAGGGATCTCTCCCACTATTGATAAGTTCAGGCTTTTGTCATTTAATCATTTCTTATTGTTATATTGGATTCTTTATCTTTCAAATACTAAATGAAAGGTCATTGAACACAATTTTTTAACCAAATTGTATTTGGACAAATTATAAGCTTATTTATTGGTTGCTCACTTAAACTATTTTTCTCCAGAGAGAGCTGGAAGGTCTGCTAAGCTTAGGCTGTTACCTTGGGCTAGCTAGGAAAGAGACCTATGTATTCTTACAGTGGAGTGCATTACAGGAAGTTGTTGAGCAAGAAAGGGTCAGACACAAGAACTTGCATAGTCTTGAGGCAGTTTCTGAGGTATTTTTTTGTTCCCTTGCCTCCAATATTGGAATAAAAATTATATCCCAAAGTAATTACAACTGACTCTCTGTCTACTATTTTAGTCAATCTATATTTCCTTTCTTCATTACTGGGGATTATGTTGACATCTTGAGTTTATTTCAAAGCCACCACTTTAATTAGTATCACATTCCTGTAATATAAGGTTTGGATTTTTTTCATGATGTCTTTAAGATCTTTCATTTCTTGCCTATAAGGTATATAGCTGTTATCTTAGATAATAAATAAGGACCATTTCTATTAATAAAACTATAGTAGCAATTTTTGCTTTGCTGAGGTATGCTGTTAGTTGTCTGCCTCCAAAGGGAAATTAGCTAGATTTTAAATATTGCTGTGTCTTTCTGGTTTTACAATATATTTTATTATCCAATATAGGTTCAGTATCTTTCCAAATTAGAGTTACTATGTTTACATTCTTCTTTACTAAGTCAAATTATTTTTTTCCTAATATTTTGATGAAAAAAGTATTGTTTTCTTGAAAATTAAAGAAGCTAAATATAACTGTGGTGATTGTATTTTTTGTTTCTAGAAGAAGTAGCAGGTATATGCACATGCGTGCATATTTTTAACTTAAAGAGTAATATGTGATATTCAAATAGGCATTGGCACCTGACATTTCCTGTTCTCTGCATAACATCCTCCCACCCCTCATTCTGCTTTCTAGGAGCCAGAAATTGTGTTAGTGTTCCAGGGACTTTTGGAAAATTGAATATATGATTTCTCTGCTTTATTTTAAGGATAGTAAATCACAGTCTCAAACTTTATTTTTGTTTATATATCACTTGTAAAGATGTTCTGTAAACACTCAAATATGCTGGTAAATACAAGTTATTGAACAGTTTGAACTTGGTGGAGAACTTTGTTTATTTTGTTTTATTTACCACCTTTAGCTATGCCCCCTCTCTGTCTCTTAACAATTTCTCAGACTAATCTCTAACTTTCTTATACATTTATTCCAGTGCAAAACTTCAGTTACATTTCTTCCATGTACCCTATCCCTTTCTAACCCAAACAGGTGGGTCTTGGCTAGAATCGTGGTGGGAAAGTGAGCATGGTCTGTGTGTGCCTTCACTCACCTGTGCCATATTCTTCTGCTTCTCTTGAAGGTAGACCATGGTATTGGAGTAGTAGGAAGAAGTGGTGGGAGAAGAGGAATGTAGATATTGTTTACTTGACTATCTTCCAATTGCTTGCTCTCTATGAGCTGTATGTGTTCTTCAGTGCACCCTTGGAGGGCCTCCCTGCTGCAGTTTCCTGATCGAGAGATGGTTCCTGCATAGCCCCTCTTAGTTCCTGCCCTGCTCCTTGGGGTACAGCAGGCCTCAGAGCTGGGATCCCCTTGCTCAGAAGGCAGTCTTCTTGGTTGAAATGCCTGCAGGGAGGTCGAAGCCTGGCTACTTTCCATGGTAAACACGATCTGCCAGGAACATGAAATCCTTGCCACACCATGATGGAAGTGACGGCAGGTCCCACCATTGATCCTGCCTCTTCTACCACTTCTCTCAGTTCCATTTTCTTTGGTCCAAGAGTCATAGAGCTGTTCTGCTCCATAGGCAGATACAAAATGTTGGTCTCCTTCTTGCAATCTCACCCATTTTTTCTGGGTCATCACTTGGTTTTGTGTGGGAGGAGCATACTTCTCCTTTTTCTTGTTGAGTAAGGATGGGAAAAACAAGTGGTTTCCTACCTAGTTCACTCACTTGCTGCTCCAGACATTCTATCTTACATTCCTAATGCCTGTTTAAATAGGGTGGACCTGGAGTGGGGTACAGGGTAATGGTGGCAGGGCCAGTTCTAACTTTTCTTAGGAACTTTTCCAATAATATATCCAGGGTAGTCTTTAGAATGTGGTGTTTTAGCGCATCTATGACATTCACCTTTGGAGCATCAGTTACGATTTGGTGACAGGAGAACAAAAACCACTCAACATCATGTGGGAAAAACATATAGACTTGTAAACCAAAAAGAAAAAAATACTGAGAGAAAAAAATTTATATCAGAGTACACAAACTTGCAATTGATAAAAATATATATAGGTTTTTTTGGGTGGTTGTTTTCTTTCTTTCTTTTTTTTAAGTGAAATGCAATTTCAACATTACATTTTCCCTTGATAAACTTTCAGGAAAAGTGACTGATATGGTTTGGCTGTGTCCCCACCACAAATCTCATCTTGAATTCCCAAGTGTTGTGGGAGGGACCCAGTGGGAGGTAATTGAATCATGGGGGGCAGGTCTTTCCAGTGTTGTTCTCATGATAGAGAATACGTCATATGAGATCTGATGGTTTTAAAAAGGGGAATTTCCCTGCACAAGCTCTCTTCTCTTGTCTGCCATCATGTGAGACATGCCTTTTACCTTCTGCCATGATTGTGAGGCCTACCTAGCCACATTCTAATAAGCCTCTCTTGTAAGTTGCCCAGTCTCAGGTGTGTCTTTATCAGCAGTGTGAAAATGGACGGATACTGTGACATTTCTCTCCTAATATCTGGCCTTCTGGTGAAGAAATGGATTAATTTGCTGAGGATTCCAGTGCCTGAAAGCCCTAGGGCTTTTCTATTGCTTGTCCTGAGAGGGCTTCTTAGTCCCAGTTCCTCCCTGAGGTTCTTCCTCCTCCCAGAAAGCTCAGGATCCAGCTGAGGAGGTGAGAGCTGCTGTCACTCAGAGCGTTCTTTGAAAGATTGACTAGGAAATGGGATAGACTCTCCCGCTCTGTACATTAAAGAAAGGAGAGACAGAGGGAGAAATTCCATGAAGCCTTTCTGAATGCCCCTCTCTCTTCCTCCAGCAGAGCTGAACTTTCTTTCCCACCTGCAACTATCACCCCACTCTCACTTAAAAGATTTTATTACACTTATTTGTTTTTGTGCCCTCCAATAGACAGCATTTTAGGAGCAAGTACCTTGTCTTATTTTGCCATTCGTATTTCAGACACCAAAGGAGGCCTTGGCATGACTCAAGGCTTAAGTATTTGATGAATAAAGGGATTAATTAATATTGAATGAGAGAAATTATAAAAATAATAAAATGAGCAAATTAGTGAGCTTACAAATTTTATTAGCTTCTTATTGATGCTATAGCAAATTACCACAAACGTAGTGGCTTAAAACAACAAGTGTTTACTATCTTGAAGTTCTGGAGGTCAGAAGTCCTAAAATCAAGGCATCAGCAGGGCTGCATTCCTCTGGAGGCTCTAGGACAGAATCTGTTTCCTTGCCTCATCTACCTTCTAGGGGCTACCTGCATTCTTGGGCTGATGGCCTCTTCCTCCTTCTTCAAAGCCAGCTTCAAATCTCTTTCTCTCTGATTTCTGCTTTCATCTTTATCTCTCCTCTGACTCTGACTCTCCTGCCTCCCTCTTATAAAGACCTTTGAGATTTTATTGGACTCACCCAGATAATCCTGAATAATCTTACAATCTCAATATCCTTCACTTCATTACATCTGCAAAGCCTCTTTTTTCCATGTAAGATAATGTATTCACAGATTTCAGGATTGAGATGTGGATATCTTTGGGGTACTATTATTCTGTCTACCATAGATCCTTGCAGGATTCTTATAACTCATGTAATGCTTGACTCATATTAAATATAAATGAGAATTATATTGGGTTGGGTTAGATACTGTTATTCCTAGAGCTAGAATTTGCAAATATTCCCATTTCACTCCCATACTCTCCTACTCCTCCACCCTCCCAAGTCTGACTGTCCTTTTAGAGAAGACTTCATTGCACATTTCTCAAAGATGCCTGCTTCCCCATACAAAGGCCAATAAATGGAAACTGCCCAGTTGCAGAATATCATGGACCTGATCCATTTGCCCAATCTCATGCAGCTAAATATCTTCCCTCTGAGATGGTGAAACATTCAATACTCAGATATCATGTAAGTAAGGAGCTATCAGATTTTTACCATTAGTGAAATAAATTAGGTAAAACACTCTATCTACCAGCTTAGGATAGACATTTATTTTTGGTGTCAATTGTTTTTGGCATATCATGACTTCAGCAAAATTACATCTGAGGAGAAGTATTTTCCCAAACTTTTCTTGGATGCTCTAACTGAGGTACCTTTATCTTACCTATTTTTTTTACTTATACTAAGCATTTTGCCTGGCAGCTCCACCCTGCTCTGCGTTTGTGTAAAAAGCTTACGTTGCCATCAAGGTTCATTCTACACTGCCCTGCTCAAAGTAGGTTTTCCCCATCCCAGATGCTTAGACTTGGAATCAATATGTACTCTATTGCACCTTTACCACAGCACTTTTAGTGTGTGTATGTGTGTGCACGTGTGCAGGTGCGCATGTGTTTTGAAAGTCCTGTGGTATAAATGGTCAGGGTCATGGAGTTTTGAACCAGACTGCCTCAGTTTTAAATCCCGGCTCGAACATTTATCTGCTCAGTTGCTTGAGCTTGTCACTACACTTTAGACCCCAGAGCTTTCGCCAGTAACATGGGTTTGTGTGAGATTGAATAAGTAAGGCTCTCAAACTAGTGCTTAGCTCACATTTAATATATCTTACGTGGTAGCTATTCTTTTCTCATGTTTGCTTATGTATTTGTGACTCTGTGCCACAGTAGATCTAGCTTTTAAAAGACAATGATAATATCCATGCTATGAGAGAGTCCCTGGAATATATAAGAAACTTGAAGATTGTTGGGTTGAATTTTGTCTAAGCCTTTATTTTTCTCTCTGTATCCCCTGTTTCTGTAAATGGCACTGTCACTCTCTCTCTCATATGCCTGAGTCCCAACCCAGGCTCTTTATCTCTACCTTTGTCTTACTTTCTCCTCTAATAACTATTCTTGATCTGTCTGTCCTTTCTGGCATTATCTCCAGTTCCAATCCTGAAGACCGTAACTCCTACTATAGTAGAACATGAGTGGTTTCCTGGTTTTCACTTTGGCCCCATATAACCCATTCTCTAACCAGCAGCCAAAGTAACCTTTATGACACTTAAGTTAGATCACGATATTAACTTGCTTAAAACTCTCCCATGACTTTATTGTGCTTTGAATAATATTTGTTCCCGTTACTCTGATCCACCAAGCTTTCTAAACCCTGGTTGCTCTCTGCTTCTCCAGTCTCATCTTGTTGCAGTCTGCCCTGCCTCACAGGCTCCACCTCTATTGGCATTTGTTCTGTTCTTTATGTTTGTCAAGAAGCTTCTTACTACCTTAAGGCCTACTGTTTGCAGATGGAGTGCTGAAGGTTTGCCCTGTTTTGTTCTGGACTGAGGTATTATAATTTCTTTCTGTTATGGAAATGATGCAGTCACCCAAGGGCCTTGAGTTCTCTGCTGGTGTCTTGGGCACAAACATGAAAATTGAAGACTTGATTTTTGTTTTTGTTTCCTAATCAGGGCTCTCATTTTTTGGCATTAAAAGTACAATCTCATTAGGGACTTCAGTGTATTGAAATTACTGAAGGCAACGAAAGATCAGAGCTTTGAATGACGTTCATACCCATGCAGTTGTATTGAGACACATTTCCTTGGTTGCTGCTGGTTATTTTTCTTTATATTCCCTTATTTGTTGCACAGACTTGTTGCAATTGTTGTAAATGTTTGTATCTATTTATTAGAGTGATTACTTCGCGTTTATGTCTCAGCAGTGTGCATACTGTAACTCACAAAATGTTAGCCGTTAAAAATGACTGCTGGGCCTGAGTTAATTAAAAATACAGAGGAGGCTGAATCTTATTGTGGGTGTAGTATCAGGCTCTGTTTGGACAAGAGTTTTATATATTATGAAGCGGAAAGTGCAAAAAAACTCTTAAAAAAAAAAAGGAAAGAAAAGCCTTGTATCTTGACAGAGCCACATGCTTGAACCATGCTTCCTAATTTTTATACCACAAAATAGATGGTTTGTGTCTGATTATAATTCTGCTCTTCAGAAATTTATATGCCAGCAAGCTCTTGGCAGAATGTAGATTTTTTTTTTTTTGCCATTTCCAAATTCCTTTCCCTATAGTCCTCCCAACTATTCGCACCCACCTATTTTTTTTTTCTCCTCAGTGAAGGACAGCGTTTGCAGCAGCAACAGCACTTGAATTAACTTAATTTATTTTTCTGTGTGTTTGCAGAATGGTTCAAGGTCCATAGCAAGGTGAATCATTCTCAGATTATGTACACATTCTCAGACTGCAGAGGTCACCTAAGGGTAAAAGTACTGATTGCTAGGAGCCATTAGAATCCCCCTCCTTCTCTTCCTTTAGAAAGACAGGCAAGTCACAGGGCTACTTAATGCAAACACATGAGATCGCTCTCAAATCACATAGAGGCAATTTCAACATATATATTTTGGGGAGATAATATATGCTAACAAGCACTTCTATACCTGCTTGGATGAACTAATAGTACTTAATTAACATTTGTGATAAATGTGTCAGTTGGTAACACATTTTCCAAGAATGGTAAAATTATGCTGTCCAGATTAAAATATTATTTTAAAATCCTAATTTTGTCTTTAATTGACCTAAAATAGTTCTTTTAATTCAAGGCAAATTAAAGCTCATTTAAGTTTTGTTGTAGGAAAATTATTTTCTCCTCTATATCCCCTTTTGCTCAACAAGGAAAACAAAGAAAATTAAAGATGATGAGAAAAATTAAAATTTGAAAGTATTTAAAGGTTGTTGCCCAGTTGAATATGAGGGTATTGAGAAAAAAATTCTGAATTTTCTGGTTGAGTAGTTGCATTTGGGGATCATGGGTGGTCCTGGTTAACCAACTTCCCCAGGAGTGAATATTGCCCATGAGTCTGATTCACATCATAAGTAAGTCTTATACCCACTACCTGATGTTCCGGCAGTTTATTTTGGCAGTGCTTTTACAAGATGGACATCAGGAGCACACCGGTGGCATGGGCCACATACAGTCAGGAATCAGATGACTTCCTGACTGGGAGGATCTCTGCCCTTTGGAGACCATTCTCAGAGTTTGGGGACTTCTTCCTTCTTTCTTATACCTGTTTTCAGTCTGGGCTAGTTACCAAGTGTTTCTACCATAAACGGAATTTAAGCTATTCTTGTAAGGGTAAGCTTTGTTTTAAGCTTCATGAAAGTTCCATCTGTGCTAAGGGGATCTTGTCTCTAGGGCAAGCAAGGTTTTTAAGTGCCATTGTCATACAGACCCTGTAATCTTGGGGCCAGAGTTAGAAATTCCCAGACCAGGTTGCATCCTACTGCTAAGTGACACAGAATGTAGGCCTTGCAAGATGTTCAAATGGGCCTTATGGTTATCATTAATCTTGTAGCTACAAAATATCTCTTATAGTATATGAAAATGGTCAAATTGATAGTGTTACCATTAACTGAAACAGAGAATATAAGAGGAGGAAGACTTGTGCAGGTCAGTACCAAGTAGGGCTTAGTTTATAGATACTTGTGTTTGAAATGTCCAACAATCAGTTAGATGTGTTTCTTGGTAATGAAGGTGACCATTCATCCCATTGGTGCTAAGAGTTATCTGATACATCTAATGTTTTAGATCATAATCTTTTTATCCCTTTCCACTTCTGTAACCCATCCAAAGTTGTGCAAGAAAATTACCTTCCCTGATGTGAATAACAGTTTGATCAAAGACCTATTTTAGAGTTATAGTCACTGTAAAGAGACAACCTATGGAATGGGAAAAAAATACTTGCAAGCCATATATCTGATAAGAGGTTAATATCCAAAATGTATAAGGAAGTCAACTCAGTAGTTTTAAAACAAAACACTGGATTAAGAAAATGAGCAGAAGACCTGAATAGACATTTCTCAAAAGAAGACATACAAATGACCAATAGGTGTATAAAAAACATGTTCAAAGTCACCAATCTGCAGAGAAATGCAAATAAAAACCACAATGATATCAGCTTACACCTATTAAAATGGCATCTATGAAAAAAATGAAAGATAACAAGTGCTGGAGATGGTGTAGAGGAAAGGGAATCCTTGAAAAAAATGGTAAGGATATAAATTAGTATGACCACTATGAAAACCAGTATGGAGATTCCTCACAAAATTAAAACTGTAACTGCCATATGATCCAGTCATCTCACTTCTGAGTATATAGACAAAGGAAATGAAATCAGTTTGTCACAGAGATATCTGCACCCCATGTTCATTACAGCATTATTCACAACAGCCAAGATATAGAACCAACCTAAGTGTCCATAAATGGATGAATGGATAAAAAAACTTATATAGACATAATGTAATACTATGACATGTTTAAGAAGAAGGAAATCCTTCCATTTTCAACAACATAGATGAACCTGGAAAACATGTTGAGTGGAATAAACCAGGCACAGAAAAACAAATACCACATGATCTCACCTATATGTGAAATATGAAAAGGTTGTACTCATAGATGTAGAAAGTAGAATTTTGGTTTACCAGGGGCTGAGGGTTGGGGTTTGGTCAAAGGATACAAAATTTCGGTTAGATAGGAGGAATAAGTTCAAAAGTTTTATTGCACAAGATGGTGACTATAGTTAATAACAATGTATTATATTCTTGACAATTGCTAAGAGAATAATTTTAAGTGTTCTCACCACAGAAATAAGTATGTGGGGTAATTCATATGTTAATTAGTTTACTTTAGCTATTCCATAATGTATGCATATTTCAAAACAACACATACACAATATGTACAATTTTTATTTGTAAGTTAAAAAAAAGAGTTATGGTCACCTATTAAAAAACTCCAACATGGGTCAGGAGTTCACAAGTCAAAGTTGGTAATTTAGGCCTAGGAATTGTTTTATCCACAGTTCCACAGGATGGTGAATGGCAAAAGAGAAACTTGCAAACAATGATCGGTTCTACTCACATACTTTATGAGCATAAGAGACTAGGCAAGCCCCATAGGAAATTATACATCAAAACTAATCTTCCTCTTAGCATCTGTTTCCCTTCTGTTTCCTCGTGGGCTACTGTCAGGGTATGTGCTATGGTTAGCAGTCCACTTGTGTGGAGAAATTATCCAGGTCGTGGGAGATTGTGATTAGTGTTACAAAGGATAAATAAGTATTTCATATGCATTATTAAAAGTAGGTAATATTTTGTTAAAGAATGGAATTTTCACGGGATGTTTGTTGGTGGGAAGAGAAGCACTTTCCAGGTGCACTGTGGGAGCTTTTATACATATGTGTCCTCAAAACTTGAGTTGGACTATGAGGAAAATGCATTGTAATGAAGGAAAGGGATTCAAAGAAAAAATAGTGGGCAATATATTTATTCAGTCAAAGCTAAATAATGGAGTAAAGGATAAAGAGTAGTCAGGGATAAATTAAGAATATGATTGTAAAACGTTTTTCCAGTCTTACCTGATTTGGCTCATAGTATGCTTTTTATTTTCTATTGAGGAAGTTCTATCTTAGAAATAAAGATTATTTTCCTATGAAAACTCAATGCAATTAGAGTTGGCAATAAACTATATTTGAGATACAAGGCTTTGCCTTTTTGAACATATGTTTAAGCATATCCCATTGATATTGTATGATAATAGATGGTTGTCATGATCATTGTTTTCAATGTTTAGTAGAATGTGACACTTGGTTTCAAAATGCTTATCAAAACATGTATCTACATAGGTAAATCTATCATGCATGCAGATATATATATATATATATATATAGAGAGAGAGAGAGAGAGAGAGAGAAATTGAAAATTAAGGAATTTTAGGAATCATAACCGAGTCTTTTTAGAACCATTAGTTTAGTACTTTGACTTTTTTCATTGATTATGCAACTTATTTCTCCAGCCTATTATAGTGGTGTTTCATGCTTTATTAATCTGTTCTTTTTCAGAAACTGCTTCTAGTGTTCATAGACCTAGCATCAGTAAAACGCAAAATCAGAGACAACTACCTTTCTAATGTTGGATTTTTAAAACACAAATATTGATGTTTGTATTTAACCACAACAAAACAAAACTTTTAATCATTTTATATATAGCTTGTATTTCAAATTCTAGACAACTTCTCATTAATATATTTATTGTGCTTAGGAGAATTTCAGTAGAATGATAAAAACTGTATTCTAATATATGTTCATACATATGTATATATATGTGGGTGTACATATATGTGTGTATATATATACACACACATTTATGTATTTAATTATAGAGATATCCTTGAGCCCATAGTGCATGACAGCAAAGCAGGTCAATTTTTTAAACAACAGTATTTCATTCAGTACCTTGGTGGCTGTAATTAACGTTTCTGTTTAGTTCTAATTATAGTTTTTGTATCACAGCCATTATGCTAATGGTGTTATTCAGTAGTATGTGAGATTGCATTCATTATCACTGGTGAATTAAACCTTTATTAAAGAAAAATTCCCTCAGGCCTCGTTCTGGAGTTAAGTAATTATTCATTTGGTTTTATCCTAGCAATTAGCTTATATACTGTAGCACTCATTATTGAGTTTCTATACCTCACTGAATGAGATTAACCCACCATGGTAAATAAATGCCTAACAGCTCCCAAGCTCACAATGTGTTGCTTTTTAAGCATATTATTATGTAACAAAATAAGGAATCAGAATGCATTAAAACAGCATTCTGACTTCCAACAAATAATGTACTTGCTGAGAAGACTATGCTGGACATTTCATGTTTAATTCGAAATTTTTAAAAAATGCAGTTGAAGCCCTCCAACGCTAAGTTCATGGTCGTGGGTGTATGTTTTCCTTTGTTTAATTCCATTCCATTACTTCCTTGCTTGTTGAATTATGTTACTATGCCTATTTGATGTTGGTAAAAGTGTAGTTCAATAGCACAGTGTCTAAATAGAACATCCAATTAGATCTCCATTCCAAATGATTTTGAAGAGGGCTGATCATGAAAGTCTTTTAGCTAGATGGGACTTTGGAAATCACTAGAATTTGTTGATCTATAGTTTTAGTAAAGATATCATAAATTACTGTTCTGTTTTTATATAGCCATTGATGTCATCAAAAGGTTTACCTTCTTACTATTCTATATAAAAGGCTACTCACATTTTCAGATAATCACATTTATCAGCTGATGTTACCTTTTGAGATAAAGTGTCTACTATTGACCTTTTTCTTCTTGGGAATTATCTTTATCTACCAATCTGCCTCTTTGATTTTTTTCTAGAATTTACTTAAAAAAATTGTTCCAAATTAAATTCTCCTCAGAAACTGAAAAGAGGCAGGTATGACCCGATAGAGCCTTTTTGGGTCATGTCTGACTATTTTCTGTTCTAAGGAGAAAGTTGTCACTGTTTTTACACTTTTCAATGTAGTCTGTAGTCAATGTATACAACCTCAAAAACAGCAGCATGAAGTGTGTTACGACAGCGGTCTATCTGGAAAAATACTACTAACAACTTTTCATAATGTATTTATGTTTTTTACCTAAAATGAAATTTATATGAAGATAAACTTAGAAGTTTCAAATTTGGTTGTTTCAAATTCCTAGTCTATCCCAAATGTATTTTGGAAAATGAACAGTATTTTCAGATAAAATTTTATCATTTTGAAATAGTTAGCTCATTTTAGCATAACTATATTTTTATGCCTGTTTTATAATCAGAATACGACTTATAGTACTGATTCATTGGTAAATATTCGTAA
Source organism: Rhinopithecus bieti (assembly GCF_001698545.2). Taxonomy (NCBI): domain Eukaryota; kingdom Metazoa; phylum Chordata; class Mammalia; order Primates; family Cercopithecidae; genus Rhinopithecus; species Rhinopithecus bieti. The sequence continues at coordinate 141,312 of NW_016803687.1, read as the reverse complement.
GACAAATAATATATTTATTTCTGAATGCTTTTGTTTGTAATAGATGAATATTGCATGGTAACCCCATACTTTTCACATCAATGTAGACATTGAAATCCTTAACAGCATAACAATACCAATAAATTTGTATGAAGAATTTTATATGGTAAAAAAATATGATAAAATATGTTTAAATATTTTATACCTATCTAAATATTTTTTCAAACACACACACACACACACACACACACGCGCACACAAATGGGCAGAGCAAGATGGCAGAATAGAAGCCTACACCATTCATCCTCCTAACCCCTGCTGGAATACCAAATTTTAACAAGTACCTGCATACAGAAAAGCACCATCAGAAGAACCAAAAAACAGATGAGCAATCACAGTACCTGATTTTAACTTCGTATCACTAAAGAAAGCATTGAGCTAGGCAGAAGAGAGAGTCTTGAATTGCTGGTATCACCTGCCCCCATCTCCCAGAAGAGGCACTGCTACAGGAAGAGATAATCCTGTGTATTTTAAGAAAGGAGAGTGCAGTGACTAGGGGATTTTACAGTGAACTCAGTGTTGCCCTGTCACAGTGGAGAATAAAGCCATGTGGTGCATAGCCTGCACCTGTGCAGGGATTAATAACCAAAATATAGAAGGTGTTCAAACAACTGTCTAGGAAAAAAAATCTAATAATGTAATCAAAAATGGGCAAAAATAATTGAATAGGCATTTCTCAAAAGAAGATGTACAAATGCAAACAGGCATAGGAAAATGTGCTCAATACCATTGATCATCAGAGAAATGTAAGTCAGAACTACAATGAGATGTCAGCTCACACCAATTAAAATGGCTTATATCCAAAGACAGGCAATAACAAATGCTAGCAAGGATGTGGAGCTAAGGAACCCTTGCAGACTATTCGTGGGAAGGTAAGTTCGGAAAACCACTAGGACAACAGTGTGGAAGTTCCTCAAAAATCTAAAAATGGAGCTACTATAGGATCCAGCAATCCCACTGCTGGGTATATACCCAAAATAAAGGAAATAAATATATCAAAGAGATATCTGCACTCCTATGTTTATTGAAGTAGTATTAACAATTGCCAAAATTTGGAAGCAACCTAAGTGTCCATTGATGGATGAATGCCTAAAGAAAATGTGGTACTTACACACAATGGTTTACTATTCAGCTATAAGAAAGAATGAGATCCTGTCATTTGCAACAACATGGATGGAACTGGAAGTCATTATGCTAAGTGAAATAAGCCAGGCACAGAAATACAAATATTGCGTGTTGTCACTTATTTGTGGGATCTAAAAATCAAAACAGTTGCACTCATGGAGATAGAGAATAAAAGGCTGGTAACTAGAGGGTGGGTAGGGTAATGGGAAGGTGTGGAGGAGATGGTGCTGATTAATGGGTACAAAAACATAGAAAAAATAAATAAGACCTAGTATTTGATAGCACAACAGGGGGGCTATAGTCAATACTAATTTAAGTGTATATGTAAAAATAACTTAAAAAAGTATAGTTGGATTGTTTATTATGCATTGCATGCCTGCACCAAAATATCTCATGTACCCCATAAATATATACACCTACTGTGTACTCACAAAAATTAAAAAAAAAACTAAAATAATACACAATTGGTAAATCAGAGTGATGTTATGTGGATCTACCCATGGCATTTATACAATGCTGATGATGTGTTGAAAGAGAAAAAGGTAATTTATTTATTTATTTATTATTTAATTATTTTATTTATTTATTTATTTTATTATTACTTTAACAAATTCTAGGGTACATGTAGCATAAACGTTGCAGGTTTGGTCTACATATGTATATTTGCTGCCTATGTTGGTGGTGGCTGTACCATCAACTTCAATTCAGCCCAACCCCATCAATTCATCATTTATATCATGTATAACCCCCCCAATGGCCAATCCCTCCCCCTCTCCCCCTCCCCGATGATAAGGCCCCCGAGCGGTGTGTGATGTTCCCCCCTTTCCCGAGTTGCCGAAGGTGATCTCATGTTCAAGTTCCCAGCCTATGGAGTGAGGAACATGCCGGTGTTTGGTTTTTCTCTTCTTGTTGATAGTTGGCTAGGAATGATGGTTTCAGCTGCGATGTCCGTGTCCCTTACAAAGGGACGCAAACTCAGTCCTTTTTATGGCTGCATAGTTATTCCATGGTGCTATATGGTTGCCCACATTTCTTATCGCGAGTCGGTCACAGGATGGGACATTTGTTGGCGTTGCACTTCCACAAGGTGCGCGCTTTCTCTATTGTGATAGTGGCCGCAAGTAACAACAGGTAACGTTGTTGGCATTGTGTCGTTTTGAGGTAGATAATTTATAAGTCCTTTGGGTATAACCCCGAGTATTGGCGATGGCGGTACTATGGTAACAATTAAACGTTTCGTACGATCCTTGGGCAGGAATCGGGCCCATACGTGTCTTTCCCATAATTGGTTGAACTAGGTTAGTTTACAATCCCACCCAGACAGTTGGTTACACAAAGTGTTCCTGGTAGTTTTCTTCCACATTTCCTTCTCCAACCAACCTGTTGTTTCGCTGATTTTTTAACTGATTGCCCATTCTAAGACTGGTGTGGAGATGTATCTTCATTGTGGTTTTGACTTTGCATTTCTCTTGATGCGAGTGATGATGAGCATTTTTTTCCATGGGTGTGCTGTTGGGCTGTATGAACGTGTCGTTCCTTTTTGAGGAAATGTTCTGTTGCAGTGTACCTGGCCCACTTTTTGATGGGGGTTGTTTGTTTTTTTCTTGTATATTTGTTTTGAGTTCTTTGTAGATTCTGGATATTAGCCCTTTGTCAGATGAGTAGATTGCAAAAATTTGAAGAGAAAACATTTTACATGTCAGTAGTCATATAAGATCATCCTTTAATATTGGACATTGGCTTTTCATTGCAAATGAGTTGCTCTTTGTACTTCATATATTGTCTACATGTGTATTCACACTTAATTTTTCTGGGTATCATCTTGTTTCCTTGTCGCAGTTTCTACTAAAGGTCTGGGCATATGGCATATTATTAAATATAAGAAGTTTGGTATAATCTCCTGGGCCCCTGTCTTGGGCTCCCTATGCATGGCTGCCTTCCTCACCCCACTTGGGACCTAACTCACCGCACCAGGCTGACCCTGGTTGGAGACTCGCTCCTTGTCCTGCTCAGGCTCTGTAGTCCATCACCCCAGGTCAGCGATACTGCAGCTCTCCCTGCTTGGTGCAGATGTCTACCATACTTAGTTTCACCTAATGGCTTTAGATCTGACTTTTCATAAAGGGAAGGAAAGAGAAAGAGGAATGAAATCCTTGAATTCTTAACGTGGCTCTGCCACTTAAAACTGGTGTGACCTTGTGAATTTTACTCTGTTTTTCAGGGTCCTCTTCCTTAAATGGAAATAATAAGAGTGCCTATTTCTTAGAGTTACTAGGAAGATCAAATGAGTTCATATGTGCCAAGCCCTTAGGACAGTTACTGACATATAGTAAATAGTCTCAAATAATTGAGATTTATAATTATTATCATTGGTTTTTATTTTAAAATTTAAGGGGCATGCCCAAATATTGTAACTTTGGCCATGTGGCAGAATCAGGATTTATGATCTCTATCCCTAGAATGGTGTTTTTCCCTCTATATTCCATGCCATTTGAGAGGAATCTTTTGAAATTAAAAGGTTCATCATGTTGTCTTTCTGCATCGTACTTAAGCTAATAGGTTCAATGTGACCAGTCATTGTCATTAAGTAATTCAAATATGAATTACCGGTGCTATACTGTAAAAAGTTTTCTCTTCTTGTGACACTTGTCCAAATTTTGAAGCAGAGTAAAATTGAATGATTCTTTACTTCTAAAATATGGAATTTTTCCTCTTTTGACTCTGTCAAAACTTTTTATTCTATCGAAAGGACTCTAATCATCATCAACTAATATTTGTTAAATGACGATTTTATTAAGAATTGGGGTGGGGGGGACACAGTCCCTTCACTCTAGGTGGTTATATTCTATTTGGAAAAATAATAAGCATATATAATCCAAATGTCCTCAGTCATCATTAACCTATACATATGAATGAAATCACATTAATGTTAATATCCAGATTTCTCCTAATTATAACTAACTGATTTGACTGTAAGGAGTTCCATACCTATCAGTATTTTCCTAGGAGTCCTTAGAAAGACTCTTGTAGATTCTCACGTACAGGATCATTCCTGCTTGCCTCATGTCTTCAAATGCCCGAGGAAAGCTTAAGGCTACAGCGCTCTTTCCTGCCATTTGTCTCCTCCATGAAATTGCTCCAGTGTGTTTCCTGGTAGTCCAAATCTGCATAACTCTAGAGGTATCAAATATGCTGTGTTCCCTCCAGACCTCAATGAGCTAGAATTTTGCTGTTTTTCATACCTTAATGGAAAGCATATCCCTCTCACTAATTATGTATCATGACATTCTTTTCATCTGGTACCTAAGCTGCAGAGGTAGTGACCCATTCATCATCATGCCCTGCAGCCGTTTGCTATTTAGAAGTCCAACAACCCTTGTTCCAGGCTGGAGAATAGGCCCAGACTTTCAGAACATGGGAGTCTATGATATCCACAATCAACAGTCTCCAGTGTGTGCAGTCTTGCACCTGCCATTACACAGACAAGAAAGACAAGTCCTATGATCACTAGACTTGATGCCCATCTCCTTGCAAAGACTGTTAAACTCTTGCTCACTTATTTCAAGTCACACTGGCCTGGTTTGTGTTCTTTGAATAAGCCTCAGGGGCTTTTCATATGCTTTCCACTCTATCTTAATAATAATAGCAACTAATACTTACTGTACACTAACTACATCCCTGGCAGTATTCTAAGTAATTTTAGGTGTTTACTTGTCTAATTCCCCAAAACAACCCCATAAGTATTATTATCTTAATTTTATAGATTAATAAACAGAAACATACAGCTTAAGAAATTTGCCCAGTGTCATACATTTGAAGGTTGAGAGTCAGAATCTGAACCCATGCCAGAGATCTCCACTAAGCAAGTCTTTTCTGTACAAGACCTTTCTTTGAGAGCTCTGTTCCATTTGACCCACCATTCACTCCTCCCACACGCATTTTTTCCCCCAGTACACCCTCTCATTTTTTGTCATCTCTGATATCCAGTTATTCCCTCCTGGGCGATTCTAACATCTACATGGATTTCTCCAACACAGGCCAGGAAATTCCTTGACCACTTCATTTACAGTGACCTATCCTTTCTTCCACTTTAGCTACCCATTCCAAAAGCATAATTTCACCCTTGCCACTACACATACCTGCTCCATTTCTGTTTGTACTTACCTATGGGACAATTTGATTTAATGTCTGTCTGCTTCCGGCCCCCACTGGACAGTAATCTCTGTGAGGGCAAGGACCATGTGGATTTTTACTTCCTTATATGTAACAACTTCCCAGCACAGTGCATGATACCGAGTTAATACTTCAAATATTCACCTCCTGGTTTTTCACATGTCCTCTCCCTCTTACCAGAGGGGAATTTCTGCTTTACAGACTCCCTTACCCTTGTGCATATCAGCTCTTGTTAACAAGGCTCTGAGAGATCATAGCCTCCCAGTTCATCAGAAAAGGCCTGAGCATTAGTCCTCATTTAGGTTTAGCTGAGACACAAAAAATCGCTTCAATAGAAAGTAGTCTAAGATAAGCTCCAAATGAACATCATCAATTGATTTATCAAAGGTGGCAGGAAGGATATTTGAACCTTTAGCTTTAACTTTATGTATTCAGCCATATTTCACAAAAACTGATGTCTTTTGATAGGTTTAAGATCTGTTGCTACTTATTTTACCTTTAATTTCTTATCTTTGGGGTGTGATTAAATAAAAATAAAGAGAATACAGGATAGTGCTGATAGCGTATAAGCTTCTATGTAGCCAGCTGCCTTCCCAGGGGCCAGATTTCTGTCTTTCCTGTATTTGCAGGACTCCTTTCAATGTAATTGCCATTTAATATAAGTTGTAAAATTATATTCAAATGAAAGTTGTTATTGTACTAATAAGTGTATTATTAGAGTACAACAGGACTCAGTGCCACTGATCTGAGATGCAGAAAGTTTTTTTTTTTTTTCCTGATGAATGGGAAGTTTACCCTCTAAGTATGCATTTTCCAATACCTGACTCCTAAAGTTTCTTAAAACTAGTTTAAAAGAAAAAAAAATAAGCATTTTTTTCCCCTAGAGCTTAGACTAATCTAATCTGATGGGAGATATCTGGGATCCAGCCTCTTCTACCTTTAGGTTGATATCTTTTATTAGACCTTTCAAGATAATGGTTTTTTTCCAGTTTACAAAGAATATATTAGTACAAACTTCTATTACTTTTTTAAGCCTATAGTCCTAGTCTCTTCTTGTTTGAAGTAGGCTCACATAGTGACCGCACTGAAATCCATATATCCCAATCTTACAACTTGTCACTTAAGCTTTAATAGTGGTTCAATCGCTTTCTGCCTTCAAAATTAAGTCATCTTACCTATATGATAATTTTATATTGTAATACAAATCCTTACTCATCATGGAGAATCTATACTCCTTCTGCCACTCTGGGGAACTTGAGTAAGGAAACTAAGATTCATTTTGAATTTTGTTTTCTGCCAGGAGACGAGTAGGCTGATGCATCTTCCCATACAAAAATTATTTACGCCTTTGTTATTTCTATCTAGTGCCCTGCCTTTCTCTTGCTGCCATAGATGCGCCAATTATTCGTGCTTCGATCTGAAGTTGGTTCATTCACTTGTGCCCTAGATCCATCCCTATCTTTCCTTCTTAAGGACATTATTACAGTAATTTTCATCTCTCTCTCCAAATCATTATTTTTTCTTTTTACTGGATGTTTCCTATCATTATACAAACATGCTATTATTCTTCCCATCTTATAAAACTTTCCCCTCTGTCATCTACCACTTCTTTTGCGGCAAACTGTCTTGAAAGAGTCGTCCACGCTCATTGTCTTCAATTCCTCATATCTTATTCTCTCTGAAACACACTTTCCTACCCTGTGCCTCATGACTCCACCAAAACTGCTCATGTCAAGGTCACAAATAACCTTCATTTGGCTAACTTTAATGGCTAATTCTGTTATTATTTTACTTGGCCTATCAGCATGATATCCCAAAGTTGGTCATTCCCTTCTCTTTGATATATATTTTTAAAATTTGTTGTTATTCGAAGACAGCCCACTTTTCTGGTTTTCCTCCTCTTCTTTTTTTACCTTCTCATTCCCCTTTGCTTATTCTGCTTCTTCTCCTTTCCCCATCAGTGCTACAAAACCCCAAGCCTCAGTCCTCAGCTCTCTTCTCTTTTGCTATGTCTACCACTCCCATGGTGATCTCTTCCATTTTACAGCTCTAAATATCATTTATACAGTGTATATGCTGACTACTCCCAAATATCTATTTCTAGCCCAGAGTCTCTCAACACCAGGATCACATATGTATCTGCCTATTCAATATCTCCATATGGAGGTCTAATAGATTCTCTAGATTCAAACTGAACTCCTGATCTTACAGTCCAAATTGGCCCCTCCTATATTCTTACCCATCTTGGTTAATAACAACTCCATCCGTCCAGTTGCTTCAAAACCTGGAATCTAGGGACATCTTTGACTCCTCTCCTTCTCTCATCCTCACATCTAATCTATAATGAAAACCTATGGGCTCTACCTTCAGTGATACTCAGATATGACTACTAACCTCTCCTGCCATGAGATAGTTTCATCCATCTTTTTACCTGGATTACTGCAATAGCATCCTCATGTTTTGCCTTGGTGACCCTCTAACAGTACAGAATATTTTCAACACAGCAGCCAGAATGGTCTTTTCAAAATATGTTAGGTTATGTCTTTCCTCGAAACCCTCCATCAGTTTCTCATTCATCTGAGTAAGGATCAAAACCTTTTCAATGGCTATTAAACCCTTGCATTATCTGGCCCCCAATACCACTCTGACTCCAACTCTTATTATTTTCCTCCTCACTCTACTCCTAGCACTCTAACTTCCCTGTTTTTCTTGAACACTGCGGCCATTCACCAGCCATTTCTTCTTCCTAGGATGCTCTCTACTCAGATTTTCATCCAGCTAACTACCTCATCTCCTTTAAGTCTTAGCTCAAATGATACTTCTCAGTTATGTCTACTCTGTTTTCATTTTTAAATTTTATTTATTTATTTATTTATTTATTTATTTATTTATTTTTGAGACAGTTTCACTCTTGTTGCCCAGACTGGAGTGCAAGGACACAATCTCTGCTCACTGCAACCTCCGATTCCCAGGTTCAAGCGATTTTCCTGCCTCAGCCTTCCAAGTAGCTGGGATTACAGGCGCGTGCTACCGCGCCTGGCTTTTTTTTT
>NW_016803687.1:121340-131378 GCF_001698545.2 Rhinopithecus bieti | reverse complement strand
AGCTTTTTGATGTGCTGCTGAATCTGGTTTGCCAGTATTTTATTGAGGATTTTCTCATCGATGTTCATCAGGGATATTGGTCTAAAATTCTCTTTTTTTGTTGTGTCTCTGCCAGGCTTTGGTATCAGGATGATGTTGGCCTTATAAAACAAGTTAGGGAGGATTCCCTCTTTTTCTATTGATTGGGATTGTTTCAGAAGGAATGGTACCAGCTCCTCTTTGTACCTCTGGTAGAATTCAACTGTGAATCTGTCTGGTCCTGGACTTTTTTTGGTTGGTAGGCTATTAATTATTGCCTCATTTTTAGAACCTGTTATTGATCTATTCAGGGATTCACCTTCCTCCTGCTTTAGTCTTGGGTGGGTGTATGTGTCCAGCAATTCATCCAGCAATTCATCTAGAAAATCTTGTAGATTTTCTAGTGTATTTGTGTAGAGATGTTTATAGTATTCTCTGATGGTAATTTGCATTTCTGTGGGATCAGTGGTGATATACTCTTTATCATTTTTTATTGAGTCTATTTGATTCTTCTCTCTCTTCTTCTTTACTAGTCTGGCTAGTGGTTTATCTATTTTGTTAATCTTTTCAAAAAACCAGCTCCTGGATTCATTAATTTTTGAAGGTTTTTTTGTGTCTCTATCTCCTTCAGTTGTGCTCTGATCTTAGTTATTTCTTGTCTTCTACTAGCTTTTGAATGTGTTTGCTCTTGCTTCTCTAGTTCTTTTAATTGTCATATTAGGTTGTCAATTTTAGATCTTTCCTGCTGTCTCTTGTGGGCATTTAGTGCTATAAATATCCCTCTACACACAGCTTTAAATGTGTCCCAGAGATTCTGGTATGTTGTGTCTTTGTTCTCATTGGTTTCAAAGAACATCTTTATGTCTGCCTTCATTTCATTATGTACCCAGTAGTCATTCAGGAGCAGGTTGTTCAGTTTCCACTTAGTTGAGCGATTTTGATTGAGTTTTTAAATCCTGAGTTCTAGTTTGATTGCACTGTAGTCTGAGAGACAGTTTGTTATAATTCCTGTTCTTTTCCATTTGCTGAGGAGTGCTTTACTTCCAACTATGTGGTCAATTTTGGAATAAGTGGGATGTGGTGCCAAGAAGAATGTATATTCTGTTGGTTTTGGGTAGAGAGTTCTGCAGATGACTTTTTGGTCCGCTTGGTACAAAGCTGAGTTGAATTCCTGGATATCCTTGTTAACTTTCTGTCTTGTTAATCTGTCTAATGTTGACAGTGGGGTGTTAATGTCTCCCATTATTATTGTATGGGAGTCTAAGTCTCTTTGTAGGTCTCTAAGGAGTTGCTATATGAATCTGGGTGCTCCTGTATTAGGCGCATAGATATTTAGGATAGTTAGCTCTTCTTGTTGAATTGATCCCTTTACCATTATGTAATGGCCTTCTTTGTGTCTTTTGATCTTTGTTGGATTAAAGTCTGTTTTAGCAGAAAGTAGGATTGCAAACCCTGCTTTTTTTGTTTGTTTTCCACATGGTTGGTAAATCTTCCTCCATCCCTTTATTTTGAGCCTATGTGTGTCTCTGCATGTGAGATGGGTCTCCTGAATATAGCAAACTGATGGGTCTTGACTCTTTATCCAATTTGCCAATCTGTGTCTTAATTGGAGCATTTAGTCCATTTACATTTAAGGTTAATATTGCTGTGTGTGAATTTGATGTTGTCATTATGATGTTAACTGGTTATTTTGCTCGTTAGTTGATGCAGTTTCTTCCTAGCATTGATGGCCTTTTTCATTTGGCATGTTTTTACAGTGGCTAGTATGGGTTGTTCCTTTCCATGTTTAGTGCTTCCTTCAGGAGCTCTTGTAAGGCTGACCTGGTGGTGACAAAATCAGCATTTGTTTGTCTGTAAAGGATTTTATTTCTCCTTCACTTATGAAGGTTAATTTGGCTGGATATGAAATTCTGGGTTGAAAATTCTTTTCTTTAGGAATGTTGAATATTGGCTCCCACTCTCTTCTGGCTTGTAGAGGTTCTGCTTTTATTCTGAAGGGCTTCCCTTTGTGAGTAGCCCAGCCGTTCTCTTTGGCTGCCCTTAACATTTGTTCCTTCATTTCAACCTTGGTGAATCTGACAATTATGTATCTTGGGGCTGCTCTTCTCAAGGAGTATCTTTGTGCTGGTCTCTGTATTTCCTGAATCTGTATGTTGTCCTGCCTCACTAGGTTAGGGAAGTTCTCCTGGATAATATCCTGCAGAGTGTTTTCCACCTGGGTTCCATTCTCCCCGTCACTTTCAGGTACACCAATCAGATGTAGATTTGGTCTTTTCACATAGTCCCATATTTCTTGGAGGCTTTGTTCATTTCTTTTACTCTTTTTTCTCTAAACTTATCTTCTTGCTTCATTTCATTCATTTGATCTTCAATCACTGATACCCTTTCTTCCACTTGATCGAATTGGCTACTGAAGCTTGTGCATACATCATATAGTTCTTATGCCATGGTTTACAGCTCCATCAGGTCATTTAAGGACTTCTCTACACTGTTTATTCTAGTTAGCCATTTGTCTAATCTTTTTTCAAGGTTTTTATCTTCTTTGTGATGGGCTCGAACCTCTTCCTTTAGCTCAGAGAAATTATTGACGACTGGTTATTACCAATCGTCTGAAGCCTTCTTCTCTCAACTCGTCAAAATCATTTTCCGTTCCGCTTTGTTCCATTGTTGGCGAGGAGCTGCGTTCCTTTGGAAAAGAGGTGCTCTGATTTTTAGAATTTTCAGTTTTTCTGCCCTAGTTTCTCCCCATCTTTGTGATTTTATCTACCTTTGGTCTTTGATGATGGTGACATACAGATGGGGCTTTGGTGTGGATGTCCTTTCTGTTCTTTAGTTTTCCTTCTAGCAGTCAGGACCCTCAGCTGTAGGTCTGTTGCAGTTTCCTGGAGGTCCACTCCAGACCCTGTTTGCCTGGGTATCAGCAGTGGAGGCTGCAAAACAGCAAATATTGCCGAAGGGCAAATGTTGCTGCCTGATCCTTCCTCTGGAAGCTTTGTCTCAGAGGGGCACCCAGCTCTATGAGGTGTCAGTTGGCCCCTACTGGGAGGTGTCTCTCATTTAGGCTACTCGTGGGTCAGGGACCCACTTGAGGAGGCAGTCTGTCTGTTCTCAGATCTCAAACTCCACGCTGGGAGAACCACTGCTCTTTTCAAATCTGTCAGACAGGGATGTTTAAATCTGCAGAAGTTTCTGCTGCCTTTTGTTCAGCTATGCCCTGCCCCCAGAGGTGGAGTCTACAGAGGCATGCAGGCCTCCTTGAGCTGTGGTGGGCGCCACCAAGTTCAAGATTCCTGGCCACTTTGTTTATCTACTCAAGCCTCAGCAATGGTAGACGCCCCTCCCCCAGTCTCACTGCTGCCTTGCAGTTCGATCTCAGACGACTGTGCTAGCAGCGAGCAAGGCTCTGTGGGTGTGGGCCCCTCCGAGCCAGGTACAGGATATAATCTTCTGGTGTGCCGTTTGCTAAGGCCATTGGAAAAGCACAGTATTAGGGTGGGAGTGTCCTGATTTTCCAGGTACTGTCGGTCACAGCTTCCCTTTGCTAGGAAAGGGAACTCCCTGACCCCTTGTGCTTCCTAGGTGAGGTGATGCCCCACCCTGGTCCATGGGCTGCACCCACTGTTTGACAAGCCCCAGTGAGATGAACCTGGTACCTCAGTTGGAAATGCAGAAATCACCAGTCTTCTGGATCGCTCACGCTGGGAGCTGCAGACTGGAGCTGTTCCTATTCGGCCATCTTGGAACCTCCCCCTAGCAATCTTCCATAGTTACTGCTTTCTAATATGCAATAACAGATATTTTTTATTTGCCCCTTCAGAGCCATTTACCCTACTCTGCCCTGCATTGATAAAATGTATGAACAGCATCAAGAGGCTCCCTAGTCCTTTGGGTTCCAATTAAGTATAGCCAATGGGAGGCAGCAACACTAGATCTGAAGGCAGAAGAGCAATGAAGTTGGAATATTTATTTCTCCAGCAACCTCCCTACTATGTCTGTCTCTACCAATTAGCTGCATTGCTCTACTAAAACCTACAGCTCCTATCAGACTGCCTTTTCTGGATTCTGATAACTATGCTCTTCACTTATTCCATCAGCCTACTGGTATAACAACACCTTGAAATTTCTAGTCTGGGAATTCTGTGTGAGCCTTGGTTGGTTTTCCTAGATCTTGCCCTTACCTTTTACAAGAGGTATTTTCATTAAACTTTTATTAAGTATGTCATGTTTGCAATTGGAGTCCTAGCTAAGAAACATACAAGCAGTTTACTTACTTATCATGTTATTTATTGTCTGCATTTCACAACAGTGATCTTTGCCAATTTTGTACATGGATGCATCCCTAAAACCAAGAACAGTGCCTGGGGCATAGTATACACTCAATACATATTTGTTGTTATTTTGAATAAACAAATGAATTAAGGATTCTCATTATGCCTTTTCTCCCTCTTCTAATAATGTAGTTCCCAACACTCTTAACTTAGTCGATTTGAAATATTCTCCTAAATTTAAGATTATAGCATCTCAGCTTTGGAAGAGATTTTTGTAGGCATCTATTCTTCTAGTGAATATTCCTGAAAAGTGGTTGCCTGAGGGGTGTTGCCTGTCCACATATTGAGTAATAGCACACTATTGCCTGTTACAGAATATTTTCACTTTCAGACATTACTAATTATTAAATATGTGCTATGGTCTGAATATATGTGCCCCCCCAAAAGAAATTAGTATATGCAAACCTAACCTCCAATGTTATAGTATTAAGAGGAATGCCTTAGAAAGTAATTAGGTCATGAGGACCCTGGCTTTATGAATGGGATTAGTGCCCTTAGAAAAGAAGCTGGAGGGAGGCTTTTTGTCCTTTCTGTCTTGTGTGGATGCAGCAAGAAGGTTTTGTTTCTGAGGAACAGACCTTCACCAGACGCTGAATCTGCTGGAAACTTGATCTTGGACTTCCCAGCTTCCAGAACAATAAATTATGGGAAGTAAATTTCGTGGTTTTTAAATTAGCCAATCCAAGGTATTTGTCACAGCCTGAACATATTAAGGAAATGTGTTATTAAATTGAATGAAAATTCTCTGTTGAGATTTATGTTCTTCTCTCTTAGTTCTACCTTCCAAAGTTACAGGGACAAATCTCATCTGTCTTCCCACTGGCATTCTTGCTAACAATTATAGACAGCTCTCATGGCTGTCTGCATTTTTGTTCCTCTTGAAAATAAGCATTGCCAACTGTTTTGTGATAAGTAGTCCATGCTAATCCTAGGAGACTTTTTGATATTTCTCCTGATAAAATTCCACAAAAGTGTAATGCATAGACCTGAGTATATAATTTCAGATGTGGCTTGACCCATACAAAAGAGATAAGAACAGGAATCTCCCTTTATCAGATTATTACACTTCTGTTAGTGAAAACTAAGCTCCATTAATTGAACATTATTATTATTATTATTATTATTATTATTATTATTATTAACAGACCTCAATTATGAGCCAAGCATGAATAAAGGCTCTTGGTTCTATGATATATTCAGTGTACTTCCTTCACTCAACTGGCTTACAGCCTAGTTGGAAGAGGCTGGACAAATAAACAAAAAAGAGTAGTGATGTGTCCTAGCTGATATGATAGAAGTGTGTATATTATTAGCATTGTTCACAGCTACATCACAATGTTGATGAACAGAAGAATTATTTGTTGTGGTGATAAAGATGTATTGAGTCAACTGGGTTTTAGTTCTTGTTTATTCAATGCTATTAATCAGTTTACTTTTTGAAAATTTGATGAGCACAACAATATTTCAGCTGTTTCAATATGTACTTCTCTGATTATAAATAAGGCTCACACCCTCCCACCTCTGCAGTGTATCCTCCTTGATTTCATGGAAAGTGGTGACATGAGGGCAGTCCTCCCTGTTTCACCTGATGGTTCTCTACCATGCCATTAGGAATTATTCCCTACCATTTTTTTTCTCCATTCCAGTAGCACAGAGGCAGATCAGTAAGAATAGTGGCTAATAAATGGCCAACTAGAAACAAACAAAACTTTTTTTTTTTTTTTTTTGCCTTCTTGAAGAAGCCCTGATTATTTACAACCAGTTTTTTGGAATCTTTTTCATTTGACTTGGGATAGGGTCCCACAAGAAGGTGAGAAGAAGGAACTATTTTCTTTCTTCCCTCAAAATGGCTTCCTCTCAAAGGCACCTTCATTTCCCCCTGTTGTGGTGGCGGTGATTGTATAGTGGGATGAAAGTTGAGTTAGTACTTGATCCTCCACAGTATATGTCTCTCAGCAAGCTCTTTGGGAAGACAGTTTCAGCAGCATAGCTTTGTGTACTTAGAATGTGGTTAATCGGCCTTTTTTTGGTACTGATCTGGGAGCCCTGGTTACTAATTTTGTTCGTTGGCTTCTAATATCATCCTATTGTATTGAGAAACACTGTCTAGTGGCTGTGCCACAAAGACTTATGTGTAGCTTGAGGAACAATTAAAAATTTCTGTATTATTTATATAAATTGTGTTTGTCAAGCTACATAACTTACATCTTCTGTTAAGCAATTGATAACGTATTACTATGTTGCTCTTGATAGAAATTTATCTTATTTGTATTCGATAATGTAAAAAAACATATAAAAACTAGCATCTAAATATCATTTTTATTGACATATCTTGAATGTGTTATCAATGCTGTTGTTAATAGTTTGGGCACTTGTGTAAGCTGGTTAGTGTCATACAATGAAAATAAAATGAAGGCAGAAGTAAAATAATAATATGCATGGTTTTCTTGTCTTTGCAGGTCTATGTACATACTCTTCATCTAGACTCCATAACTATTCCTATTTAAATTTATATTGTGATTTACATTTCTAAGCTACCAAGAGGTTAGGGAGGATCTAGATCTGTGCTATCCAAAATAATATCCCATTAATCAAAAATTTTTAAATTAAAAATTTAATTCCTTTAGTTGCATTAGCCACATTTTATGTACTTGAGAGAGGCACCAGTTGATAGTGGCTACCAAATTGAGCAGCACAGATATAGAATATTTCCATCATTCCAGAAAGTTCTTTTGAGTAGCACTGATTATGGAGAACTGGAACCTAGGGATGATGTAGATCCCCTAGGTCAGGCAAAGTGATCTCAAAAGGTCAAAAGGTCTCAAAAGGTTGCATCAAAAACAATACTTGGAGGTATGATTGAAAAAATTTGCCATATGGTAAGCAAGGTATGATGCCTGAGGATAATGACAGTGGCAATAGTCACATGGCAAGATGGCAAAATCAGACAAACCTGGCAAGAAAGAAGCTTTAGGGGCCAGGGACTTAGTCCAGAGGGCTCTGGCAAGATCAAAGCAGGAGAGCTTCTAATCCTAGATGGGACTAGAAATATACAAGATACTTTGTCAATAATTTACTTTGTGGGATAGGAAGGATCTGAATCCTGGATCTGGAGTGAATTTAAGATAGAGATAGAGATTTATTTAAGTGGACCTAGTCTGGAAACCGATATATAATCTCAGTCTAACGCTAGTGTTAACAGTAATCAAGCTCCCCTGATTAAGAATGTGGTACACAGCACAACCCTTACGTAGAGTTGTATCCTTTCTGTCAGATGGTAGGCATGAACATTCTGAGTCAATAGTTCGTTTTAGTTAGCCGAGTAGCAGAGTTACATATACAGTAAGAGGAAAAAGATGGATACCACAAAGCTTTATAATTCTACCTTTGTACCTAATCTGGAAATAAATGTGCTGTTTACTCTAATTTTTTATCTGAAGAGCTACTGCTTTGAGATTCAAGTTTTCTTTCAAAATAACATGATTCAAAACTTTCTAAAAAGGTCCTACTTATTGGATCTCCTAGTATTATTTTCATGTTTTACCTCTGAACATGTTTAGAAAGCTGTTTATGTTATTTCTCCAGAAATGTTGAACATCTGGTATGACAATTGTAATCATTCTTTTATATTCATTATGATTTTAATTTTGATTCTCAGCTATCATATTTTGAAATACCATATTTGCTTTAAGTTACCTAATCAAAATGTTATAGGCATCTTGTAAAGAACAATGAGTTCATTTTAAAAGGAAACAAAATAAAAACCCATATACTTAGTATTGAGGTAGTAGTTACAATAATGCACTATTTAGGGACTTGTAATTTAGCCATCACAATTTCATAACCAATTGTTCCCCATTCCTCAGGGATTCAGAATATGGTTTCCATGGTAATTCTGAATTTTGAAAAGACTCATCTTTGCCCTAAATGGATGGTAAATAGTTTGAATAGAAAACGACCTGTCTGTTAGCTAGGATTATACTTTAGTGTTGTAGGAGAGAGAAATACACTACCTATTTAAAAATAGATGAGTTTCAGGGCATCATAATACATTCAACGTCTCTAAAATCGCAACCCCTTGATTGCCAGTGTTAACAAAAACTTGTTCTTTAATTACCTATATTGCATTCGGCTTCTGTTTCCTTCCCAAACTCAATTATGGTTAATAGCAGCAGTAAGCTGCACTCTTCTTGTTTATGGCAGTTCATTTTAAAGTGCTCTGTTTGATCATCATTTGTCTTCATGACTTGACAAATCAGGTTCAGATTTTCACTGGACAACCCCATAGGCTTCACCTTGCCCTTGTGTGTAAATGGAATTCTTATATAATGTGGACGTCTTTTTAAAAATTTTTTCCTAACCAGAGGCTGTTCCCTAAATATTGGGAACCATGCTATTTTTATAAGTTCTTACTAATGGTCTTTTCAATGCAATAATTCCAACACCCCACAACAAAGGGCTATTTAAAATTTGTAGGAAAGGGACAGAGAACTTTTATTTATCCTTTCCTCCTACAAATGCATTTTCTCCCAGTGTGCTGTTCATTGCCTGATCATTCTCTGCAGTTCAGATTCGTATGTTCTCCTGCAGAGACTAGCAGTCTGCCTTGTAGAGTTGAATCCAGAATAATTCAGCTGTCTAATTTCTGATTTAATTTTGCTGCTTTCCAACTGTGGTGTAAACCCAGCTCTGAGAATTGCATGCAATTTGTGGCACTTTGCCTCAGCTGAAAATACTTATGTCTTTATTCCTCATTCTCACCAGAGTCATTGTTTCCATGATAACTAATGGGTCTCAAGAGGAAAAAGGAGAAAAAGACACATGTAAGGTAAATAGGAAAAGACAGAAATTCAAACAGTAGGAAATACTCCTATTGCTTTATTGAAAATTAACGTCAGCATACTGTTTTATGTAGGTGGTAGGTGCTGTTGTAGAGATGGGAAAAGATGAGTAGTTTTTCATTTGCGTCTATTCCTCTAACACTCCATCCTCTCCCTCCTATGTTTTTAGATGGTCAAGGAAACACATGGACAAGAGGACAGTGGGCCTAGCCTTTCATTCTGTGCAGTTATTTATCATTATTTTGACTGAGTCATTTTCTTCCTGAAAAAGTGTTGTTATTCTGCTTTTGGTCTATCCCCAAAAAAGCCCCTCTTCTTGCACTGGCAAATCAGCCCTGGAGAAGCTTTCCACTGAACATGCAGTGGTATCAGCAACATTGATGCCACTTGGGCTTATGTTAGAAGTGCAGAATCTCAGGCTCCACTCCAGACCTACTATATAATGACCTACATTTGTACAGCACAGATACAGAACATTAACAAATTCCCAAATAATTCATAGATCACTCAATATGTATTACATATAAAACCTTTTTAAGTACAGTATATTGAGAGAGGTAATAACATATATGTAATACATACAGCCTATAAAAGCACCTGATTTTTCTAGGATAGGATAGGGGACCCCAACCTCCAGGCCACGGACCAGTACTGTTAAGACTAATCCACGTTTTGATAAAATTCAATATTTTCTAATACAAATTTCTTCTGTTGAAAATGATCCATACTGATAAGAAACTTGCCATATTAGAATCTTTCTGCCTTTAAAAAAATTAATTTCAATGTTGAAAAGAAAATCAAAGGTGGTTTTTTTTCTTCTTTCTTTCTTTCTTTTTTTTTTTTTTTTTTTT
>NW_016803687.1:112229-121025 GCF_001698545.2 Rhinopithecus bieti | reverse complement strand
TTTTTGAGAGACTGGGTCTTGCTGTGTTGCCCAGGCTGGAGTACAGTGGTACAATCACAGCTCATGGCAGCCTTGACCTCCCAGGCTCAAGCAGTCCTCCCAACTTAGCCTCCCAAGTAGCTAGGACTACAGGCACATGCCCCCACACCTGGCTAATTTTTGTGTTTGTTTGTAAATATGGGGTTTCACCATGTTGTCATGTTTGTTTTTACATTTTCTAATCTAGGTTGTTTTAAACAAAGACAGATATTCATAAGCATAGTGAGTTGCAGAGTTCCTATGAAGAAGAAATAATTATTGATATCATAACATTGTAAAAGTGGTCATTAGATGTTACCTAACCACAAACAATAGAATTCCTTGTGACTCTTTAGCTGTTTGGAGTAAAACACTGCTTTGATGACTTTTTTTTTTGAGATGGAGTTCCACTCTTGTTGCCCAGGCTGGAGTGCAGTGGTGTGATCTTGGCTCACCACAACCTCTGCATCCTGGGTTGAAGCGATTCTCCTGCCTCAGCCTCCCGAGTTGCTGGGATTACAGGCACGCACCACCATACCCTCCTAATTTTGTATTTTTAGTAGAGGCTGGGTTTCTCCATGTCTGTCAGGCTGGTCTCGAACTCCCAACCTCAAGTGATCCTCCCACCTCAGCCTCCTAAAGTGCTGGGATTACAGGCGTGAGCCACCATGCCCAGTCAATGACATTTTGACATTGATTTTTTTTAACAGAAAATTATCAGTGTGTAACACTGGTATGCCAAGGGGGCCAATGGGATCTTTGAAAATCAGTACCTCATTTTGTTTTAAAAGCAGACTCCTTTATTCCATTGGAAATAAATATTTTCCAATGATTGTCAGTACCTTTTGTTCTACATGGCAAAGGTAGGTATTAAAAAACATTACAGTTTTCTGTGTCCTCTGGTAAATTCATACATTGTATCATTTGATCCTTTCTTCCTCGTTTTGCCTTTCTTCCTTCTCATCTCCCTTTATTTTTTCCCTTTCTTTCTTCTTTCAACATATTACTATTGATCATCTTATGATGCTCTACTTGTTACCAAGATAAAAATTTTCATCATCAATTCCAGAGACCTTTTAACCTGAGGCAACATAATTATGTTACTCAAGGTAATTTAAACATTTCTTTGGTAATTCTAGAGTAGACATTATACAGCTAAAAATATGCTATATATGTCCTCATCTATTTCTAAAACCTTGAAACAGTTAAAATTAGATTAGATTTTTTAATGGATAGACACTATCAACAGAGTAAAAAGACAACCCACAAAATGGGAGAACATATTTGCGAATCATATATTTTATAAGGGATTCATACCTAGAATACAGAGAACTCTAAAAGGTCAACAACACAAAACATCCCAGTGCAAAAATGGAAAAATGACTGGATTAAACATTTCTCCAAAGTAGATATACAAATGGCTAATAAGCACACGAAAAGATGCTTGACTTCACTAATCATTAGGGAAATGCAAATCAAAACTACAATGAGATACCACCTCATACCCGTTAGGATGGCTACTATCCAAAACCACAGGAGACAAAGAATGTTGGTGAAGATGTGGAGAAATTGGAACCCTTGTGCACCGTTGGTGGGAACGTAAATGGTAAAGCCTCTGTGGAAAACTGGCAACTTCTCAAAAAATAAAAATAGAATTATATGATATGATCCAGCAATTCCACGTCTGAGTATTTGCTCAAAATAATTGAAAGCATGGTCTTAAAGAGGTATTTGTTCAACCCACATTCACAGCAACATTATTCACAGTGGCTAAAATGTCTATTGATGGATAAATGGATAAGCAAAATGCGGTATATACATACAATGGGATATAATTCAGCCTGAAAAAGAAAGGAAATTCTGGAATATACTACAACATAAATTAATCTTGAGGACATTATGCTATGTGAAATAAGCCAATCACAAAAAGGCAGATTCTGAATGAGGAACTTAGAATGGTCAAAATCATAGAGACAGAAAGTAGAATGTTGGTTGCCAGGGGCTGGGGGAAGAGAGAGTGGGGACTTACTGTTTAATGAGTCTAAAGTTTCAGTTTTACGAGATGTAAAGAATTCTGGAGATAGATGGTGGTGATGGTTGTACAACATTATAAATGCATTTAATACCACTCAACTGTCATTTAAAAATGGCTAAGATGGTAACTTTTATGTTATGTGTATTCTACTACAATAAAAACATTGGAAAAGTTGTGGCAAGGGGATGTGTGCTTCATTTTTGCAATCACTTCTTCATTGTTCTCTTTTCAGTTAATTCAACAGCCAACATTTAGTGAGCACCTGCCAAGTACTAGGCACTGGCAAGGCAGAAGTGAATGGCTGAGAGACACATCTGACCTTAATGGGAGGCAATGTAATAACCTCAGCACAAAGCACCCTTGGTTTCATCCTGTATGTGTTTTGTTTTTATCTCATTGAAAGAAGAGAACAGTTATTTTATATTTATCTCAAATATGTGATCATACCATAACCTTTCGAATGAGTTTTCTTGAGGTATTTGTAACACTGTTGTGTCAGCACAAAGTCACTCTATGAAACATATGGGAATATTTTGAAAGCATCAGGCAGGAATTCACACCCCCCACTGCACTATAACCTAGTGGTGCTGAAAGTAAAATAACAACAGAAACCCTCTATCTAGCTTCATTGTTATGACTTACATTAGCCATTTACTAGACTGGATGACTGCCTAGGGCACCCAAAAGATAAACTATTTAAACTATGTGGTAAAGCATAATCCTGAAACCTAGTACTTTACAGAGGATAATGGAAACTAAATACTGTTTATAGATTATATCTATTTGCAACCTGTTAATCAATTACTAAATTTTTCTATTCCTCACCACATGGAGAAAAAAATTTGCTACCAAAATAGTAAATTCTGAATTAGCTTTCAGAATGTTTAAGACAACAAACTAACTTGTCTATAAGAACATTGGATAAAATAGTTTGGAATTTCTCCTTTATTAATCTTTGTCCTAGAAAATTAAGCTCCTAACGATTGGTTTCTAAGTCTGCAAACTAGATGACTAAAAAATTTAAAACCCTACCACACAGCAGGTTATTTTAAATTTAAAAGAATATGGGATTTAAGAAGTCAAAAAATACTAAAGGATTAGGAGAATAATCTTATACTTTACAACTTAAATGTTCTCTTTATTTTCACTTATTTATATCGTCTTTTACTAATCTTTGGCTCTAAATTTACTTACTGGGGACTTTATAAAAAATAAATCTTAAGAGCTTTTATCATCTCTTTTTTCCTGAATTTATTTTGTTCATGTATTCAAAAGTATTTACTAAGCATAGTACACTGTTTACTGCTCAGGGAAATTCATTTTACATTCTTTGTTGGTGTTATTTTAATATTAATAAAATCACGTTATTTCTCAGATGGCTAAGATAATTTAAACGATTAGCACAGTATCTGAGTTATTAAGCACTTTCAAGTACAAAATTAAGCAGTTTCTAAACACTTTCATATTTGTTTTCCTGAAGGGGTTTTATAAATCTTAACCTGTGGTACTTACAAAGTTAATTTTTTTTTTTGTTAGTTGTTTGTTTGAAATTTACCTCCCTACTCTATTTTATTTTGGTTCTCTTATGTTCAACTTTGTTGAACAAAGTTCAACAAAGCATCACCCCTCTAGCATCACCTTTGCTGATGTGCATAAAGCAGTGCTTGATTTATGTGTACTAAACCAATTATAAACTTGTATATGATGTAAGGAAAAGAAAGTAAAGTAACAAGTCAAAATGAATTTCTAATTCTTTGTTCTCCCTCTTAAAATACATATTTTTTCTTTATTACCAAAAGGGAGCGTGATTGCTACAGAAAATGTTAAAGTTACAGAAAACAGTAGAATTCTAAAATCTATTTGTAAATCCCATCTTTAAACCATAATGTTGGCATCGTGGTGCCCTTTGTTCCAGTCTCTTTTTCAAGAAATAACTTTCTATATTTTGATCATACTTCTGTATCTTTTTATCCTTCAGCCAACCAACCTCTGATATGTCTTTTTTTTTCTTTTCTTAGGCTAGTAGCAAAACAAAAACAAAAACGAAACCTAAAACTGATGTTTTTCATGTCTTGTTTTAGAATTCTTTCAATTTATTATACATTTAAAAAATCAAGTATTCCAGATGAGTGACCCTTTGCTAGAGTCTGTTCTGGAAATGCATATTAGAAGAGAGCACACTATTCAGTTTATTTTTTCTACTTTTGGATACATTTACATCACCCTGCTTTTGTTCAAATGATAGTGACAAAGGTAACTATCACTAAGTATCTAGGAGTCTAGAGAGGACAGAGATATTTCCAGGGCCTGTGTACATCTATTTGTGGACAAATAGGACACTGCTTTTTTAGATAGTCCTAATTATAATGTGATCCAAAAGCAGAGAAAGTTTCTCAAAGTTTTCTTGTAACTCCAGTTATAAGCAAGTGAGATAGGTGAGAACCGTATCAATTTTAAGAAAAAAATAAATGATTGGTATTCTTTTTAGTATGGCCTAAGGAGAAGAAAATTGAAATCAGATAACTCTGAGTTTGGAACTACAGCTTCATTTAGAGTTGTGGAACATTCAGCAAATTTAACCTCTCTGAGCTTTTAAAATGTTTAAACAGGAGTAATAAAAACATAAAATCTTGGTGATTGATGCAATCTCATGTGTGGTAATGCCTGGGACACCTTTGGGCTCGTAGAAAGTTTTAAATGTTAACTCACCTCTTTACTTTTTCTTTACACTGGCTTTCATAGGGTTCAGGACATGCTAATCCAAATTAAGGTACCTTGGCATATAAGAAAACAGCAGAAGCGGGAAGGTCTTTCTGACCTTCTTTAGTCCTTCTCTCCTGAAGTGGGCCATGAAGAATTCTCTGACTTCTCTCTAAAGTAGGTTATAAGACTCTCATGAGAGGGATTCTCTCCCGATGTAGGTTTAATATTTCTCACCAAAACCCAAAATCTGCTCCCAAATTAAAACTTTTGAGATCTTACATGACACCACAAGTAGAGAATTCCACACCTGATCTGCTCATGTGATGGGTTGCAGTCAAAACACAGTTAAAACTTTGTTTCAGTCACAAAATTATTTAAAATACTGTATAAAATTACCTTCAGGATATGTGTCTAAATCGTATATAAAACAAATGAATTTCATGTTTAGACTTAGGTCCCATCCCAAGTATATCTCATTTTGTATATGCAAATAATCCAAAATTTAAAAAAAATTAGAAATTTGAAATACTTCTAGTCCCAAGCATTTTGGATAAGGGGTACTCAATCCATAATCCAAGAAAAGGAATGTCCCTATCTCTGAAGACACAGGGACACAGAGAACAACTTGAACAGGTTTTGATAAGTTCTCCCAAGTTTATTACCATGAAATCATAACCTCTTTGTCTGATCATACTTCTGCACAACTCTCTACTTTTCACTCACAAATTTTCCTATTTCTTTGGGTCTTCGTTTCTGAACACTCTCATGTCATGTAAAACTGACATTAAGTAAATTTGTTTACTTTTCTTGTTCTAATCTCTTTTTTTATAGGGATCTCAGCCATGAACCTAACTGATGGTGAAAAAAGAAATCTTTTCTTTTTTTAAAATTTTATTTTTATTTTTTAAGAGACAAGGTCTCATTCTGTTACCCAGGCTGAAGTGCAGTGGTGTGATTATAGATCACTGCTGCCTCCATCTCTTGAACTCAGGCAATCCTCCTGCCTCAACCTCCCTAGTAGCTAGGACAACAAGTGCACGCCACAACACCCAGTTAATTAAAAAAAAATTTTTTTTGTAGAGACAGGTGTCTTGCTATGTTGTCCAGGGTGGTCTCAAACTCCTGGCCTCAAGTGATCCTCCCACTTCAGCTTCCCAAAATATTCGGACTACAGGGGTGAGCCACCTTTCCTGGCTTATTTTATTATTGAAGGTGGAGTTTTACATGTCTGCCGCTCCTGCTGACAAAATACCACTCCAGCAATAATTCATTTATTTATTGTATCTAGCACGTAGTAGGTACTCAGTTTGTTCAACAAAAGGAATAGCATTCTGCTACACACTGAGTGTCTGGGAGTTGTAAAAGGGACATAATTCTGTCTTCGTGGGGTTTAAAGTTTATTGAGGGAGGTGGTCGTAAATACATGAACAGTCATATGTTCTGCCAAGGGGTGCTGGGAAGGGCATTCTCACAGGATGTCAGGCAATGAAATACTTACTGAAGAGTCTGGGTGCCAGGTAGGAGTCAAAGTTCCCCCACAGCATTCTGCCTTTGGGATGAGGTAGTTTGGGGTAAATCCTGCATTGGGTGAATGAGCCGCATCTATCGCTCCTCTGAACCTGACTCATCTTACAGCCTTCCTCTTCCTCGGAAGGTTGCATAAACTGCCAGTGCAGCAAATGCAACACAGCAGTCTCTCTTGATAAAGCTTACAATAAGGTTACATCTGATAAATGTATCATACATTGTTGGATTTTTCAGGATGTAACCCCACCATAAGTTGAGAAGCAGACTGAATGTTTATCACTTTCACACCATCATTATGTTGAAAAGTTGTAAGTCGAACCTTATGTTGAACAATCCTAAGTTGGAGATCATGTGTATTACTCAATGACAGGGTATTCACAGAGTCATGCAACCATCACCATAACCTAATTTTAGAATATTTTCTTCATTGCAAAAATAAACCTTGTACCCATTAGCAGTCACTACCCATCCCCTACCCTGCTACTATTTACCCCCATCCCTTAGTCTTAGGTAACCACTAATCAACTTTCTGCCTCTATGAATTTGTCTATTCTGGAGGTTTCACATAATGGAATCATACATGAGGTCTTTCATAACTTCTTTAACTTAGCATAATGTTTTAGAAGTTTATTCATGTTGTAGCATGTGTCAGTACTTCACTCTTTTTTATTACCAAATAATATTCCAGTGTATGGATGAACCACATTTAAAAAAAAAAAAACTTTTAGTTTAGTTTCAGGGGTATATGTGCAGGCTGATTCTGCAGATAAATTGGCTGTCACTGGCGCTCGATGCACATACTATTTCATCACTAAGATAATAAACATAGTACCCAATAGGTAGTTTTTTGATCCTCACCCTCCTCCCACTCCCAACCCTCAAGTAGGACCTGGTATCTGTCATTCCTTTCTTTGTGTCCATGTGTACTCAATGTTCAGCTCCCACTTATAAGTAGCAATATGCAATATTTGGTTTTCTGTTCCTGCATTAGTTTGCTTGGGATAATGGCCTCCAGCTCCATCTATGTTGCTGCAAAGGACATGATCTCACTCTATTTTAGGGCTGCGTAATATTTCATGGTGCGTGTATAGAAATATATATATATGGGGCACACCCAAGATGGCCGAATAGGAACAGCTCCAGCCTCCAGCTCCCAGCATGAGCGACACAGTAGGTGGGTGATTTCTGCCTTTTCAACTGAGGTACCGGGTTCATCTCACTGGGGCGTGTCAGACAGTTGGTGCTGGTCCGCGGGTGCAGACCAACCAGTGAGAGCTGAAGCAGGGCAAAGCATCGCCTTACCTGGGAAGCACAAGGGGGAAGGGAATTCCTTTTCCTAGCCAAAGGAAATTGAGACACACAACACCTGGAAAATTGTGTAACTCCAACACTAATACTGCGCTCTACCAAGGGTCTTAGCAAATGCCACACCAGGAGATTATATCCCACACCTGGCCCGGAGGGTACCACACCCATGGAGCCTCCCTCACTGCTAGCACAGCAGTCTGAGATCTAACTGCAAGGCAGCAGCGAGGCTGGGGGAGGGGCGTCTGCCATTGCTGAGGCTTAAGTAGGTAAACAAAGCTGCTGGAAAGCTCAAATTGGGTGGAGCCCACCACAGCTCAAGGAGGCCTGCCTGCCTCTGTAGACTCCACCTTGGGGACAGGGTGTAGCTAAACAAAAAACAGCAAAAACCTCAGCAGAGATAAATGTCCCTGTCTGACAGCTTTAAAGAGAGCAGTGGATCTCCCAGCATTGAGGTTGAGATCTGAGAACGGACAGACTGCCTGCTCAAGTGGGTCCCTGACCCCTGAGTAGCCTAACTGGGAGTTATCGACCACTAGGTGCAGACTGACACCTCACACCTCACATGGCTGGGAACACCCCTGAGACAAAGATTCCAGAGCAAGAATCAGACAGCAACACTCACTGTTCAGCAATATTCTATGTTCTGCAGCCTCTGCTGCTGATACCCAGGCAAACGGTCTGGAGTGGACCTCAAGCAAACTCCAACAGACCTGCAGCTGAGGGTCCTGACTGTTAGAAGGAAAACTAACAAAAAGCACACCCACACCAAAACCCCATCAGTACATCGCTATCATCAAAGACCAAAGGCAGATAAAACCACAAAGATGGGGAAAAAGCAGTGCAGAAAAGTTGGAAATTCAAAAAATCAGAGCGCATCTCCCCCTCCAAAGGAATGCAACTCATTGCCAGCAATGGAAAAAAGCTGGACGGAGAATGACTTTGACGAGTTGAGAGAAGAAGTCTTCAGTCGATCAAACTTCTCAGAGCTAAAGGAGGAACTATGTAACCAGTGCAAAGAAACTAAAAACCTTGAAAAAAGATTTGATGAATGGCTAACTAGAATAACCAATGTAGAGAAGTACTTAAAAGAACTGATAGAGATGAAAACCATAACACCATTACTATGTGACAAATGCACAAGCTTCAGTAACCGACTCAATCAAATGGAAGAAAGAGTATCAGTGATTGAAGATCAAATGAATGAA
>NW_016803687.1:107023-110094 GCF_001698545.2 Rhinopithecus bieti | reverse complement strand
GCTTACAAGGGATGTAAAGGACCTCTTCAAGGAGAACTACAAACCACTGCTCAGTGAAATAAAAGAGGACACAAACAAATGGAAGAACATACCATGCTCATGGATAGGAAGAATCAATATTGTGAAAATGGCCATACTGCCCAAGGTAATTTATAGATTCAATGCCATCCCCATTAAGCTACCAATGAGTTTCTTCACAGAATTGGAAAAAACTGCTTTAAAGTTCATATGGAACCAAAAAAGAGCCCGCGTTGCCAAGGCAATCCTAAGCCAAAAGAGCAAAGCTGGAGGCATCATGCTACCTGACTTCAAGCTATACTATGAGTCTACAGTAACCAAAACTGCATGGTACTGGTACCAAAACAGAGATACAGACCAATGTAACAGAACAGAGCCCTCAGAAATAATACCACACATCTACAGCCATCTGATCTTTGACAAACCAGTTAGAATGGCGATCATTAAAAAATCAGGAAACAACAGGTGCTGGAGAGGATGTGGAGAAATAGGAACACTGTTACACTGTTGGTGGGACTGTAAACTAGTTCAACCATTGTGGAAAACAGTGTGGCAATTCCTTGAGGATCTAGAACTAGAAATACCATTTGATCCAGCCATCCCATTCCTGGGGATATACCCAAAGGATTATAAGTCATGCACTATAAAGACACATGCCCATGTATGTTTATTGTGGCACTCTTTACAATAGCAAAGACTTGGAATCAATGCAAATGTCCATCAGTGACACACTGAATTAAGAAAATGTGGCACATATACACCATGGAATACTATGCAGCCATAAAAAAGGATGAGTTTGTGTCCTTTGTAGGGACAGGGATGCAGCTGGAAACCATCATTCTCAGCAAACTATTGCAAGAACAGAAAACCGAATACCACATGTTCTCACTCATAGGTAGGAATTGAACAATGAGATCACTTGGACACAGGAAGGGGAACATCACACACCACCGGGTCCTATTGTGGGGAGGGGGTAGGGAGGAGGGATAGCATTAGGAGATATACCGAATGTAAATGATGAGTTAATGGGTGCAGCACACCAACATGGCACAGGTATACATATGTAACAAACCTGCACGTTGTGCACATGTACCCTAGAACTTAAAGTATAATAAAAAAGAGAAATATATATATATATACACACACACACATCATACATTGTAATTGTGTGTATGTATATATATATATATATATCACATTTTCTTAATCCAGTCTACCTTTAATGGCATTTAGGTTGATTCCATGTCTTTGCGACTGTGATGAACATACACGTGCATGTGTCAAAATTTTGTTTAGCTGCTCAATAGTTGATGAACATTTTGTTTACCTACTCATCAGCTGATGAACATTTGTTTACCTACTCATCAGTTGATGAACAGCTAAAATTTCCAGTTTTCAGCTATTTTTGATAATACAGCAAAGAACATTGATTACAAGTTTTTGTATGAACATATATTTTAATATTTCATGGGTAGATACCTGGGGTGGAATTGCTGCGTCATATGGTATATCTTTAGCATATTCAAGAACTGACAAACTCTTATGCAAAGTTGTTGCACCATTTTACAATCTCACAAACAACATATGAGAGTTCTAACTTCTCGATAATCTTTGTTGTCACCTGTTATTTTCTGTCTTTTTGATTATAATCATTCTAGTAGATGTGAAGTGGTACCTCCCTATGGTTTTGATTTACATTTCCCTGATGACTAATGATGTTGAATATCTATTCACGTGTTATTTCTCATGTGTATATATTCTTTGGAGAAAAGGTCATTCAAATAATTTGCCCATTAACTTTTTTTTGTCTTTTTTATTGTTGAGTTGTGGAAGTGCTCTACATATTCCTTATAAAAGTCCATTACCACAAATAAGATTTGCAGATATTTTCTTCCAGTCTATGGGTTGTCTTTTCATCTCCTTGATGGTTTCCTTTGAAGCCTAAGTTTCTTGTTTGTTCATTTGTTTGTTTTATGTTTTTGTTTTTGTTGAAGTGCAGTTTACCGATTTTTTGTCTTTTGTCATTGTGATTTTGGTGTTATATTTAGGAAACCATTGCCTAACCCAGGGTTATGAAAATTTACTCCTGTGTTTCCTTCTAGGAATTTTATAGTTTTTGCTCTCACACTTAGAACTATCGTCCATTTTAAATTAATAATTAATTTTTGTGTATAGTGTGAGGTAGAGGTCCAATTTGTTCTTTTGCAGTTTTTAGTATACAAGTATCACACTTTGTTTGTTAAAATTAATTGTTTCTTCTTTCCTATGATGTTGTAAATTGCTTTCTTTTTGCCATCTTTTTTTTACTCATTTCTTTTTTTAAAAAAATTTCTGCTTTTATTTTAGATACAGGGGTACATGTGCAAGTTTGTTACATGGGTATATTGCATGATGCTGCTGTTGAAATTACCCCAGCATCATGCAATATACCCTATTTGTTTAAAGCTTTTTTTTTAACCCCACTCTTTCTTACTTTCCAAAGTTATTCTTAAATTAAACTTTTCTAGAGAATAATCATCTTTATTCAAGTTTTAAACAAGTTTATTAAGGCCTAATTGACAATAACAAACTTTAAATATTTAAAGTTTTCAATTAGAAACAAACCAATGATGATAATAAAGAGAGCAAAAGGGAACTTTGGGAGGCGATGGATATGTTTATGGTCTTGATGATGGTGATAGTTTCATGGGTATATACTTATGCACAGTATGTATACACTAATTTTATACAACTTTTTTTTTATTATACTTTAAGTTCTAGGTTACATGTGCATAACGTGCAGGTTTGTTACATATGTATACTTGTGCCATGTTGGTGTGCTGCACCCATCAACTTGTCAGCACCCATCACTTCATCATTTATATCAGGTATAACTCCCAATGCAATCCCTCCCCCCTCCCCCCTCCCCATGATAGGCCCCGATGTGTGATGTTCCCCTTCCCGAGTCCAAGTGATCTCATTGTTCAGTTCCCACCTATGAGTGAGAACATGCGGTGTTTGGTTTTCTGTTCTTGTGATAGTTTGCTAAGAATGATGGTTTCCAGCTGCATCCA
>NW_016803687.1:47680-105691 GCF_001698545.2 Rhinopithecus bieti | reverse complement strand
GTTTCTAAATATACAATCATGTCATCTGCAAACAGGGACAATTTGACTTCTTCTTTTCCTAACTGAATACCCTTGATTTCTTTCTCTTGCCTGATTGCCCTAGCCAGAACTTCCAACACTATGTTGAATAGGAGTGGTGAGAGAGGGCATCCCTGTCTTGTGCCAGTTTTCAAAGGGAATGCTTCCAGTTTTTGCCCATTCAGTATGATATTGGCTGTGGGTTTGTCATAAATAGCTCTTATTATTTTGAGGTACGTTCCACCAATACCGAATTTATTGAGCGTTTTTAGCATGAAGGGCTGTTGAATTTTGTCAAAAGCCTTTTCTGCATCTATTGAGATAATCAACTTTTTATATGTCAATTATTCCTCAAAAAAGTTTGAAAAGACTGTCTTTTCCACACTAAGTCATCTTTAAAACTTTGTCAAATATCAATTTAACCATATATATCTGGATGTATTTCTGAACTCTATACAATTCTATTGATCTATTTATATATCTTTACATGAATATCATACTGTCTTGATTACTGCAGCTCTGTGATAAGTTTTAATATTGATAGTATATGTTCTTCATTTTATTTTTTTTCAAAATTGTTTTGTCTATTCTACATGCTTCATATTTTCATATTTATTTTAGAATCATCTTGTCAATTTCTACAAATAATTGTGTTGGAATTGTAATTGGGATTGCATTGAATCTATAGATCAATTTGGGGAGAATTGATATCTTACAATATTGAATATTTTGATGAATGAATATGACATATCTCTCCATTTATTTAGATTTTCCTTAACTTCTACTAGTAATGTTTATAGCATTCAGTGTTCAAGTCTTGTGTATCTCTTATTTGATTTATACTTCTATGTTTAATATATCATGATGCAATTTTTATATTAATTTCTGATTTTTATTGCACATATATTAAAACAATAGATTTTTAAATATATAGCTTGTAATCTGCAAGCTGACTAAAGTCACTTCTTTATTCTAGCAGCTTTTGTAGATTTTATGGGATTTATACATAGATAAACATGTAGTCTGTGAGTAAAGACAGTTTTATTTCTTGCCTTCTAAGACAGATGCCTGTCATCACGTTTTCTGGCCTTACGGCACTAAGTAGAATCACCACAATGGTGAGAGGAAGTGCTTTGATACTGAATTTAAGGGGAAAACATACAATTTTTCCCCATTACATGTGATGTTAGCTGTTGTTTTTTGTAGACGTCCTTCATCATGTTGAAGAAATGTCCCTCTGTACACTGCTGAGAAAATTTATGAGGAAAAGACTATTAGATTTTGTAAAATACTTTTTCTGCATCTATTGAGATATTATGTGGTTAAATAACATGGTGAATTTAATTGATGAATTTTCAATCAACTGCTTTTTTTTCTAAAGTCTTAAGGCTTTAGACTTATTGTCTGATTATTAAACCAGAATCTCAGGAATAAACCTTACTCACTCATAATGCATTTTTAAATTAATTTTTTAATTTAAATTTTTGTGGGCACATAGTAGGTGTATATCTTGATGGTGTACATGAGATGTTGTGGTACAGATATGCAATGCATAATAATCACATCATGCAAAATGGTGTATCCATCTGCTCAAGCATTTATGTTTTGTGTTACAATCTGATTACATACTTTTAGTTATTTTAAAATGCACAATTAGGTTATTATGTACTAAAGTCACCCTGTTGTGCTGTCAAATACTAGGTCTTATTTATTATTTTTATTTTTTGTACCAATTAATAACCCCATCTGCCCTGACCCGACCCTTCCGTTCGCAGCCTCCAGAAACTATCTTTCTGCTGTCTATCTCCATGAGTTCAATTCTTTGATTTTTAGATCCCATAAATAAGTAAGAACATGTGATGTTTGCCTTTTTGGCCTGGCTTATTTCACTTAGCATAATGAGCTCCAGTCCCATCCATGTTGTTGCAAATGACAGGATCTCATTCTTTATTATGGCTGAATACTAAACACATTCGATTTATTCCTTCATTAATGGACACTTAACCAAATTTTGGCTATTTTAAACAGTGCTGCAACAAACATGAAAGTGTAGATATCTCTTCGATCTACTGATTTCCTTTTTTGGGGGGCATATACCCAGCAGTGGGATTGCTAGATCATATGGTAGCTTTATTTTTAGTTTTTTTGAGGAACTTCCACTTTGTTCTCCATAGTGGTTGTACTAATTTACATTACCACAAACAGTGTTTGAGGGTTCTCTTTTCTCCACAACTTTGCCCGCATTTGTTATTACCTATCTTTTGGATTTAAACTATTTTATCTAAGATGAGATTATATCTCATTGTAGTTTTGATTTACATTTCTCCGATGATCACTGATGTTGAGCACATTTTTATATGCCTATTTGCCTTTTGTATGTCTCCTTTGAGAAATAGCTATTCAAATCTTTTGCCCAGTTTTTAATTGGATTATCAGATTTTTTCCCTATAGAGTTGTTTGAGCCCATTGTGTATTCTGGTTATTAACCCCTTGTTAGATGGTAGTTTATACATATTTTCTACCATTCTATGTGTTGTTTTCTCACTTTGATGATTGTTAACTTTGTTGTGTGGAAGCTTTTTAACTTGATCTGATTCCATTTGTCAATTTTTGCTTTGGTTGTCTGTTCTTATGGGGTATTACTACTCAATAAATTTTTTCCCAGACCAGTCTCTTGGAGATTCCCCCCAATGTTTTCTGGTAGTAATTTCACAGTTTGAGGTCTTAGACTTAAGTATTTCATTCATTTAGATTTGATTTTTGTATAGAGCAAGACATGGGGGTCTCGCTTCATTCTTCTAAATATGGACATCCAGTTTTCTCAGCAAAATTTATTGAAGAGATTGTCTTTTCCCCAGTATATGTTCTTGGCACTTTTTCCAAAAATGAGTTCATTATAGGTGGGTAGATTTGTTTCTGAGTTCTCAATTCTGTTCCATTGGTCAATGTGTCTGTTTTTATGCCAGTATCATGTTGTTTTGGTTACCATAGCTGTGTAGTATAAGTTGAAGTTAGGTAATGTGATTTCTCCAGTTTTGCTCTTTTTGCTTAGGATAACTTTGGCTACTCTGGGTCTTTTCCTCATCAATTTTAGGATTTTTCTTTTCTGTTTCTGTGAAGAATGTCATTGGTATTTTGATAGGGATTGCATTGAAATCTGTAGATTTCTTTGGGTAGTATGTACATTTGAACAAAACGGATTCTTTCAATTCATGAATATGAAATATGTTCCTTTTTTGGTGGCCTCTTCAATATCTTTCATCATTGTTTTACCGTTTCCATGATAGAGATCTTTTGCTTCTTTGGTTAATTCCTAGATATTTAATTTTATGTGTGTCTATTGTAAATGAGATTACTTTTTTGACATTTCTTTTTCAGATTGTTCACTGTTGGCATATAGAAATGCTACTACTTTTTATATGTTAGCTTTGTATTCTGCAACTTTACTGAATTTGTTTTTCGGTAATAATACTTTTTTTGGTGGAGTTTGTAGGCTTTTCAAAATATAAGATCATATCATCTGCAAACAAAGATAATTTGACTTCTTGCTTTCCCATTTGGATGTCCTTTATTTCTTGCTGTTGTCTGATTGCTCTAGCTAGGACTTCCAGTACTAAATTGAATAACAGTGGTGAAAGTGGGCATCCTTACTGTGTTCCAGATTTTAGAGAAAAGGGTTTCAGGTTTTTCCCATTCAGTATGATACTAGCTGTGGCTCTGTCATATATGACTTTTATTATGTTGAGGTGTATTCTTTCTATACCCAATATTTTGAGGGTTTTTATCATGAAGAGATGTTGAATTTTATTAAATGCTTTTTTAGCATCAAACTGATCATACAGTTTTTGTCCTTCATTCTGTTGATATGATGTATCACATTGATTTATTTGCATATATTGAAACATTCTTGCATCTCAGGGATAAATCCCACTTGGTCATGATGAACGATTTTTTTTCAATGTACTGTTGAACTCAATTTGCTAGTAATTTGATAAATATTTGTCAATATTTATCAGATATATTGACCTGGAGTTTTCTTTCTTTCTTTCCTTCCTTCCTTCTTTCCTTCCCTCCTTCCTTCCTTCCTTCCTTCTTTTTTTTTTTTTTTTTTAATTTGATGTGCCTTTTACTGGTTTTAGTATCAGGATAACATTGACCTCCTAGAATGAGTTAGGAAGTATTCCTTCCTCCTCTATTTTTTGGAATAGTTTGAGTAGGATTGGTATTAGTTTTTCTTTAAATGTTTGGTAGAATTCAGCAGTGCAACTGCTGATCCTGGCTTTTTTTTAATTGCATGAGTTTTTATTGTGACTTCAATATTTTAAACTGTCATTATTCTGTTCAGGTTTTGGATTTCTTCATGGCTCATTCTTAGCAGGTTGTACGTTTCTAGGAGTTTGTCCATTTCTTCTAGATTTTCCAATGTTTTGGCTCACATTTACTAATAGTAGCCACAAATAAACCTTTGAATTTCTCAGTATCAGTTGTAATGTCTCCTTTTTCATCACTGATTTTATTTGGAGCTTCTCCTTTTTGTCTTAGTCTAGCTTAAGATTTGTAAGTTTTGTTTAACTTTTCAAAAAAAAAAAAAAAAAACACTTGTTCCTTGATCTTTTCTATTTTCTTCATTTCAACTTCATTTATTTTGGCTCAAATCTTTATTATTTACTTTCTTCTACTACTTTTGGATTACATTTGCTTTTGCTTTTCTAGTTTTTTTTTAAGATGTATTGTGTGGTTATTTGAAGCTTTTCTTCCTTTCTGATGTAGGGACTTAGAGCTATAAACTTACCTCTTAGTACTGCTTTTGCTGCATCCCATAGGTTTTGGTATGTTGTGTTTCCATTATCACTTGTTTCAAACAAATTTTTGATTTTCTTCTTAATATTTTCATTCACCTACTGATCATTCACAAGCATACTGTTTAATGTATATGTATTTTATAGTTTCCAAATTCCTCTTGTTATTGATTTCTACTTCTATTCCACTGTGGTTAAAGATTATGCTTGCTATTTCAATTGTTTTTGAATGTTTTAAGACTTGTATTCTGAACTAACATATTGTCTATCCTTGCGAAGGATTCATGTGCTGGGGAAAAGAATGCATCTTCTGCAGCCATTGGATGAAATTTTCGGTAAATATCTATTAGGTCCATTTGGTCCATAGTGCACATGAAATTCAATGTTTCTGTGTAGACTTTCTGCTTGGGAAATCTGTCCAGTGCTGAAAGTGGGGTGTTGAAGTCTCCAGCTATTATTGTATTGGGGCTTATATCTGTCTCTCTAGCTCTAATAATATTTGCATTATATACCTGGGTGCTCCAGTGTTGAGTGCATACATATTTACAATTCTCATCTCCTCTTGCTGAACTATCTGCTTTATCATTATGTAGTGACCTTCTTTGTCTCTTATTACAGATTTTTGTCTTGAAGTCTACTTTGTGTTATAGAAGTATAGCTACTTCTGCCTTTTTTGTTGTTTCTGTTGGTATGGAATATCTTTTTCCCATTCCTTTATTTTTAGTATATGTGTGTCTTAATAGGTTAAGTGTGTTTCTTATAGACAACAGATCATAGGTTCTTGTTTTTTAATCCATTCAGCCACTGTATGTTTTTTGATAGGAGAGTTTAGTTAATTACATTCAATGTTATTATTGATAAGTAAGGACTTACTCCTGACATTTTGTTATTTGTTATCTGGTTGTTTTGTATTATTTTCTTCCTTCTTTCTTACCCTCTTGTATTCCTTTTAGTGAAGATGATTTTCTGTGGTAACATCGTATAGTTTCTTGCTGTTTATTTTTTGTGTATTCATTGTATATTTTTTGGTTTGAGGTTAACATGAGACTTACAAATACTCTTATAACCCATTATTTTAAGCTGATAGTAACTTAACACTCCTTGCATAAACAAAGAAAGAGAAAACTAGTAAAGACTACACTTTAACTTTGTCCTTCTGCTTTTTAACTCTTTTTTGTTTCTATTTATATCTTATTATACTGTCTATGTCTTGAAAAGTTGTTGTAGTTATTATTTTTGATTGGTTCATTGTTTAGTCTTTCTATTTAAGAATAGTTTACACTGGCCGGGCGCGGTGGCTCAAGCCTGTAATCCCAGCACTTTGGGAGGCCGAGACGGGCGGATCACGAGGTCAGGAGATCAAGACCATCCTGGCTAACACGGTGAAACCCTGTCTCTACTAAAAATACAAACAACTAGCCGGGCGAGGTGGCGGGCGCCTGTAGTCCCAGCTACTCAGGAGGCTGAGGCAGAGAATGGCGTGAACCCGGGAGGCGGAGCTTGCAGTGAGCTGAGATGGGGCCACTGCACTCCAGCCTGGGCGACAGAGTGAGACTCCGTCTCAAAAAAAAAAAAAAAAAAAAAAAAAAAAGAGTGGTTTACACATTATGGTTATAAGATTCTATTATAATATTCTGTGTTTTTCTTTGTGTTTACTGTTACCATTGAGTTTTGTATCTTCAGTTGATTTCTTATTACTCATTAATATCCTTTTCTTTCTGATTGAAGTACTCCCTTTAGTATTTCTTATAGGAAAGGTCTGGTGTGAATCAACTCTCTCAGCTTTTGTCTAGGAAGCTATTTATTTCTCCTTCATTTTGAAGGACATTTTCACCAGATATACTCTTAGAGGGTAGAAGTTTTTTTTTTTTTCTTTTTCCTTCAGCACCTTAAATATGATATGCCACTCTCTCCTGACTTATAAGTATTCCACTGAAAAGTCTGTTGCGATATGCATTGTAACTCTGTTACAATACTCTGTTGTTTCTTTTCTCTTGCTGCTTTTAAGATCCTTTCTTTATCCTTGACCTGTGGGAACTCGATTATTAAATGACTGGAGGTGTTCTATAACCTTCTTGTACTTACATGTTGATATATTTCTAAGGTTTGGGAAGTTCTCTGTTATTATTCTGTTTAATAAACTTTCTATCCCTATCTCTTTCTCTACTTAAAGCAGTTTAAGGCCAATGAAAGTTTTTCCTTTTGAGATTATTTTCTATTAATAGGTTCTATAGGCATGCTTTGTTGTTTTTTTATTCTTTTTTCTTTTGTCTCCTCTGTGTATTTTCAAATAGCCTGCCTTCAAGCTCACTAATTCTTTCTTCTGCTTGATCAATTCTGCTATTAAATTTCTCTGATGCATTCTTCAGCATGTGAATTGCACTTTTCAGCCGCAGAATTTCTGCTTGATTCTTTTAAATTATTTTAATCTATTTGTTAAACTTACCTGATAGAATTATGAATTCCTTCTCTGTGTTATCTTGAATTTCTTTGAATTTCCTCAACATAGTTATTTTAAATTGTCTATCTAAAAGGTCACATATCTCTGTTTCTCCAGGATTAGTCTGTGGTGCCTTATTTAATTCACTTGGTGAGGTCACGTTTTCCTGGATGTCCTTGATGCTTGCCAATGTTCTTCAGTGTCTGGGCATTGAGGAGTTAGGTATTTATTATAGTCGTCTTAGTCTGGGCTTGTCTGTACCCATCCTTCTGGGAAGGCTTTCCAGATATTTGAAAGGATGTGGGTATTTTTGTCTAAGTTGTATTTACTTTAAGCACCACCCCGCCCCCCACCCCTACACACACACAACTCCATAACCCTGTGGTTCTTAGACTCATAGAGGTACTGCCATGATGGTCTTGGATGAGATCCAGAAGAATGCTCTGGATTACCAGGCAGACTCCTGTTCTCTTCCATTACTTCCTCTGAAATGAATGGAGTCTCTCTATTCTGAGCCACCTGGAGCTGGAGGTGGAGTGAGCATTCACCCCTGTGGCCACCTCCACTAGGACTGTACTGGCTCAGACCAGAAGGTCTCACTGAAGGTCTGCTGAAGCCACTCTCTAGCTACAACATGTGTTTGCTGAAGGCCTTGGGGCTCTACAATCAGCAGGTGGCAAAGTTAGCCAGGCCTGTGTCAATCCCTTCAGAGTGGTGAGTTCCTCCAAGCCCTGGATGTGTCCAGAGGTGACATTTTGGAGCCAGAAATTAGAATCAATAACCTTAGAATTCTATCTAGTGTTCTATTGTACTGCAGCTGAGCTCATACTCAAACTGCAAGATGCAGTCCTTCCCACTCTTCTTTCCCCTTTAAAGGCAGAGTAGCCTTACCCCATGGCCACCACCACCACAGACCCACAGGGAGTACTGCCAGACTACAGCTAATTTTCTTTTAAGGCCTAAAGGCTCTTCAGTCAGCTTGTGGTGAATGCTGCCTGGCTTGGGACTCACCCTTCAGGTAGTGGACCCCCCTCAAGCTCAATGCAGGTCCAAAGCTGTCCAAGAGCCAAGTCCTGGAATTGGGGACCCAAAGAGCACACTTGGTGTTATATCGCCCTGTGGTCAAGCTGGTATCTAATGTGAAAAACAATGTCTCCTTTGCTTTTCCTCTGATTTTCTAGAGTGGAAGGAGTCTCAGTCTGTAGCCACCACAGCTGAGAATGTGCTGAGTCTCACCTGAAGCCAGCAAGTCTCAGAGTCTCACTCAAGGCCTTCAGTGTAATAACTGGGTATCACTGCTGGTTATTCAGCCCAAGGGCTTTTTAGTTAATGGGTGATGAATCCTGCCCACAGTGTGTCTAGAAATATTGCCTGGGAGGTAGGGCCTAGAAAGTGGGCCTCATGACTCTGACAGGTACCTATTCTACTCTGGCTGAGCTGGTATCCAAGAAGCAAGGCAAAGTCCCCCCCAGTCTTTCCTTTCCTCTCCTCTCCTCAAGCAGAGGCACAGGGTGTCTTTCGAGCCATGAGCTTTGCAGCCTGGGCTTAGGGGAGGGGTGATGTCAAAACTACCTTTAACCACCCTGGCTGGTGTCTCAATAGGTCCCATTCCCCCTCAGTCCACTGTCTCTGGGTCCAATGCAGCACTAGGACTTGCCTAAGAGTTTCAGTCCTCATGGCCTAGACTTTCTTAAAAGTTTATTTAGGGCCCCAGAGCACTTTAGTCCATGGTGGCAAGGCTTGTGGGAATTCAAGTTCAGACTGCTGGGATCTGCCATTCCCCTCTGGTTAGGGCTAATTTAAATGCTCCCTCTGTGTGCAGGCATCAGCCGAGTTTTGTGTCGTTTTGTTTACTTTTACAATAAGGCTACACTGAGTTCAATGCATCCCTTCAACACACAGAAAATACCCTCCTCTCCCCAATGCACAGACATGTTCTTCACACCATGCTGATGCTGCCAGGGAATGGGGAGGGGTGGCATTGGCAATTAAAGAGTGTTTTTCCTACCTCTTCTGTGCCTCTTTCAGCAACATGAAGTTAAAACCAGGTACTGAGTGCTCACTTGATTTTTGCTTCTTATGATGGTGTTTTGCTTTTTTTTGTTTGTTTGTTCTTTGATAGATACTTGTTAAATTGGTGTCCCTGCAGCAGGGGGTGGGGGGGATATAATTGGTGGAGCCTTGTATTGCACCATCTTGCTCTACCTCAAGTCCATGATGTATTTTATTTTATTTTGTATATTGCTAAATTCAGTTTGCTAAATTTTTAAGAATTTTAAATCTATGTTCTTGAGGAATATTTTCTGTAATTCTTTTGTAATATATTTGCCTTGTTTTTATATTGGAAATATTTTGACTCATATAATGAATTGTGAAGCATTCCTTCCTATTCAAATATCTTTGAGGTCTTCCAAAGAATTGCTATAATTCCTCCCTTAAGTATTAGGTGAAAATTATCACTGAAGCTATCTGGGCATGTAGGTTTCTTTTGTGGGAAGGTGTTTAACCACAAATTCAATTTCTTTCATATATACAGCTTTTCCATTTCTCCTAGAGTGAACTTTGTTAATTGGTGTCTTTCAAAGAATTTGTCAATTTTATCAAAGTTATTGAATTTATTGGCATAAAGTTGTTTATAATATTCCCCTGTCATTCATTTTAATTATCT
The DNA here is from genome assembly GCF_001698545.2 of Rhinopithecus bieti. NCBI lineage: Eukaryota > Metazoa > Chordata > Mammalia > Primates > Cercopithecidae > Rhinopithecus > Rhinopithecus bieti. The sequence goes on along the minus strand of NW_016803687.1, from coordinate 95,766 downwards.
GTAGATGCTGTAGTGATAACATTGTTCTCATTCCTGATATTGAAAACTTTTGTCTTCTTTTTTTGACTAAAATTTAATCAATTCTATTGATCTTAAATAATCATTTTTTCTTTCATTGCTTTTCTCTGTTGTTTTTCTGTTTTATATTTCACCATTTTCTGCTCTGATCTGTATTTTTTGCTTTATTTATATTTTCTGGGTTTCATTTACTCTTCCTTTTCAAGAGTCTTAAGGTAAAAGCTTGGCTCTTTAATTTGAGAAGTATTTCTTTTCTAATATAGGCATTGGTACCATAGGTTTCAAAGTATCATTTTAGTGACAGCCCAGAGATATGAATGTTTTATGTTTTCGTTACCGTTTAGTTCAAAATATTTTCTAATTTCCCTTTGAGCCAGGAGTTATTTAGAAATGTTGTATAGTTTCTAAAGTTTTCAAAATTTTTCAGATATATATAGATATTTATTTTTCACTTAACTCCATTTTAGTCATAGAGCATATTGAATATAACTTGAATCTTTTGAAATTTATTGAGAGTTTTTAATGCAGAATTTAATAAGTCATAGAACATGTTCTGTGTGCATTTGAGGAGAATGTGTATTATGTTGTTGTTTGTTGAAATGTTTTGTCAATGTCAATTTAGTTAAGTTATTGGTAGTATTATTCAACTCTGTATCCGTGTTGGTTTTCAATGTACTTGTTCTCTCGATTGTTTTAAAGGGAATATTGAAATCTCATTGTTTCTAATTCCTATCTTTGTTCCTCTGTGTGTAATGTCTTTTTTGTCTGGATTCATTAAAGATAATTTATCACCAGTTTTATACAGTTTGATTATGATTTATCTGTAGTTTCATTCATGTCTCTTATGCTAAGAGTTTGTTGAGCTTCTTGGACCTATAAGCTTATAATTTTAATTTAATTTGGAAAATTGGTCATTATTTCTTCAAATATTCTGTTCTGTCTTTATTCTGCTTCTTTAGGGAACTTGAATTACACATATATTTGGCTATTTGATGTTGGTTCCACAGCTCACTGATACTCTGTCTATTTTTTTAGTCTTTTTTCCCTGTTTCATTTGCAGAGTTTTCATTGGTATGCTCTCAATTTCACTTATCTTTCTTATGCAAAGTATAATCTGCCATTAATCCCATCAACTGTGTTTTTCATCTCAGATTTGTATATTCCATTTCAAGATGTTTAATTTTAGTCATTCATATTTCTACTTCCTTTAACTTCCTGAACATGCAGAATATAGTTATAATAACTGTTTTAATGTCATTGTCATGAAATCTATCATCTGTGTCAATTGAAGATCAGTTTAGATTGATTTTTCTCCTCAGTATGAGTTGTATTTTCCTACCTCTTTGCATGCCTGGTAATTTTTATGGAATGCCAGATATTTTGAATTTGACCTTTCTGGTATTTGGTATTTGTGTCCCTAAAAATATGCTTGTGCTTTCAATTTCTATGAAAGAAATTTCTTGCAAACCTACCTTATATGGTTCATTCTTCTTCTATCTACTGTATTATTTTCTCTCGTATCACTACATCCTTTACCTGTGTTACATGAGTAATAATTCTTTCGTTTTTGTTCATTTACTTCTTTATTATCTTTCTGTCTTGTATTCCAGTAGGCCACGATCTCTGTGAAAGGAAGGGCCACTTTGCTCTTTTTATCCTATTACCTAACATAGTGTCTATCACATAATTGTTCAATAAATAATTGAATTATTTTAGATTGTTGCTGTTTTAACATCGTGAATTAACATTTTGTTTTGTTGACTTAACATTCTTGACATTTAAATTTTATTCTAATAAATGTAAAATATAAGCCCTCTTCAGGTTTCATAATTTTGATTCTGACTATCTTTACTTTAAGGAATTTAAAACAGTGTATTTTGCCCTGAATTTTTAAACGAAATGTTCTAATAAAGGAATGCTTCATGGTAATACATATATATGTATAATTTATAAGAATGTATAATGTTTTAATTTGAATTTTAACCTGAAATAAGTAATGCTACAGTTAATAAATGAGTAAATGTATGACCCATTATTTCTCTCAACTGCTTCCAAATGTGATTAATATTAAGATCCTGGTGTTGCATAAAAAATTCTATGTTTTAGTTTGCTGTAATAATTTCTCAAGTTTTCCCACATGCCTGTGCCTCTCCAGAAAAAGGACACCTTGCATCTTAAACATGTTAATAAAATAAAAGTATCATTCACATAAATTTCTATTATTGTTCAAAAGTTTAAGTATTATTCATATTTGAGCCAGTAAGCTCTTTTGAATGGAGCATATTAAAGAAAAGTAGCATCATGGATTCAATTATTTCATGGACCAGTTAGCTTACCGCAAAGAATCCATTCTGTTTCATTGCTCAAGAATAAATTCCTTTTTAAAGACAGTTTCCTTATAAATATATCTCAGAGTGCATAAGAGTCACCAAATGAGAGAGTGTGAACAGCTTATTCTAAATTTCTCAGGACAACTAATAAAAGAAAAAAAAGCTTTGAACTATATTTTTAGTATTTTAGGTCAGTAAACTGACAATTTTATTCAAAACATTACATAGTATGAATATAATAATTCTCACATATTTGTTCTTAGTCCTTGGTGATTTATCTGAAAGTAAGAAAAAATAATGTCAAGATTTTTGAGGGAAAACGCTACACAACTGAGAAGTAGATGTTATTCTTTAGTTTGTAACACTGATCTAAACCTCATGGGAGTAAATATAGGGAAAAACATTTTTTAAAAAAACAAGATCAGAAGCAGGTCATATGACAAAGTAAATGAATGGGCAGCTGTATTTCTCAGGGAAAAAATGATATTCCTTTTTTATTTTCAACTGCAATTTTAAGTAAAACATGTTGATGCTGCTTGAAACATAAACATCCCTTTAAAAATCAGAATCAAGATCCCAGATTTTAGGGAAAATCATCTGAGAAACAGCTTTTAGCCTGTTATGAAAGGGCTGCGTAGAGTAACGATACAGATAGAAAGGCTGAACTCATGAAACCTTTTGTTTTACTGCCCAATGATGATAACAATTAGCCTAAGCACAGGCAACATTTATCAGAACGATTAAATTGCTTCTATGTAAGTTATCATTTTGACCAGAAAGTGAGGCTGTATATTTGATCTTACCATGTTCTTTTTATTAGGATCATATTTTTAACTATCAGGTGGATGGTTTATTACATTGATTTCAATCTTAATTTTAAATTATATACCTGGAGTATCAAGTGTGTACAAACTAAAAGTATGATAATTTATATGAGAAATAACTATGTACATGTTTTAAGTCTAAAACTGGGGGATGCACATAAATATTTATATCTAAATGTGGTTACAACTAACTTACATGAGCCTGTTCAGGAATCCAGATTTACCCTACCTTGACAGCCCTGTTGCCCATTTGGCCACCACTTTTTTTCAGTCACTTATATTTGACTAATTCTAGTCTTTGAACCAAAAAGACCACACTAATGTTCAACAAAGAAGTGCCCCTGAAGGCCTGTCCACAGGTTATATTGTTCACAAGGAAGAGCTGATTGTCACCAAAATGTCTCTTGATCATGCTTCAGGGTTAAAGAAAAATAATGAATATTGTAACTATGATCCAGTCACAGTGTGTTATATATTATTTTAGACACGATTCTTATAAAGGGTATTTCCAACCCAAAAGGGAATGGACATTGACAGAAAGGGGATCATTTAATGAACAGTAGTTATTTATCTTAATGTAGTCAAAGTCATCCATCTTTTCTTCTTTGCTCTATTTCTGAAGAATATTTCAATGCATTAGCTGAACTACGTTATGTGAACTTTTCCCCTATATCCTTAAGACAATACAATATGTTAGGCTTACATTTGTTATCAATTTAACGAATATCTTCTGTCAATTTGCCATGGACCACTAAAAACAACCTGTTCATTATTTCCTTCAATTCATTTTATCTTGGTGCCTGCTAATCTGTTTTTTTTTTTTTCAGTTTTCATATAATTTTTTAATGAAATATTCTTTAAAACCCCATTAATAGAGTGATAGCTGGTCTCCAATTTTCTTTATCCTTTAAGCTTGTTATCCTATGAAAGAAATTAAATACAGCACAGTGGACTGCATACACAGTATATGATGCATTATAAATGGTGTGAGCCTATCTTTATTCAAGCAATTAATCTTGCTCTTTTAGAAGAAATCCAAAGGGAAATAACCCAAGTTGTCTTATATTTCCAGGAAACATCATGCAAAAAACAGAGAAATTTACTATTTACTGTATCTCAAATGTTAGAAATATATCACCCAAACAGCACTTTTCTCCCAAATGCAAATTGTTAGATAACCTGATTGATAAATGTTTACTTTGATCTAGAAATCAGCTTAAACTGACAAATTTATATATGCTATAGAAAAAAAGTGTGCTATTTGCATATTCATTTTTTAAAAGTACGCCATGAGAATTAAAAAACAAAAAACAAAAAAAAAAAAACTATGTCCTTCCAAATGTCTTTAATTTGTCTGGATAATAGAGGATGATAATATAAAGATATGTAGCCTTTCTCCTTTGAATTGATAGCTAAACCTCTAAGTTGTTGAAGGCAGCAATATGTCTGGCTAAAATACTATGTTATGCATTGAGAATTTAGCTTTATCAGGAATTTAGCTTTATCAGGAATATTATAATACGTAAATGTTATTTACGTATTATTTTGATCCTTTTAATGAATACTTTTACAAACTAGAAACTTAAAGTAGTTCCTAAATTATCGATCTCCTCTACTGACATCCTACTAATAAAATAAGAAACTTACCACATTTAAACGTGTTCTGTTTCTTCTACCGTTCCAAACATCTCCCTGTATGAAAACATTTAGTGTTAAAAAATATTTTTCAAGGATTCATAACATTTGTACTTTTTTGCTACAGTCTTACAGATTGCTTTGACCTCTGTAGATCTGATGGTTTTAAGATGTGCTTGAATGCTTGCGCCAGTTTTTCTCCTTTCCACCTCCCCTCCCCCTCCCAGCTCTCATCCCTTCCCCTCCCCTCCCTCCAAGGCCGCCCTCCCTTTTCCCTTCCCTTCTGTTTACCATTGGCTCTCTTGATTCTTTAGTTATTTTAGTTCAATTTTATTGGCTCCATTTTAACAAGATTTAGTGTTTCATCTTGTTGTATTCCAAGAAGAGGTTGTAGGTGCTATGTTTTCTGAGAATGTTTTTTGGTGTCTTTATACTTGGCTTCATATAAAACTTTTGATTACACACTTTTCTCAGAACTTTATAGGTATTTTTCTTGTTTTGTTGAATGTTGTTTTGGAAAATCTAAAGCCAGCTGTTACTGCCTGTTGGAAGTGATTTGGATTCCCAAAGGACATTTTTTATATACTTAAGTTTATTAAGCTTGTCATGAACTTTATGATGTACAAACTTGACTAGACTACGATTTCCAGTTATTCACTCAAACATTAACCTAGATGTTGCTGCAAAAGGTATTTTGTAGATTCGATTGAAGTTCATGATCAATTGACTTTGAGCAAGGGAGATTATCCTAGATAATCTGGGCAGGCCTGGCACAACCAGTTGAAAGGGCTTTAAAACAGAACTGAGGCTTACCTGAAGAAATCCTGCCTGTGAATAGTAACATCTGCCATGCACAAGAGTTTCAACTTGCTTTTCCTGGTGGCCACCTCTATGGACTTAGGACTTGTCTAGTCAAGCACACAACTGCATAAACCAATTCCTTGCAATAAATTCCTCTCTCTCTCTCTGTGTGTGTGTGTCCATGCGTGTGTGCATGTGTGTGTGTGTATTGAGAAATAGCCTGCTAGTTTTTCCTCTGTATCAGTTGAACACTGGCTAATATTGATTATCTTAAAATGTAGAATTGACCAGTGTGTGGAGGCTAGAATATTGAGGAGCCTTACAGAAAAAGCCTAGATTTCCTTGAACAGACCATTAGTAGAATTATGGATGTCAAAGACTCTGCTCATAAGGACTCAGAAAGAAGTGAGGAGCGTGGTAGGGAAAACCTAAATTACCTTAGAGAATATCTAATTATAAACAGACAGTAGAAATATGGCAGTTAAAAATGCTAAAATTGAGAGCCCAGGAGGAAATTAGAAACATGCTATTGGTAACTGGATGAGAAGAGATTCTTGTTATGCAGTGGCAGAAAGCTTAATTAGTGAAATAATGTCCTGCAGTTACATAGGAGGAGAATTTTCAAGATATGGCCTTGGACATTCAGTTGAGAACAGTTTTAAGCAGAATTGAATGTGCAGCCTGTTTTTTGTTGTTGTTGCTTATAGTAAAATGCCAGGGGAAATTGCATTTGCAAGAAGTACTGTTGCACAAAAAGGAACCAGGACTAGATGATTTGGGACATTCCAATCCCTCCAGATTGTGAAAAATGCTAAAATGGAGATTCACTGTCAGGAAAGCATATTCTAGAGGGGCAGCTGAGATATGGCTGGACAACGTTTTGCTGATACCTCAGAAAGATCAAAAAGAGAATTTAGTCACACAAAGGCTCTTTGAAAAAAATAAATGTGTGACTCACAAGTCTCATTAATTACCAAGCAGAAGCTAGAAATGAGGATACTTTTCTTTGTTTTGTGCTACTATAACAGAATACCTGAGCCTGAGTAACTTATAATGAACAGAAATGTATTTTCTCACAATTATGGGGGCTGGAAAGTCCAAGATCAAGGTGCTAGCAACAAGTGACGGCCTTCTTACTCTATCATTACATGGTGGAAGGTAGAAGTGCAAAGGCACAAAAAGGGGCTGAACTTAAGGCATTAATGGCACCCATGAGGGCTGTGCCCTCACGGCCCAATCACCTCCCAAAAGTCCCACCTGTCAACACTGCCACAATGGCAACTAAACTTCAAACTGAATTTTGGAGAAAACAAGCATTCAAATTATAGCAATGGGATTATACAGGAAAGATTTGTGGAGAAGTCTCTTGTCTAATGAAGTGAATTCCCATAATACACATGAGGCCTCAGGATTTTCGACAATTTTAAATCTGTGGAACACTGCCAGCTTGGACCAAAAGGGACAGAAACCGTATTAAGTGAAAGAAGGCTACTGGACTCCCAAAAGTGTACAGGCAGGAAATAGACTATTAAAATGACTCAGCTGCTAACCCATGCTACTTTTCATGAAAAAAGAAGGATGACTTAAGAGGGCAGAGCTGAAAACCACAGAGGATTATTCTCAGACTTAGAAATGTTCTCAAGTTTGCCCAGCTGGGTTTTAGAATGACTTGGGATCAGTCACCCTTTTTCTTTTTATTTTATCTCATTTTGAATGGAATTGCTTATTCCTGTCTCATCAAGGTATTCTGTGAGCAGATAACTTATTCTTGAGTTTCACAGGTCCATAAATGGAGAGGAATTATGCATCACAACAGATTATACCCAGGGCTTCACCCATGCCAAATTTAGATGTACCAATTCTAGACAGTCTCTTTTATTTAGGTGTTAATTTTATTGTTTCTGTTATATATTCTTTAAAGTTATTGGAAGTTGTAGGAATTTTCATGCTTCAGTAAAGATGCCATTATATTTATATTTTTGGTTGATTAAAATATACTTTATTTTGGCATTGTGGGAGAGGAAAAGAGAAAAACTTTGCTATTATTGTGTCTCTTTTAGCTAGGAAATTGATTACCTATTAATGCATATAAATAAATCAGGGCCAGGAAATTGTACATTTGTTCAGTAAATTCTTCCATTTATAAACTGACTTGTATCCAGTCATACTTCAGAAAGCATTTAAAGTAATCTTAACATTAGTATAATCAGTAAACAAACCTTAAATTATAGAATCTTTAACAGGATTGAGAAATCTAAATAAGTCTGGAAAATGAAGTCTAAAAAATTTAAAAATGGCTCAATTCTGAAAGACAGCACTTATTTTAAAAAAAATAATACATAAGTTTATAAAACACATTTATTTGGAATTCAGTTCAAAAAATCCATCAGGAAAAATTCTCACTTGTTTGGAGTTCGTTTTTTACTGAAATAGCATGGTATTACTTTTGCCTCTTGAATCTAGAAAAAGGCCTAAGCACAAGAAAAGGAAAAAAATATGTATATATTTTTGCATGTCAGGGCTAATGTAATTGTTGAGTAAATGCGTAAAGCTAAGCTTGTTATAGTCAACTGCCAATTATTGCAATTTTTCTTAGGGATATAAATAGTATGGGAAAATAATACTTAAACTATTTAACTGTGTAATTAACTGCAATGTTTAGCTCAAAATACATTTAAAACTGATATTAGTAATGAATAGCTTAAAAATTCATTGAATTGCCCTCTGCCCCTTAAAGATATAGAACAATAACCAAAGTGATGTGATTTGTCTCAAGAAAAACAAAAGGACTGGGTAATTCAAATTTGATTTAACAATTAAAAATAGCTACACTTGCCAGGTGCTGTGGCTCACGCGTGTAATCCCAGCACTTTGACAGGTCAAGGCGGGCGGATCATCTGAGGTCGGGAGTTTGAGACCAGTCTGATCAACATGGAGAAACCCCGTCTCTACTGAAAAAAAAAAAAAAAATTAGCCTGGCGTGGTGGCACATGCCTGTAATCCCAGCTACTCGGGAGGCTGAGGCAGGAGAATCACTAGAACCCAGGAAGGGGAGGTTGCAGTGAGCCCAGATCACGCTACTGTACTCCAGGCTGGGCAATAGAGCAAAACTCCGTTTCAAAAAAAAAAAAAAAGAATAGCTATACTTAATTGGAAATTCATGTATCTGACCCGTGAGGGAAATTTTTTTATTAAAGTTATCTTCCCAACAAAGTGAAAAGAAATATCTTGTGGATTATGTATGCTGAGCCCAATAAAAACTGTCATTATGCTCTTAAATTTTAAGAAGTTTTTTGTGTTATTGTATTACTCTCATAAATGTAACTAAGGTGGAAGGAGCATTTATCTTTAGTCTTTTGTCTTTAGTTAGAGCAAAGTCTCATTAATGGATTTAACCTACCCATGTTGAGACTGAGGGATACAAATATTTATATTTTTTAAATAGAGTACTTAAAATTAATAACTTTAATAATTTGAGATAATGTTTGTATTACTCCGAGTACACAGATACACTTATACACACATGCACACATGCACACACACACATACACACACATGCTTTTAGAAGAAAGAAAATGCCCCTCCTAAGGAATTCTTGTAATTCTATTGGAATTACTAACTAAAAGTATTTTAGTGTTTTGGGCAGCTATAAAATTTATTTATATATAGTGATATGATCTGTGTTTCTATCTAAAGCCCTTGAAGACAGGAAAAGGAAAAAGTCTTTTAGCTTTCTATATCGAATACTTGAAAATCTATTTAAGTCGTTTATTAAGCAAACAAGCAAAAAATAAGTAAATACAGAATGAACATAAAGTTAAAATATTAGTGTATTTCTTTATGAACTCTTTATTCCACTGAAGAAATGAACCTTTTGAACTAACTGTAGTTTGATTATTGAACAATCACATAGCTGTGATTCCCTAATTTTCTACTCTAAAATAACATTTCGATTGGATTTATAAAGGTATGTATCAACAGCACAATTTTCATATATTTAGCATTTAAATATATAGTAAAGAATATTCTGGCAAAATTTAAAATATGTGCCTGTTTCATGACCTGAAGGGATTTAAAGGTGGTAATATTTGCTGTAATTTAACATTTTAAAATAATTTATGTCCTCATTTTGTATTGTTATTTACTCTTAGTCAAGGGTTAGAGAACATTTTCACTCTTGTTTAAATTATGCAATGTTGGTATTTCATTGTAATATGAGATCAGTGGTCCTAGCATTTATTTTTACAGATCATATTATTTATTGGCATATCATTTAACTGCCTTCTTAACCATTTTTTCCCTTGGTTTTGAATCTTAATGTTTTCCTTCATCACGGATCTTTAAGAATGATCTTTCAGCTTAAAAGAAGCTAAACATAAGAAAGTTTCATTAATTTAAGAATGGGGCTGCTTTGGATTCACTTTTCCTTGTTCAAGAAGTACATAATTTTCATATTGATAACTTGGTGTCCTCCTTTTAAATATTACTAATGAACAGAAATAAACTTAGATAAAATGGCATGACAAAAGTATGACATTCACTTATTTCAAATCAAAGAAAATGAATGCAACATAAAGTGCTTTAACTGAACACTGACAAGATATTAAAAGTACAGCATTTAAAAACTGGTCATTTACGCTAGGTTATAGATTATTTGTCCACCAGTTCAAACTCATGTATGAAAACTCCATACTAAAAACCTCACAGTATTGGCTAGTAGTCCATGAAGGATGCATTAGCAATTTGATGAATACCATTCATTATTTATTAAATATTATTCATTACATTGCTAATTAATTGTAAATGTATAACATTCACAATGAAAGAAAACATCTACCTGTTGTCACTGTTTTTAACCTGTGATCTTTGCATTAGTATGAAAACTATAAAATATGTTTTTTTTAAACCTTGCAGATAAATTTAGTTACTTAATAGGACCAGTACAGGGTAAAGATAAAGGATTAGACTATTTCTATCTGTACTTATAAATATTTGTTAAAAATTGACTTCAGTAACTAGCCCTACCATTCTGGTTTAAGCTTTGTTAGCCACCCAAGTCTCCCTGGTACACTTAGGACTGGTCCTGACCTTAATAATTTATACATTTGCCCTTTTTAAAGTATTGTGTCTGTGCTGGCATTTGTGTGAAGGGGCAGGCACATTAGAAAGAACTTGAAACTTTAAAATATCCTAGAAATTTAGGAATCTCCATGGTTCAATGTAAATTATTGTTCTTTCATCTGAGATGTTCTTGCCCATGCATTTTGAGTGTTGAAATATTCTTCAGTAATACATACAAAAAGAGGAACAGTTGTGACAATAGATGCTCTTTTTATTATGCCCACTTAGCAGAATGTAAAGCTGTCTGCTATCTTTATGTCAATTTTCTAATATTTATTTATTTATTTTTAAAATCACTGTGATTCTTGAAGTGCAGCCCTGGAACCACTGCCTTAAATACTCCAGGCTCTGCAGGAGGGAGGCAACAAGCTCTCAATAACAGAGTACACTGTTTGGGAGAGGAAGGGAAGGGCTACCTTGAGTTCTCTGAAAACTCCTCATCTACCCTGAATATTAAGCATAACGAGCCTCACTGATCTGAGAAGCAGGGGAAAACTAGAGGTGGTGCAGAGTTCATACTGTGGGATGTTATACTAGCCATTATTCTTAGCGAACTGAGAGGGCTATCATCAGTTTACAAATGGTGGTTTTGACCTGAGGGCTTTTCAATAGCTGCTACAAAATAAATTTTTGTGGAGAAGACCAACATCAGTAAACCTCCAGGAAACAGCTATATGCTGCTCTCAGAGGGCTGAACAGCAGAGTACACTTTACAGGTACAGCTGTAGAAGGATTTGAAAAGATTGGAAGGGTGATTAGCAACAGGAGAGACCACCAGTTGACTTGTAACCATTGAAGTGCTAACAGTCTCTTGATACCAGGAACCATTGGTTAAAACAATATGGCATTGTGGTTTAAAAAACAGGCTTTGAAGTTAGACAGAATAGGGAATAAATTCTGGTTTCACCTCTTTACCAGCTGGGAGGCCTTGAAAATGCCCTGTAACCTTCCTATGCTTCAGTATCTTGAGCTGTGATGTATGGTAATATTGACTTCATAGGATTCTCAGCAAATTAAACATATTCTGATTTCAGAATTAAATTAGTAAATGTGTATAACCTGCTTTGCACACCTGTTGTATACTAAATTCTCAATAAATACTGGCAACTATGTTCTATCCATTTGTTAATTTAAAAAACTTCAGATATTGCATATGTGGCCTGGTGAGGTAGGGGTAAGGAAGAGCTCTTATTCTTTTGAGTTTCAAGAGTAGTGTGTTGCTACATCTAAATCCCATATGGCAATATTGACTTAGTATATCAAAAAGAAGTAGTCCATAAATAGCAAAAATTATTAATATCAGAAACAAATTAAATTCCTGCTTTTATCTTGGGATGATATGTGTAATGAAAATGAGGAAGAGAGTTTTACCAGCTATATGCCTTTCAAATGAAAAAATGTTTATTTGTAGTTAACTTTGCAATTATGAAAGAAGGTACAATCATTTAAGAAATCATGAGGCCTTGTTTGTGTTAAGACTCCATTGACACTACCAATTGGAAAATGGGGCGTCAGCAAGACTCTAAGCTACAGACCTTCAGTATATATCTAATGCTAACATTTATCTTTACGTTTTCCTTGCAAATTCAACACTCCATTGACTTCATGTGTTTCTATTAGTCTTCATTCAGGATAAGCTAGTGGGAGAAAGTGGCAGTTCTGTATTCACCTCTACTTAGATTTTAGTGTAGGCATTTTATTTGACCTGATATTGAGGCATATGAAAAATATAGGTAGATAATTGTAACACATTGGTAAGGATTTGTGTATCTAAACACATCTAAACATAGAAAAGGTACAGTAAAAATACAGTATCTAAAACAAAACATGATACACCTATATAGGGCACTTATGGAGCTAACAGGACTGAAATTTGCTCTAGGTAAGTCAGTGAGTGAGTGGTGAGTAAATGTGAAGGCCTAGGACATGACTGTAGACTTTATAAATACTGAATACTTAAGTGACACTAAATTTATAACAACGTTTTCTTTCTTCAGTAAAAAATTAACTTTAGCTTACTATATTTTACCTTATAAACTTTTAAATTTCTTTGTAACTTTTTGACACTTTGTGATAACACTTAGCCGAAAACACAAATAGATTGTACAACTGTAAAAAAAATATATTCTTTGTTTGCATCCTTATTCTGTAAGCCCTTTCTATTTTAGGATTTGTTTTTATATATATTTTAGTTTTTTATTACAAATAAACACACAGACATACACATTAGCCTCGGCCTACACAGGATCGTCAATATTCACTGTCTTTCTCCTCCACATCTTGTCCCACTGCAAAATCTTCAGGGCCAATAGCAGCATGAAGCTGCCATCTACTATGATAACAATGCTTTCTTCTGGAATAGCTCCTTGAGGACATGCCTTAGGCTGTTTTACAGATTTTGTTTTTTTTTAATAAGTAGAAGGAGTACACCGTAACATAATGTTAAAAATTATAGTATGGTAAATACAGAAACCACTAACAGCCATTTATTATCATGTAGTATGTACTATAAATAGTTGCATGTTCTGTAAATTAATATAACTGGCAGTGCGGTAACATTGTTTACACCAGCATCATCATAAACGTGTGAGTAATTCATTGTGCTACAATGTCACCACAGCCAGGACTTCACTAGGGGTTTAAGCTCCATTTTATATCTGGTCCATCATTGACTGAAATGTTGTTATGCAGCACATGACTATATTTCAAAGCCCATTAAGAATTAGGACCCAGGTCTGTCTGTATCAGTTAGGGTCCACTTAGCAGATAGAAACTGCATAGTAATTTAAGCAGGAAAAGTCTAATATAGTAGTTATTAACTATGACAGAGATTGGAGTAAATGTGATTTTCTACTAAGGGGTAAAATAACTCTAATTGACAAGAGGAGATATAGGGACCCCTTGGTCTGAGGCAGAGCACCTGAAGAAAGACAAATTTTTACAAAGGCCACCCATGGGGAGTCAGTGAATGGGGGAGTACACTGAGCTGGCATTCTAGTGACACTCATGGAGAAGGCATTCTGGAGATCTGTGGCAAACTGTCTGTAAGGTGATGTCACATTGTGGAACTCAATGGGAAGCCATTCATAGGAAGGTGCTGCACTGGTGGAACTCTCTAGGAAGTGCCCAGTGGTGGGAGGAGCGGAGTGCCCTCTGAGATGCCAGAGAAGTTGCAGGAGCCTGCTGAGAGACCCACCAGATCCAGAAAGAACCCATTCATTGTCTAGTTCTCTCCATTGCCCAATTTGTTTTATACTTAAAATCATACCGTATTGCAAGGAAGAAGCGTTCTAACCTCACAAGCAGGACAGTGAAGGATGGATTTGGATTTGTGAGGCAATAGATGGATACCTAGTACACTGTTCACCATCAAATCATGTCATATGGCCTTATATTCACTTTATCAAAAAATATGACATGTAACAAAATAAAGAAGACTAAGAGGAAAGGAAGGAAATATATGTCATCAGGTTATAAGTGGAGATTTACATTAGTGTCTTTCTTTTTCTTTAAAATGTTTCTAGGCAGAGTCACTTTAAGTCCTCAGGAGACTGCTTTGTTGAATTTTAGGACCCTGGCTTATCAAACAAAAACTAGAATTACAAACTGGAGGTCCGATGGGCATACCAGATATTTTTCACTATGTAATTTAAATTATTGTTTAATTCCAGTTTTCTCAGCTACTAGTTAATACAGGCCATGTTCAGTTGACAAAGATTCATTTGCAAATAAGAGCTTCCTTAGGTGTCTGAAGCCTACTTGCATCATTTATAGACTGTGAAATTTAGGCAAGTTATTTAACTTCTCTGGATCTCAATTTCTACATGTAAAAGGAAATAATAATAGGACTTACCTTATAGGTATGTTATGAAAATTAAATATGTTAATATTTTAAAGCACTAGGAATAATTCTTTGCACATAATATGTGCTATACAAATGTTTGCCAGATAAAAATAATTCAGTCACAGCAATATGCATTTTATATTTTCTTAAAAACCTTCACCTAGGAATATTAATTCCTTTAGTAGTTCCAATATATGGAACTCTATATTTACTCAACATTTTGTCAGATTAATCTGATTCCATTGTTTAACAGAAATTAAAAGTAAGAATCTATGGTTATACTATAGAATGTATAATGTGAATGCTGTTCATTGGGTATCTTAATTTTTGTCACAGCTTTAACAATACTGCTTCAAGCTGATAGTGGTTTAAGATGATATTAGTAAAGCCCTTACTCTTTAGTTTTTGGAATTAACTGAACAAGAAGATTTTTGGGAAAGTAACTTTGACTGAAAAAAAACATGTTTTCAGTGTGACCTGTTGTATCCAAATTGTTAAATAGTTTTTAATTTGCATCCCTTAAAAGAAGCAAGTATGACACTCTGTAAAATGTCTCAAATTTTATATATTTTCTCTTTTCTTTATAGATGGCAAAGAAAAATATTCTGAACTAATCAAAAAGTCCAAAGCCATTGAAATGTTATTTACACTCTATCCTCCTGAAGGTGCACATGTGCCTGACAGTACACTACTCAAGTCAACTTGGTTGAGACCCATAGTAAATGGGGAAGAAGGTTATAAATATATAGGTAAGATATTAAGCCTTATTTTTTATTGTAAAGAAGAAGTGATACCTTGTAATATTATATATAACTATATTCATCACATAGATGATGTGGGATGATACATAGATCCTATAGAATGTTCTCTTTCCTTCTTAGATACTATGCCTGCAATTTAAAAAGGGACTGTTTTGTGCTTTGGTACCTCCACTAGAATAGTGGAACTATATTGTGCCTGTCTACTCACTAGTTGATGGAAATTTGGGTTGTTTTCACTTTTGCATTACTACAAGTAAAGCTACTATGAACATTCATGTTCAGGACTGTGTTTAGACATGTGCTTGCATTTGTCTTGGCTAACCTGCTTTCCAGTCATTATAACATTTCATATTACCCAGCCACTGCAGAGATATGAGAGTTGCATTTATTCCACAGCTGTATCAACACTTGGTACAATCAGCCTTTCTAATTTTAGCCAATCTAATAGATGTATGTTGGTAGCTCTTTGTGGTTTAAATTTGCATTTCTCTAGTAAACAATGTTATTTGGCATCTTTTCATGTATTTATTATTTGTATATCTTTGTTGAAGTGTCTATTCAAAACTTTTTATCATTTTCATATTATTATTTATTAAGTTTTGATAATCCTTTACATATTCTGAATACAGATAAGTTAACCTTTATATGCTTCGGGAATATTTTCTTCCAGTCTGTGGTTTGTCTTTTCTGTCTTTTAATAGTATCTCTGGAAGGGCAGAAGTTTTCAATTTTGATAAAGTACAATTTACTACTGTGTTTCTTTATTGCATGCTTTTGCTGCCATATCCAGGAAGTGTTGGCCTGGATTGTAGCAACAAGGTTTTCTTCTATAAATTTTATAGTTTTAGGTTTATATTTCAGTGTGTGGTTGATTTGGGGTTAATTTTTGTATGTGGTTCAAGATATAAATTGAAGTTCTTTTTTTAATACTTTGATATCACAAACTTTCCAACAATATTTGTTGAAAAGACTATTTTTCTATAAATTAACTTTGCAGTTTTGCAAAACCAAATAGTGAAAAAAGATATATAGATAGCAAATGAGCACATGAAAAGATGATCAACATCATTAGTCATCAGGGAAATGCAAATTTAAACTACAGTGAAATACTACTACTCACTTATTAGAAAGGCTAAAATAATTTTTTTAATCTAATGATACCAAACGAGGAGGTGGGACACCTCAACACCTCAAACACTCACACATTACTGGTGGAAATGCAAAATAATACAGCCATTTTGAAAATATTTTGATACTTTCTCATAAGTGAAATATATTCTAATCATAAAGCCTAGCCATTCTATATAAAAGAAAGCATTTATTTACACAAAACACACATATTTATAATATATAAATAAGAAATATATACAATATATTATATATGTAACATATGTGTGTATACATACATATATATACGCATACATACACACGCACACACATATATGTATATAATCAGCATTATTCAAAGTTGCCAAAAGCTGGAAACAACACAACTGTTCTTCAACTGGTGAGTGAATAAACAAAATTTGGTTCATCCATAAAAATTTGGTTCAGCAGTAAAAATAGAGGAGTGAACTACTGATACATACAACATGGATGAATTTCAGATGTATCATATTAAGTGAAGGAAGCCAGAATCCAGGGCTATGGTATGATTCCATTTAAGTGGCACTTTGGAAAAAGCAAACCTATAGTAACAAAGGTCAGGCCTGTGATTGCCAGGGTTTAAATTTGATGGTAGTGTTTTACTACAAAGAGGCAGCATGAGGGAGTTTTCAGGGTGATGGAACCGTTCTGTATCTTGATTATGATAGTTATGACATGATTTTAAATAAATCAAAACCCGTAGAATCGTACACCAAAAGGAATGAAGTTTACTATAAGTAAAATGTTTTAAAATAAACACAAAATTAAAAGAGAATCATTTATATAAATGGCCAAAAAGTTCATAAGAAGATGTGTACCATCATTAGCCATAGGGAAATGTGAATTAAACCACAGTGAGATATCACTATACATCTACGAAAATGGCTAAAGTTAAGAAGACTGGTTA
This sequence comes from Rhinopithecus bieti, assembly GCF_001698545.2. NCBI lineage: Eukaryota > Metazoa > Chordata > Mammalia > Primates > Cercopithecidae > Rhinopithecus > Rhinopithecus bieti. The sequence goes on along the minus strand of NW_016803687.1, from coordinate 78,379 downwards.
TATCGAGTGTCAGCAGGGATGTGCAGCAACCAGAACACTAATATCATGCTACTACAAATATAAAATGGTAAATACACTTTGCAAAATATTTTGGCATTTATTTATCTATTTTATTTTTCTTTTCTTTTCTTTTCTTTTTTTTTTTCCTTTCTTTTCTTTTCTTTTCTTTCTTTTTTTTTTTAGAGAGAGTCTCACTTTGTAGCCCAGACTGGAGTGCAGTGGCACAATCTTGGCTCACTGCAACCTCTCTCTCCCAGGTCAAGTGATCTTGTGGTCTCAACCCCCCAACGAAGCTGGATTACAGGTGCCCACCACCACAACTAGCTAATTCATTATATATATATATATAAATATATATATGTATATTTTTTTTTTTTTAGAGAGATGGGTTTATCATGTTTGGCAAGGCTGGTCTTGAACTCCTGACCTCAAGTGATCTGCCTACCTCAGCCTCCTAAAGTGCTGGGATTACAAGCATGAGCTACTGCACCTGGCCAATTTTTAAAAAAAGTTAAACATACATCTGCCATACAACCAGGCATTACACTTCTACATATTTATCCCAAAGAAGAGAAAATATATGTCTATTCAAAAACTTGTATATGAATATTCATAAAACATTTTTATAAAACACTCAAACTAATAGAAACAACTCAAATAACTACCTACAGATGGATGGATAAACATATTGTGATATATCTATATAGAATACTTAGCAATATAAAAGAAAAAACCTGGATACCTTTGATACACATAACAACATGGCTGAATCTCAAAATAAGTATGCGAGTGAAAGAGGCCAGACAATAAAGGGTACATACTATATGATTCCATTTATGTAAAATACTAGAAAATGCAAACTGAGTAGAAACAAATCTGTGGCTACCTGGGAATGGGGATTGAAAGTAGAAGTGAGAGGTGATGGGTTAAAAAATTTAAGAGTGATGGAAATGTTTATCATTTTGATTGCAGTTATCATTTCATGGATGTACAAAGTAAAAAGTTATTGAATATTACACTTTATGCAGTTTATTGTATATATTTTATTCCTCAATAAATCTATAAAAGCAAGTTAAAACATAAATATTAAAGAACCAAGGTAGGGAAGTTTTATTTTGGTAGTATTTTAAAAGATGTTTTCTCTTGAAGCTTTAAAACTTGCATTTTAAAAGTTATTTAAAGAGAGTCACAAATTCAGTGCAATATCATTGGACTGGTGCATACAAAGGCATATTTAAGGGCTCAGTTCTGTAATAGCCTAGAGGAGGAAGAGAGAAAGAAAAGGAAAGAAAATTATGAAAAAGAGTAACTTAAGTTGAAAGTTTTGGGTTTAATAAAATGAATTAAGAACCTGACTGCTATTTATTTTCTCTGCAATTTTCCACTTGAAATTATCAGAAGGTGACCTATACCTATTTGTGTTTGTTGTTTACAGTCTATTTGCAAACACTTTGTTAAAACAAATTAAAAGGAAATATGCAAGTAGCATTATGTTGTTATTTTCAAACTCTGTCTTCCAAGCTTTTGCTGATTTTTTTCTTTTCTATGGGTAAGTGACCAGAGCCTTGAATCTTTTTGAATTACTTTGTTATTGAATTGACTGACAAGAGATTTGCAACATTTGCCTTGAAAAAGATTAGTCTATTACAGAAGTGCTTCCTAAAACTGAGTAACTCCTTAACTATAAACATTTTAGGGAAGATAGCTTTGGGAATTTATTATGTGTTACAACATTAATACTCTACAATGTAGGTACTCCTGTTTATTGATTTTACTCTGTAAATTCAGAGATCTATCAACAGCAAGAACCAATGATTAAATAGAGTTACGAATATTCCATAAATGGTATGGGTTGCTAACAAAGTACCTAGTATGAGGACCATACATTCTCTAAAAATACCTGGTACAACCATATTTTTATATCCCATATTTCCTAGAATAGTGGCTTGATTGTAACTGGAATGCTGCGTAAGTCGTAATTTCAACTTGCTTAATAGGAATATATGGCTTGTCACACTTAGTTTTAGGAAGGCTATTTTGGAAAGTTAGTCTTTTAACATATCTTCGGTTGTCTTTTTTTAAGCACTGTCTGTCCTCAAGCTCCCCAGCCCTCTGGACTGTCACAAATATGCTCAACTTGTTTCTCTCCTTTGTTAAGGTTTTGTGACTTTGGCAAATTTTTAACCTTGAAGCTGTAGATTATATTAAGGAGCATTTTAGGCCTATAATTCTTGGAATTCTAATGGAGATACCTTGAAGGGGTGGATTAGCTATTATCTTTCAAGAAAATCATGTAGGGAATACAAATGAATGATCAAATCACTTTCCTAAACCAATGGTCCATTTTAACTGAAATCGTATTATTGTATTACTGTCAAGTTTCTCATTAGTTCAGATGCTGAGTAATATCAATGACCTATAGTTCTACTACTTCTTTTACATATCGTTTCCAGCACTTCATATAATACATTTTACTTACCCTTAGAATACATGGTTATTTAAATTACATGATTAATACTGGAACCTGATTTCTTGGCCTAATTACTGTTTTTTTTCCCATTAAGAAAGTACAAGGTATTTTTTATGTAATTTAGTTTGCTTCACTGCCTTTAGTCAAGACTTGATATACATTTGCTAAATTAGAATCTATCTTAGCTTTAAAGATTCCAGCAATTAGATAATCATCTTTGACAGTCAAGGCTGATTTTTGGTGATCTTCTTTAAGAATTTTCTACTTTGTAACATAAGACTTTCTTATATATCCTTTATTCCAGTTGAAACTTATTCACTAACAACAAAATAAAGGTTATGCATAGATTATTATGACTCTCTATTTTCTAAAATGGGCTATTTAATGTATTCTTCAGAATCCCTCCTTCTAATCCTTGATCCCTTTTGGCACTTCTCTCTGAACATTTTTCCAATTTTCTCATTTATTTTAAGGGATGAAGCTCAGAATACAACATGATAATCCAATACATGTTTGACTTATTGTGAATATAATCTTAGCTACTACTAGTTCTGCTTATATTTTGCACTTTTAAAGACTTTTAAAATACACACCCCAGAATTTACTTGGATTTCTGCCCGTATTTTTTAATCTAACTTTTTGTCATATTTTCGTATAACTATTTGATGTGTGTATAATTTATTTTGCCTTCTTAAATTTACTATTCTGACTTGTCCTGGTTTTCCTTTGCTTATTTAGAATATAGACATTTATTACTCTTGTCAAAAACTAAGCTTAATTTTGAGCCTATTCTTTGAGGTGTTCTGTAGGATTAATTACTGTAAAAAACTTACATTCTCATTTGAAAGGAGCTCTATATATTTTATATCATTTATATCTGCTCAAGTATAGGAAATGGCCTATTCTAATTTGGGTAAGTTTAAATGCACTATGTTTAGGTCAATGTCATGCTTTGCCTATAGAGTATCTGCTTGCTCGAGAAGAATAATATAGTCACTGAAAAATATATTTTATACCAAATAGGACTTGAAAAGTTGTTTGGGTATATCCCCATTCATCCCTTATTTTATCTACTATACACTGCCATCAGCCTCCAATGTCATGTTCTCTAATGTCCTTTTGATTTTCTTTGGTAGTGGCAAATGGATATGAATGTGTTTTCATGGTAATTGTAATTGTTGATTGAAGAAATATTTTATGTTTGCATGGTTTAGTTGGTTCAAACTTTCAACACTTGCTATACTTACATGAATCATCCAACAGTAAGATAAAAATGATTGCAATATTGTATCTGGCTAAAGTTTTTGACTAAGTTTAAGTTATAAAAAATGTATTAGGGTGATGAATTAGGTATTTCTCATTTAATGAAATGGTTGTGTTCTATGTGAATTCCATTTTTCCTTAAACTTCAATGATAAAATCAGAGATGTGTCTCCTACCTCCCGAACCCAGCTTCACCAAGCCCAATCATGTTGGAAACATTTGAGTAAGAAAATATTAAGATGGCACCAGGTCTATTAGTAAAGAAAATATGAGTTGTACATTTACAACAATCCACCACTCAATATTGCTTAACTTTGTGAGGTAAAATTTGAAAGATTAATATTTCATTATGATTTCTGCATCTATTTATGTAACAAATATTAACTGAGTGTCTACTATATACTTGGCAATAAAGATTGAGAAACTACTTAGGCTTAATACCTGCCATAGAAGTGTTCACATTCTAGCAGATACAAAGCACTATCAGAGTTTTGGTTGAAGTAGGCACAGTGAGCGCTGTTGTTGGTTCCTGGGTCAAATGGAATGCTTCCAAATGAGAAACTTCAAAAAATCTAGGAAGAACATCTAGAAATTAAAAAAGGATGACACTAACACTCAATATCTGAAATAAAACCCATAAATAATGGGGCATTATACTGGTTAAGCATGATCTCTGAGCAAAGCAGGCCGTTGATCTTATATAGGGTTTTCAGGAAGAGTGGTAGCCAGTCTTTAAGATGGCTCCAAGGATGTGGTTCTGGTTCATGCTTGTGTGTATTTTCCTCTCATAGTGTATCAGGTGTTACCAATAGAATATAGCAGGTACTTCACTTCTGAGTCCAGATCATAAAAGAGAGTCTGGCTTCTTCCTTGATCTCCCTTGGGTAAGTTGCTCTGAGGAAAGCTAGGTGCCATGTCACGAGGATACTGCAGCAGCTCTTAGAGAGGTGTATACGGTGATGAACGGAGACCTTCTGCCTACACAAATTAGGCACTGAGTTCTATGTGAGTAATACAATGTGGAAATGGAGCCTCCAGTCAATCCTTCAGATGACTGCAGCTCTAGTGAGAGCTTGAAGGCAGTCTCATGAGAGACCCTGAGCCTGAACCACCTAGTAAAGCTACCCAGATTCCTAACTCTCAGAAATGGTGTGAGATAAATTTTTGTTGTCTTATGCTTCTAGTTTTGGGGCGATTTGTTTTTTTGTTTGTTTGTTTGTTTTGTTTTGTTTTGTTTTTTTTTGAGACAGAGTCTGGCTCTGCTACCCAGGCTGGAGTGCAGTGGCGTGATCTCCGCTCACTGCAAGTTCCGCTCCCAGGTTCACGCCATTCTCCTGCCTCAGCCTCCCCAGCAGCTGCGACTACAGGCGTCCACCACCACGCCCGGCTAATTTTTTGTGTTTTTAGTAGAGACAGGGTTTCACCGTGTTAGCCAGGATGGTCTCGATCTCCTGACCTTGTGATCCGCCCGCCTCGGCCTCCCAAAGTGCTGGGATTACAGGCGTGAGCCACAGCGCCCGGCATGGGGCAATTTGTTACACAGCAGTAGATAACTAATATAGAAAGCATATAGGTCAGTGATTAGTGGCTTTTAGCAGTGGAAGTAAAATGACACTGTTTGCTGAGTGTGGTTACACAGGAAAGACTGAGTTGCTGATTGGCTTTCAGAAATGTGTTACTAGAATAAGACTTTTGTTCAGTGGTCAACTTTGAAAAGCAGGAAGTCTCACTGACTGGTTGGCTTTCAGAAGTGTGTTTACTAAGTTTAGTTGTCACTGGCTGATATTTAAAACCGATTCTGAGAGTTTCTTATCACCATGATTATAGAAATATAATGGATTAAATAGGTTCAAAACAAGTTCTAGTTTTAACTTGTTACCATGGCTGTAGAACTCTTAGAATATTCTTAGGAGTGTGGGGAAATGTAATGTCAAGAAACAGGGCATAAAGTAAAACAATAGAGATTGCATGTTAGTTGATATAATGAAAGCAATTAAGTATAACGCCTAGGAAAAGAGAATGAGTACATCTGGCAGTATAAAATATACACATAGAGAAATCTTGAAGTAATATTTAATAGTTATAAAATAAATCTATATAATATTTTGAAACTGAAATCAATTATGATTTGAGTTTTTTGAGCAAGGGGTAAACAGGGTTGGACAGCTTCACAGTTCCTTGTATCTACTGTAATTGTTGTGAAGGTTAATTTTGTGTGTCAACTTGACTGGGCTTATGGATGCCAGATGGCTGGTAATGTTATTTCTGCGTGAAGGTGTTTCTGGATGAGGTTAGCATTTAAATCAGTAGGCTAGGTAAAGAAGATTTCCCTCTTTGATACAGGTGGTCATCATCTAATCTGCTGAGGATTTAAATAGAAAAAAAAGGTGGAGGAGGGGCAAATTTCTTGTATCTACTTGAACTAGGACATCCATCTTCTCCTGTCTTGGACATCAGTGCTCCGGGTTCTTGGACTTTTGGACTTGAACCAGAACTTACACCATCAACCCCCAAGATCCTAGTCCTATGGACTCAGCCTGGGACTTATACCATTGGCTCACCTAGTTTTCAGACCTTAGGGTTTGGACCATCAGCTTCTCTGGGACACTAGGGTACAGATGGCAGACTGTGGGACTTCTTGGTCTTTGCAATGGCATGAGTTAGTCCTTCATAGTCAAGTTTCTTTATGTATATCTCTATATAGCCTATTGGATCTTTCCTCTGGAAATCCCTGATGGATATAATTGCTATGATGACAAAATTATGTAATTAATGTAAAGTTAATGTTTATTCACTTTATACACTTAAAAGACTCAGAGCTATACATTTTATGTATATTTCTCATGTTATCTTCATAATCTATGTGATAGAAGCTATTATCAAGCTCATTTTATAGAGGGAGATATTATTTCCTAAGAGGCTGAGTAACTTGCTTGAAGTCATGGAGCTACTGAATGGTACAATCAGGATTTCATTCTAACTCTAGAGCAAACATTTCCACATTAAACTGAAAGAAATATGCTTTGTTTTGATGGAGATGATATTGAGTCATCAAGAAGCTATCAAACTATAATCAGTATATTATTTTAGAATTTACTGAGGTGTGTATAATAATCATAAGAAAATAATGCATATGGATTTATTTACAAGGATGGTAATTACAGCACTGTAGTGAAAAGAAATGTTGAAACAATGCAAATATCCAGCAATAGGGGAATAGTTAAATAAATTATGATTCATAAAGAAGATGGAATTCCATGTGACCATTACAATTATGTTATTGAATATTTACAGGAAATATGAAAAATACATTTTAATGAAAAAAGATTACAAACTAGTATGTCATGTATAATATACTCATATAGTTACATAAAATGAGTTAAGAATATACAAACTTTAATATCCACATTTTGTGAATCCAGTGGACTTTATTTACTGTTTTAATATAACAGAATTTTCTAATTTTTCTGCATATTCTACACATTTTGATGCACATTTATTTTTTAATATAATAAAAGATTAAGACTTAAAAATATTATTCTAAACTTACATGTTATGCCATATTCCTCAATTTAAAATTAAGCTTTATCTATTTTTATATTGTTCTTTGTTGGTAGATATACATTTATCTTATTTGTTTTGATTTTGCTGTTAAACTATAATAAAAAGAATATGTTTATATCAAAGTAAAATATAACCTTTCAATGAAAAGGAGAAATGAGCCCATTTTATTATGTCATATTTCAAAACTATTTAAAATAATTTTACATTTTAAAATACATGTGAAATATATATTTATTTGAGAAATCTCTGATAGTTCTATAAGCTTTTGAGAAACATTCTACTTAATTATCCTTATTCCCCACTGTAATTCTCAGCCCATAGTAGGTATTTGTGCATAAATTGTTTAATGTGTACATGAAGGATTACTATAGCAGCTAAGCTATGTTTTCATATTAAGGATAGATATATTTTTATCATTTATATATTGAAATTACTTTATTTGCTCTCTCTGGGTTCATTCAAAGATTGCTATAACATATGGCTGTAATGTAGTATGGCAGTTCTTTAACATTTACATTTGTTATTTAATAAATAAAATATAAATTTACCATTGAGAGGCAAAAATCCAAGGTGAGATAAAAGCATTATTCAGTCACTCCACAAATATTTATTGTCTGTATTCAATACCCTACGTTAGACATGAGGAGGATTACATCTTCCCTCTCATGTATTGGTTTAGACTGGGTAAAAGATACATTTAAATAATTAACTACAATAAAAGATAGAAGGTGATGAGTGAGGTAAAACAAGCACATAGTGAGTGCTCCACTGTTCTGTTAAGCAATGTTGAGAGGAAAGGTAAAGAAAACCCTTTGCAAGAGAGAGGAGCATGGAGGCTGCCAACATCTTTGGAGAACAGTAAGAGCTTCTTTAACATTATTCAAAGCTCACAGAAAGAGTCCCCTCAACTGAGACTGATACAGTTTTGCTCTTTGTCCCCACCCAAATCTCATCTCGAATTGTAACCCCCAAGTGTTGTGGGAGGAACCTGTAATCCCTACTTGTCCAGGGACGGAGGCCATTGGATCATAAGGGCGGTTTCCCCCATGCTGTTCTCATGATAGTGTGTGAGTACTCACCAGATCTGATGGCTTTATAAGTGGCTGTTTCCCCTGCTCTTTACTCTCCTGCTGCCTTGTGAAGAAGGTGCCTGCTTCCCCTTCCACCAGTTGTAAGTTTCCTGAGGCCTCCCCAGCCATGTGGAACTGAGTCAATTAAACCTCTTTCCTTTATAAATCACCCAGCCTCAAGGAAGTTCTTTATGTAGTGTAAAAATTGACTAATACAGAGACATTCCAAGTTGGCATAACCATCCCTTCTAAAATAATAATAATTAAAAATAATGCATTTGTTTACTAGCATTAAACACTATTTTATTATACGGTAATCAACTATAATGTCCTATGCACCAATATTTTTATATATAAATTTAATATAAAGTGGATTGCAAAAAATTTGTAAAATTGCAAACCAAGCACTTACTCTCTAATATAACCACTTTTTATTATTTTGTCATAGTTTCTTCCATGATTTTATAAAACTATTTATAACTATAGAATATTTAAGCCTTGAGTGAGATATTATGCCAACTTCCTTTAGATGTTTACAGAGAACCAGTTAGGAGGTATTAGAATATTTGAATTGAGGATCTGAGGGCCCAGAGGCTAAGTGGCTTGTTCGTGATCATGTCCTTAATTTTAACTGCTTTGAGGATTCAAATTCAGGGTCTCATTAGGTCCATATTCCACCCCCTTCATGCACACACATGTACGCACACACATGTGTTGTTGCCTGTGGACATATTGAGTACCAACCTCTTTGGAAAGCTCTGATCATGCATTTTTGGCCCCTCAAATATTGCTTTATATGCCTATTTTAAGCTCAATTCCTTTACTTTTCCAACTACACATATCAAGTAGTAGGAAATAGCACTTCATTGTTAAACCTCTCATAAAACAAAACTGATACTTATTAAATGTAAATGTTGCTTAAGATGAAAATCATTTAATATCCCTAGGGGAGAATGATGACGTTTCCCCCACCAAGACTGCAGCATAATGAAGTGAAAATGTTTTCACAATACTTAGGAATTTTTATAATTGTCCTCTGTATTGTTTGACTGTCAGTTAAATTAGAACATTTGATAATTGTAGGGAGCTGATAAGACTTTCTATTAAAGGTATGTCATTATGTAAATCTCAGTTCAAATACAGTTTGCCAGAATCCTGTTTTGATTATATAATATTATAATAAATTAGCCTATTAAATAAGCATACCTGGAGGGCATAGAACATTTTAAATGTCTTTAAAGTTAACATTAAAAAAGCATGTAAATCTTATACTAAAACCGTACTTGTCTTTTTTCCTTAAAGGCTTTAAAATTTGAAGCGTAGATTTTTGTATAAATATAGATACTTTAGACTTAAAATCAACCTATGAATATAATTTATTTAGCTTTAGCATTTGCATATTGTGGGAAAATAGTGAATGATAAATACAGGAAAAATGGCTCCCAGGTTTCATTTGGTATGCAAACACCTGGATACTAGAGTTATTTAATAAACATATTGACAGCTGCATGTATAAAACACTCAAAATTTTATAAAAAATAATTTATCTTTGTGGCTTGTTGCAAATAATAGATGTGCTCTTATAATTTGGACCATATTTATTTTACTTATGGATGGGAAGGGCTCACTGATCATGATTTTCACATATCTGTTTTTATACATTCACATCACAGTTATATTCTCTTCATTTTTTTTGTGGTGTGGCCCACTTTTTTTTCAGTGTAAGTTTGACACATATCTTTGCAAAAAATAATTGATTCTGTCTCAAGAAGGAAAGGTTCAAATCTTCATTCATGTATAAATTCATTCATTTAATGAATACTCTAAAGTGCATACTGTGGTATTATGTACCAGGAATCTGTAGCAATGTAGAGACAAAAAGGATCATAGAGCGACTGGACATTGAATAGATGTCTATCTGTCCAGTACACAGATGACCTCCCAGAGTGCCTGAATTTAAAAATATGCAGAGCATAAAATGTTTTGACACTATTGAACATTTGTGCTGGTCATAATTATGCATAATAACCTCCATCTGACAGTCTGTCTAATGGGCAGCTACTATAGATTTTAATATTAAAATATAGAGGCAGAAGAGAAAAGTGGAAGAGATGGATGGGAGAAGAATTTTATAGCAGATGCTGGTGCCTCAGTACACACTGCCATAGGTATAGGCAAAAGTCAAGAGAATGATTTTTATCTTCAAATCAGAATTACTATATAATATACAACCTATATATGTTGCCAGTACTCACTCTATAATAATAACCTAGTATCTGTGGTTTCAGTTTCTTGTTTTAAGTTTGAAGTAATTGTAGTTCTTTTTATAATTAATTTTAAATTTTGTTTTAAGTTCCAGGGTATATGTGTAGGATGTGCAGGTTTGTTACATAGGAAAATCTGTGCCACGGTGGTTTGCTGCACCTATCGACCCACCACCTAGGTATTAAGCCCAGCACACATTATCTATTTTTCTCAATGGTCTTCCTGTCCCCACCCTACCTCCTAACAGGCCTCAGTGTTGTTATTTCACTCCCTGTGTCCATGTGTTCTCATTGTTCAGCTACTACTTGTAAGTGAGAACATGCAATACTTGGTTTTCCGTTCCTGCATAGTTTGCTGAGCATAATTCGTGTTTCTGCAAAGGACATGATCTTGTTTCTTTTTATGGCTGCATAGTATTTCATCATGTATATGTACCACATTTTCTTTATTCAGTCTATCATTGATGGGTATTTGGTTTGATTCCATGTCTTTGCTATTGTGAATAGTGCTGCAATGAACATACATGTGCATATATCTTTATAACAGAATGATTTATATTCCTTTGGGTATATCCAGTAATGGGATTGCAGAGACAAATGGTATTTCTGGTTCTAGATCTCTGAGGAATTGTCACACCATCTTCGACAATGGTTGAGCTAATTTACATTCCCACCAACAGTGTAAAAGCATTCCTATTTCTCTACAACCTCACCAGCATCTGTTGATTCTTCACTTTTTAAAAACACCATTCTTATTGGTGTGAGATACTATCTCATTGTGGTTTTTATCTTCAAATCAGAATTATTATATAATATACAACCTATATATGTTACCAGTACTCACTCTATAATAATAACCTAGTATCTGTGGTTTCAGTTTCTTGTTTTAAGTTTGAAGTAATTATAGTGTAATTTGTGACTTTTGCACATTCATTATGTATCCTGAGACCTTGCTGAAGTGCCTTGTTAGCTTACAAAGCTTTTGGGCTGCTGAGATGATGGGGTTTTCTAGATTTGCATTTTTTTTGGTTTTGATTTGCATTTCTCTAAAGATCAGTGATGTTGAGCTTCTTTTCATATGTTTGTTGGCCATGTCAATGTCTTCTTTTGAGGAGTGTCTGTTCACATTCTTTGCCCACTTTTTAATAGGATTGTTTGTTTTTTTCTCGTAGATTTCTTTAAGTTCCTTGTAGATTCTGGATATTAGACTTTTGTCAGATGGGTAGATTGCAAAATTTTTCACCCACTCTATAGGTTGCCTGTTCACTCTGATGATAGTTTCTTTTGCTGTGCAGAAGCTCTTTAGTTTAATCAGATCCCATTTGTCAATTTTGGTTTTTGTGGCAATTGCTTTCGGCAATTTCATCATGAAATCTTGGCCCATGCCTGTGTCCTGAATGGTATTACCTAGATTTTCTTCTAGGGTTTTTATAGTTTGGGGTTTTACATTTAAGTCTTTAATCCATCTTGAGTTAATTTTTGTATAAGGTGTAAGGAAGGTATCCAGTTTCAATTTTCTGCATATGGCTAGCCAGATCTCCCAGAACCATTTATTAAATAGGGAATCCTTTCCCCGTTGCTTGTTTTTGTGAAGTTTGTCAAGGACGAGATGGTTGCAGATATTTGGTCTTATTTCTGAGTTCTCTATTTTGTTCCATTGGTCTATGTATCTGTTTTAATACAAGCACTATGCTGTTTTGGTTTTTGTGGTTTTGTGGTATAGTTTCAAGTCTGGTAGCATGATGCCTCCAGCTTTGTTCTTTTTGCTTAGGATTGTCTTGGCTATACGAGCTCTTTTTTTGATTCCATATGAATTTTAAAATAGTTTCTTCTATATCTGTGAAGAATCTTAAGGGCAGTTTAATAGGTGTAGCATTGAGCATTGAACCTCTAAATTACTTTGGGTAGTATGGCCATTTTCATGATATTGATTCTTCCTTTCCATGGAATGTTTCTCCACTTGTTTGTGTCCTCTCTGATTTCCTTGAGCAGTGGTTTGTAGTTCTCCTTGAAGAGGTCCTTCGCTTCCCTTGTTTGCTATATTCCTAGGTATTTTATTCTCTTTGTAGCAATTTGAATGGGAGTTCCTTCATGGTTGGTTTCTCTGCTTGCCTGTTGTCGGTGGACAGGAATGTTTGTGACTTTTGCACATTCATTATGTATCCTGAGACCTTGCTGAAGTGCCTTGTTAGCTTACAAAGCTTTTGGGCTGCTGAGATGATGGGGTTTTCTAGATATAGGATCATGCCATCTGCAAACAAAGACAATTTGACATCCTCTCATCCTATCTGAATATCCTTCATCAGAGATATTGGCCTGAAGTTTTCATTTTTATTAAATCTCTGCGAGGTTTTGGTATCAGGATGATGCTGGCCTCATAGAATGAGTTATGGAGGAGTGCCTTCTTTTCAATTGTTTGGAGTAGTTTCAGAAGAAAGGGTATCAGCTCCTCTTTGTATTTCTGGTAGAATTTAGTTGGAAATCCATCTGGTCCTGTGTGTTTTTTGCTTGGTAGGCTATTTATTACTGCCTTAATTTCAGAACTCATTGTTGGTCTATTCAGGGATTCAGCTTCTTCGTGGTTTAGTCCTGGGAGGGTGTATGTGTCCAGGAACTTATCCATTTCTTCCAGATTTTCTAGTTTATTTGTATAGAGGTGTTAATAGTATTCTCTGATGGCTGTATTTCTGTGGGTCAGTGGTAATATCCTCTTTATGTTTTTTATTGTGTCTATTTGATTCTTCTCTCTTCTTTATTAGTCTAGCTAGTGGTCTCTTTCATTAATTTTTTTTTTCAAAAAAAAAGAAAAAACATATCCTGGATTCATTGATTTTTTAAAGGGTCTTTTGGTCTCTATCTCCTTCAGTTCCTGTCTGATCTTGCTTATTTCTTATCTTCTGCTAGCTTTGGGGTTTGTTCGCTCTTGGTTCTCAGTTATGATGTTAGGGTATCAATTTGAGATCTTCCTATCTTTTTGATGTGGGCATTTGGTGCTATAAATTCCCCCTTAACATTGTTTTAGCGTTTGCTAGGCTCAAGTGTAGTATATAGGTAATAATTATCATTCATCCCATAAACCACAATTGCTGTTGATAAATTCCAACAATCTTCAAGTGGCTATTTTTACAAACTTCAAAGTGCCTTTCAACAAAAAAGAAAAAAAAAGGAAAAAGGGAAATAGAGAATGCTTTTGTTGCATTTAGCATCTGAACATATCCCCACTAGCTTGGAACCTAAAGGACAAATCATTAGAGAGGAGACAGTAAAGTGTGTCTTTCTCCTGCGTAACAGAGAGGGATGGCTCAATTGTACAACTTTAAATATTAAATTGTGGACCTTGAATCTAGCTGGTTTTATATACCAATCTGTGATGCACCCATTAAAAATGTCCACTGTGATGTATAATGAATTATGTTTCTAATTTAGTCACATTAGAAGATTATTAAATTAAACTTCACTGGACTTAAGCTAACAGAATAAGGTGACGCCCAGAAATATGTTCAGGTAGGATTAGTTCCATTGGAACCAAAGTGTGCCAGAACCACCACGTTTCACAGCACCACGTCCTTCTGGCATGTAAACTGTACCACACTTCTGATCTGACATGAGGGGATCAAAATCCATGTGCACAAGGAGATGAACATGCAGATAGATCTCCAGGGAATCTCTCCTCCAAGCTTTAGGGATAAGTCTAAAGGATTCTTAAGGACAAGGCCAGATCAGCCTGTGGCAAATGTTCTGACAACATGTGATCCAATGGGGTCCTTGAATTTGCAAACTGAGTAAGAAGAAACCTATTTTATGCAACTTTGCAATCTTGAATCGAGTTTTGATTAATCTCTTTGTCTACTAAAGTATGTCTAAAATAATTTGAAAATTATATAAGTCTTCACATCCCTGTGAAAGTCTTTCTGTTACCTTTGTAAAACTGGAAAGCATATGAGAGTCTTGGGTCTAAATATTTTCCCCCAAAAGCCTAAAAGCAATTCCTCAGTTATTTTATATATTTAGACAGTTTTTTATTACAGAAATTTTCAACAGACAGAATAGCAGTGAACCTCATTATCCAGCTTCGTCAGCTCTCAGCATTTTCCAGTGCTCAAAACATACCTTGCTCTCTACTTCCATTCTTTTTCAAGTCACATTATTTATCTCTAGTTTGGACTACTTAAAGTCTAATAATCTTCCTCTTGCTCACCTCATCTGTATTCCACACAAAAGCAGAAGGGTTTATAACTATGTGAGTTGGATCATGCCATTTCCCTGCCTGAAATCTCCTCTAATCAATATCTAAAATTATATCATTTCTCTGTTCATGAAGTAACTCTTATCTCAAGAACTATGGCCACCCATGTTTACAGGTATGTCCTTCACTGCTAGCCATATGGTTTCTCAGCCCTTGCCGCACACTAGAATCACCGACCTAGACAGCATTGACTAACGAGGTCTGGGGTGGGGCCCAGGCATCACTTATTCTGTTTCAGGCTTCTCAGGAGATTCTAATGTATACCAAAAATTGAGAAACACTGCCTTATGAAAGAGATGAAAATGCCTGGAGCATAGAAAGTACTCACCTAATAACCTTTTATTTAAACAAATGAATGAGGACTTCTAATTTATAGAGACCATGTACCGGTTTCTAACAATATATATATATATATAATACAAAAATAGATATTTTCTCAGGAATGTATTAGTTATTTAAATCTTCAGGATCACTATGTTCTGCAGTATTATTTTTAAGACTCCATGGGGGAGGGAGGGAGACAGAAAGAGAGAGAAAGAGAGATTGATCCCGAGATTCCTGTGTCTTCATCCCTAAATGAAGAAAACTCTTCTGGGTTGGTTAGTGTCAACCAGGTTTTTTAATGGGTCATACTCACTCAGTCATCTGATTAGGATTCTAAACTAACTCTACTAACAGGCTTTTTACCCAGTTCAGCTTTTCTAGACTGAGATGGGATTTTGTACCAACCTCACTACCCAGCTCTCTGACTCTGAATAGATGAGTTTATGAAAAGCTATCCTTGCAGAGTTTATTACTACTTTACCTATAATATTACATATTCCATTATGGAATATTCTGTTGTTAGTCTCATTCCTGACCCATTTTTTCCTAGTTTGGTTGCAATTTATGATTAGATGTAGAGTGAACATTGCTAGTAGGTAGAAAAATTTAGAAAAATACTCTGCCTATTCTAAAGAAAAGCAGGAGCCACAAAACAGAGGAACAATCATTTGGTGTTCTAGCAAGGATGTTCATGCTGTCTTCCTTGTGAATATTTCCATGTATTATGTGATTTACAGAAAGAATTATAAAACACACTTACCACTGTGATCATTTCCATAATACTGAGGCAAGTAATAAATAGATACTTTATTTTTCATTTTGCATAGTAGAAAACTGAAGTTTAAAGAATGATGTCTTGCACAATATTCCCCAGTCAGTGGATGGCAGGTTCTTTTTCATATAGTGGTATCATCAATTACAAAGAATGATGAGGAAGAAATGGTGATTGAGCTTTCTTCACAAGCCAATGATTGCAATGTAATTTTTCTAGGTAACCTCAAAACTTCAAATGTTCAAGGCTATCCTTCTCTACATGCATTTTTAAATATGATGAAACTGTGACATGATGGCATTTTAATAAAAGTATCCATTTCTTTTTCCAGCATAATTGACATTTTTAGGAAGTCATATAAAGTGAGTTTTATTTTCAACCAGATACGAAAACATGGAACATAAATGAAAAATAAGATTATAAAAGAAAATATATATAGCTGGATCTATGTACAAAACATAGTTTTATTATTTTGATGCAAAGGCATTTTTCTTCATGATCTACAAGTCGAGAGGGTTTTTTACTTGCTTCAATACACTGATGTTTTTTTCTCTGTGACTTATTGTCTATAAATCAATTAACACTTTTATTCCATTAAATTTTAATTTGAGACTTCTGATTATTCTATCAGTGTGGAGAATAAAATTCTTAACTAGGATATTGTTGCTGGAAGGAGAAATCTATTTTTTAAATTTTTGGATTTTTTTATTTATATAGATTAATGACATAAATCTTAGTTGTGTAATTGAAAAGTATCTATAAAATATAGAAAATTATCATGAGGGCACTTAAAAAGGGGGAGGAAAAGATAAAATGAAAGTATTAAATTTTTAATGTAAGGAGTATAATGGACAAACTCTGAGTGTATCGGTGGTTATTTATTTCACTAATATATGGCTCTGTGCACTCTCTCAGGTTCACATCTCTGCTTTCCAAAACTGCTTTTCTCTCATAGTGAAACTCAAATGAATGTACCATGAATCAGAGACTGAAATTCAGACCTTAGCATTCTTATATAATAGAAAAACTGTCATCGTGAAAGGAACTCTCTTACTCCTGAGGTAATTTGAGGCATCGGTTTTGGGCGAAATCATCTTTTATGAAGAAGATACAGTAGAATTGATTGCATACTTTGGTGATATTCAAAATGTATTGGAGCTCTATGTCCTTAAGCAGTTGGATGAAGAGAGGAGAATGCTCTGAATTTACTCATTAATTGTTCCTCAATCCTCCCTCAGGAAAACATTCATTACAAGAGAGGAGTTGATAAATAAGACAGGGGTTTTAAATATAAGAGAAATCAAACAAATTCTTTTGTGTGGCATTTGTCATTTTCAAAAATGTGCAATTTAAAAAACTACTGGATCTCAAGCAAGACTTTGCTTTAATACTAGAACTAGAAATGTTTTTATAACATGCCTAGAGGAAAATTCTTTGTTATAGCTTCACTGAATACTCATTAATTTTGTAACAGAAGAAGAGAGTTGATAGCAATTTTGCACCTATCTCCAGATGCATGAAATGTTTCGTTATTTTAAGGTAAGAAATTCTCACATGTCAACATTTCAGTGAATTTAACAAAAATGCTTAGTTTCTGTAAGGAGAATTTAATGTTTAATAGTCAGAGGTATCAAAATTCTCCACTAGTTAATAAAGTTTATTTAAAAAATATAAGCATGTGAATAAGCTATATTTTTATTTTTAAATATTTCAAAACCAGAGAAACATGGAGACATGTAATGAACACTCACCTATTCACAGCCCAAATCAGACTCTGTAAATTTTGTTTAGAGACTGCTCTTTATTGTTTTACTTTTCTCTATTTAATTGATTTTTCCTTTTTAAGTCTTGATATAGAGCATGCAGAAGAAGAGTACCCCTAGGAACTGTGTGTGTGGTTCTGAGCAGCCATGGCAGATGGCATCCTGGCATCCTGGCATTCACACTCCCCTGCCCACCCTATCTCAGCATCAGCCTCTGCTCCCCGCTACAGGTTTAACTGAGGTTCCCATTATCTCCTGGACAGTTACTCTGGGCTCCACCCGATCTCTTTCCCACTAGATTTGTTTTTCAATCTATTCTCCTTACTTCTTCCTGAGTTAGTCTCTTTAACAGGCAAAGCTGATTTCAGCATTTGCTTGTTTTCATATCTTCTGTATTGTCATTGCCTAAAGGAGTAGTTTCTAAAGTAGGGTACACAGATATAGAATGAACTATTAGATAGGAGAAGGCAATCTTAGCATCTCTATTTGAAATTTTTATTTTGTATTTTTGAAATTTGTGCTTTTAATGTGTGGTTTATAATGTGCATATATGTTCATCTATACATAAATAAATATAAGTATACTGGGGGATTCGTGGTAATAGAGGTGAACAATAAAAGATTTTAGAGACCACTGGCTTTGAGAATGAAACTCAAACTCCTCCAAAGTCTGACCCTGGCACCTTTCTGTCCACCCCATCACCCACCACTCTCCTACCTCCTTGCCACTCTGAACTTTTTAACTTTTCCTGGACATGCCTTAGCACATGTTCCCTCTTACAGAAAAGCCCTGCTTTCCCTCTGGACTGGAAACTCCTTCACATACATTAACTAAATCTAAACCGTGACACCATGATATAAAACATTAAGATTTCTGTAGTCACTACATCCTCTGAATTCATATACTCCCTTGTACAGACATTTTGAAAACGCTTAGCACAGCTCATTACAATTTAGATCTATACATATCTGTCTCTCAGGTTCTATACTAAACTATGGAAGGTGGGAGTCGTATCTTACTAATCTATCTACAGCACCTCGCATATTGATGCCACATCACAAGTGCTCAGTAAATAGTTTTGAATGAATGAGTAGAAATGTGAGATTCTACTACAGAGGTACTACTACTGCTTATAACCAACAGTAAGGCAAACAAATATATGACTTGAAATTTGGTCAGTGCACAATGACTCAAAGAAGATGTCAGAATACAAATATAAGAATAAGTACCCTTTGGGAGGGGTAAAGGTAACCTACAGTTGTTTTTTTAATGGTCAAAAAATAAAAAGATATTATAATTTAAGTACTATAGGGAAGAAAACCTCACTAGCCTTATTTTCAAGTTTTGAGGAATTTCTTAGGCTCAGGGTGGCCTGGACTTTTACCTTTTCTCCATGGAACTCAAAGATATAACTATTAGAACAGCATATCTACTGTGGGGCCACTTCCCTTGTATTCCTTTTCTATTCTCCAAGATTGATTGCAGAGTGGCAAGGTGAGCAAGTATGGGAGGACTGAAGAATTTTACACACACACACACACACACACACACACACAATGTTACATGTTTTAAGAAATATGTGTAAAGATCTATGAAGATATATAAAATATATATGATGATATCCATTTAAAAAGACAACATAGCTTAATTATATAATACTTTAAAAAACCCACATGATTTAGCTGAGACCTTCAGTTCTGAAGCAGAGAAAAACAACAATCTGGGCTCAATCTCAGCTCTATTACTGTAGTTGTGTGTCTTAGGACATAGTATTTATTTTCCTTAGCATCAGTTTTTAAAAACTGATAAAACAGTATTGTGTTGATTGAATAATATAAGATATTAATCTTACTTAATTAAGATATTTAAGTAACATAGCATAGTACCCAATTAAAATACCTAATAATTGTCAGCCATTTTATTATTCTTCCTAGTAAATGTATGTACTTTTCTTAATCTAATAAAATTAATTATAAGAGGAACTAGTAATATTAACCCAGTGAAAACATCTTGGAAATTCCTTTCCTTTGCTTTTTCTTCTCTTTCTCTGTGTGAAATATTTGACAAATAAATTTTATTTTTCTATATAGTTGAAAAGTGATTAATTTATTTCAGTCTCTGTTAATGTTGCCAAGTAAATTTTCATTCCCCAATACAAATTAGTTAATACATAATTTGTCACCCAAAAGAAGACTTGACACATAGTGAGCACTCAGAAAATGTTAGCTACAACTAGCTCTTTTACTGACAGATTTTTCACCTTCTTTCATAACCAAAATATGTGTAAAAATACAAACATATTTTGAACTGTTAAACAATTATGTTTTCTCCAACAGAACTGTAATGAACGAAATCTGTATTTTGCTTTAAAATACACTAAAATATTAATCATGTAAAATATTTGAAAACATATTGTAGAAAAAAATTGCTACTAAAGATTATTGAAAGTGAAGTATTGAGGATACATAAGTTTTATAAATTTCAGGAATATTGCAATAGAAGTGCTACAATGTAATTGGTGATTTTGATGAACTTCAGTTTTTTTGAAAAGACCATTATTAGAAACAGGATGCCCATATCCATGGCAACAAAGAAGACAACTATTAGCTTTTAGAAACACAACAAGATTATTACTTTTATTTATTTTCCTTTTCTATAATTTAAAATAGCAACAGAAAAGAGTTTTGCTCTTTTGTTCACCATAATGTTACACATATCCAATATAAAAGTTAAAATCCAGTGAGGTGAAATCAATCAATAACATCTATTCTGTTGAAGGGTTGAGAATAGGTCCTTTGTCTATGTTAACTATTGGCCAGCACTAACATACCTTCATTAAGACAGTCAGCTAAAGCCACAAAATTTCATCTTCATCAGATATCATTAGATAAAGATAGAAGTCTGACTTTTTACTAATTTTAGCCTAAATGTCATTGAAAATAGCTCTTCATAAGGCAAAGGTACAAGAACAATTTGCCTGTTAAAAAAAAAAAAAGTGTGACAATGTGAATGCTACTGTTAATATCCTTGATCTTGAATTCCAGTATATAGAAATACAAATTTTTCATGACAAGCCAGTGGTTTATAAATTACAAAATTAAAATATTACATAAATTTTAGTTATTTATATTAGGATATATATCATATATTGATATATATGAAAAAATATATACAAGTGTTTAAATATAGGTACACACATAGATGTGTGTGTGTGTATATATATGTATGTGTGTATATGTTTGTGTGTGTGTGTATATATATATATATATATATTTGTAGAACAACCTCCATCCAAGAGGGAGAACTTATTTTGATAATTTAAGGCCACCTTGTTTTCTATATAAATATGCTCTATAGATATAGTGCTATAAATAGTATTAGTTAAAATTGTAGTTTGAAGGAGTGCTAGGGTGCAAATGGGAGCAGTTTGGGACCTTTTGGCTGTGAGAACTGTGGGTTTTTTTTGTTTTTAAATGGAGCCTCACTCTGTACCCAGGCTGGAGTGCAGTGGTGCAATCTCAGCTCACTGCAACCTCTGCTTCCTGGGTTCAAGCAATTCTCTGCCTCACCTCCTGAGTAGCTGGGATTACAGGTGCCCGCCACCATGCCTGGCTAATTTTTGTATTTTTAGTAGAGATGGGGTTTCACCATCTTGGCTAGACTGGTCTTGAACTCCTAACCTCACAATCCACCTGCCTTGGCCTCCCAAAGTGCTGGGATTACAGGCATGAGTCACCGCGCCAGGCCGAGAACTGATTCTTTTATTGGCTGTGCTACTGGATGCAGTGGGAATAAGGCCAGCTGGCAGGGTAGGTAGAGACCAATAACAGGCTATTGCTGCTGCCTGCTTATCCTCTCTGTGCTACTGATTCACTACTGATGCTTTTGCTTCTTTTAGAAAGGGAGTATGGAGGGTCTGCATAAATGGTGGAGGAAACACCAGGGAGAATAGGAATATTTTCAGCATCCCAGCTCATTAGGCAGAATTCAAAGCTGTTCATAAGCCTTTGCACCCACTGTTCTTCCTCTTTTATTTATAAAAACAGTTACACCCTATGCCACCACACAAATTTCCAATTGACTTCAAAAAGGGAGTTGGTGAAGAAACTTCAAAAAGTTTTCTGCCATCCTTTGTTTTGTTGTTTGCCAGTTGGGCGTTCACAAAATAGAACAAAAGCAGCCCCATGATTTATACTTAGTGAAATGCCAGATTGGTAATTGCTAGACTATTTGCCACATCCTATGACTCAGTGTGCAGCCATCAGGAGTGCCAGAATATCTGAGTGGAGGTCATTCTGGTGTGGGCCATGAATTCCTGGGCTAGAGGATGACTGGCATGGGCCACAGTCCAACCCCTGCTAGGCCTTTCAGTCTGTCAATTCACACACGCCTCCTTGCACCCATCCTAGAGTCATTTGTAACATCTTCTGAGGCCCCATCTTGACTGACCTTTTGTGAATCCTCAGTAAATATTTTCTGATCTAGCTTCTCACTCACTGGATCATTTCCAAAGGCCCTGGAAGTAGCCCAAGGCATCTGCTGGTAGGGAGCCCATCCTTATTTTCCAGAATGACATGGAGCAGTATTTCCACTATCTTCAGGAGTGTTATGGAAAGTTGTTGATCATTTTACGTAACTTTACCTGGTTTGGAAAATGGAAGTATTTTCAGGAAGTAATTTTTTTAAAGGTTGTGATGTGTACACAAAATATTGAACAGCTAGGTTGAAGCAAGGTGAGGTTTTTCTTGTATGACATGAAAAAACACATCTAGACCTCCCTGCCTTTTCTTTCATATTATGTATCAGCTGCTAGACTTCTGGTGAACCTGAGAGCATCAACTGGGGAGACGTCTGCTCTTAAAGAACAGCAGTTGTGTTTCTCTGCTATGGTATTATCTGAAAAAAAAAAAAAGAAAAGCCTCAAATGATCAATTTTTTTTTTTTTTTACCTTTTATAACCTAATATTCAATGATATGTGCACACATACATAAACACAAACATACTGAGGATAATAATCAAAAACATATTTGGAACTTATTGGAACCTTAAATTTAAACAAATTTCCAAGTTCTTTAAGACTCACCTCCTGTTGTTATATACCAGAGAATGGGGATTGAGTGACTGCTAAAGCTATTTCTTAAAATTGCTTGGCTTCTAATGGGTATTTCTTACATGATAGGAACAAAAGGCATTCAGAGGTAAAAGAAACAACACTACAGTTCATTGAAATTCAGATGACGTAGTATATCAGTTTAGGAGAAGATCTTGTAGCTTTCTGGATGACGCATCTTATGCCTCTTATCAATATTTATCCTTCATCAATTATTTTATAACCAGTTTACTTTTCATACTTTAGATATGATAATCACCTATTTCACACATTCATAGTTCATTTTCTTTATGACTCCATATGTGACAATTAAGTAGGTTTAATTTTAAGGAGAAAAATACCTGGTTTTCCTGGCATTATTTTTGTGTAAACTGACAATTTATAATTGTATAAATGTATGGGGTACAAAATGAAAAGAGAAATACAAATGACCAACAAACATGTAAAAAAGATCGACATCACTAATCATCAGAGAAATGCAAATAAAAACCACCATCTTCCACCAGTCAGAATGGCTGTTATTAAAAAGTCAAAAAACAGCTGATGTTAGTGAGAGAAAAGGGAATGCTTATACACTGTAGGTGGGAATGTAAATTGTACAACAAAACTGTATGGAGCTATCTCAAAGAACTAAAAATAGAAATACCCTTTGATCCAGCAATCCCACTACTGGGGATCTACCAAAAGGAAAATAAATTATATGAAAACTTACCTGTCTTTGTATGTTTATTGTAGCACTAGTCACCATAGCAAAGCCATGAAATCAACCTAAGTGTCCATCAACTGTTCTAAACTGAGTGCCCATCACTGTTCATCATCCAAAGATGATTGCATTAAAAATGTAGTACATATATACTATGTGATACAACTCAGGCATAAAAAAGAATGAATCATGTCTTTTGCAGCAACATGGATGAAACTGGAGGCCACTGTCCTTAGTGAAATGACTCAATAACAGAAAACTAAAACGAAAACAAAAACCACGTTTCGACTTTTAAGTGAGAGCTAATCAATGGGTATATGGATATACAGAGTAGAATAATAGACACTGGAGACTCCAAATGGTGGGGCAGCAGAGGGAGGGATGAAATACCACCTGTTGGATGCATTGTACACTACTTGGGTGTACCATGTACAGTAAAAACCCAGCTTTCACCACTACTCAATATAATCATGTTACACAACTGCACTTGCACCCTTAAATCCATAAAAATTTGTTTAAAAATTAATTTCAAAATGTTACAATTTATGAAAGCAGTGTAGAATAATTAAATTGA
Source organism: Rhinopithecus bieti (assembly GCF_001698545.2). Lineage (NCBI taxonomy): Eukaryota > Metazoa > Chordata > Mammalia > Primates > Cercopithecidae > Rhinopithecus > Rhinopithecus bieti. The sequence goes on along the minus strand of NW_016803687.1, from coordinate 54,255 downwards.
GAATTAACTGTCAGACTGCGATATGGTTTAGCTTTATCAGTCCCTACCCAAATCCCACCTTGAATTGTAGCTCCCCCATAATTCCCTTGTGTTGTGAGAGGGACTTGGTGGGAGATAATTGAATCATGGGGGTGGTTTCCCCCATACTGTTCTCGTCATAGTGAGTAAGTCTCACCAAGTCTGATGGCTTTATAAGGGGAAAACCCTTTCATTTGGCTCTCATTCTATCTTGGCTGCCACCATGTAAAATGTGCCTTTTGCCTTCTACCGTGATGGTGAGGCCTCCCAGCCATGTGGAAATATGAGTCCATTAAACCTCTTTTTCTTCATAAATTACCCGATCTCAGGTATGTCTTTATCAGCAGCATGAAAACAGACTAATACAGACTGTTAGAATTTAATTATCTAGGTAACTGACATCTACCTCCGGTTTTTGAAAAATAGGCATCTTAGTGGAAAACATTGAAAATGTTACAGCTGCTATAATTCTAGGAATTCATAAATAAATAATTCAGTTTGTATGCTATGTGATGATCATGACACTGGTCATGTCATATATTCTGCTTTGGCTTAAAGACTTGTATTTTTCACTTTGACATGTATTTATTCACTTTGCTATGATAATAGAGACTTGTTACTAGACCTGTAACCCCTTGCCTTCTTACGGAGCACTCTGATATTCTCAGTGCTCTATCTACACAAGTCTTCCTAAGTCTCTTGCTTTTCCCATGCTTCCTCTTGCCACAGGACCTTCATACATGATGTCCTATGTTGAATGCTCTTCCTTGTTCCTTACTGGTTTATTCTATTCATTCTTCAGATCTCTCTTCAAGTGTCAGTTTCTCAAGTAAACCTTTTCTTACCTCCCTGACTGGTGGTGATATTCAATATTATGGGCTCACTACTATACCCTAGCATATGTCACCATATCATGTTTATATGTCTATATTACTATAATTATCTCCCTTCTTAGAAATGTATCCCACAGGAGCAGAGACTTTGATTTGCTCACTATTAAATACATTGTGCCTGGCAGTGCCTGGCTATGGGTAGAACACGTACGTTCAATGGGAATGACATTTTCTTCAAGGAAGCAAACTTGGTTCTTGAGAGAGTGAAAAAATCTTGGCTATTACAATGGTTTGGGAACTTCCAAAGGGCCACCATTTATAAAAATATGAACAGTATATCTGTGGTATTATAATTTCATGGTAACAGAGCAAGGAAGGGGTTTAAGGAAGAAGATGGGGATATGTGTGTGTGTGTGAGTGTGTGTGTATCTATATATACACACACATATATACACACATATATATACACATACATATATATGTGTGTGTGTATATAGATACACACACACATACACACACACACACACACACACATATATATATGCTCCTTAGGAGGTGAAAATTTAAAAAGGGCTGAAAAATACTGACATAGATGATCAATAAATATTTATTGAAACAATAGATGAATAAAACAAGTTTGTGACTTTAAGTAATATTCCTGTCCTGCACATCATTTCAGAAGCTATTCAGAGCTATTTCAGAAGCATATTTCAACATTAAGTGACTGATGTTGAATATTCTTGAGGCTTTTTCAAATTTTATTTTCTATCCCTTTCTTTAGTCTTTGAGGGTCAGTTATTACTTATTCTTTTTGTTTTATTGTACTTTAAGTTCTAGGGTACATGTGCACAATGTGCAGGTTTGATACATAGGTATACATGTGCCATGCTGGTTTGCTGCACCCATTAACTCATCATTTATATTACGTATTTCTCCTAATGCCATCCTCCCCCCAGCCTCCAACCCCCTAACAGGCCCCAGTGTGTCATGTTCTTCTCATGTGTTTACTTATCTCCCTCTCTAATATCTTGAGAGCTAAGAAAACAAATGACAAACCAAGAAAAGTGTTTAAAATGAAGGCTAAGTGGCTGTAGAATGAGGGCCTAGGAAGTTCCTGTTTGACTAATTCAGTGATCAACAAACGCTTCAAGCACTCTACCAGGAACTGTTTGTTGTGTATATTATGACTTTATGCAATTTGTTTCGGCTGCTTAGAAGCTTTCTTCTTTTTTTCCTTTCTTTTGTGGCCTAATTTTCTTCTCTTCTGGACATGAAAATTTACCAGACAGGAGACTCCTAAATGAATGAACTCTCATTTTATTCCAAAACATAATTTTCTGTTTCATGATGGAACACTTTTATACATTTCCTGAATTGTTGCTTCTCTGCAATGGGAAATTTTAGCAAATAATTTCAATTTGTTAAATCTTTAAAATTATGCTTGCTACATAGAATATAGATTGGTGTCTGTGTCTGTCTGTTAAATATATTTCTCTATGAAATATATTTCTCTGCTTTCTCTAGAGAATACTTTATTATTAACTGGTTAATTCATATTTTCCATAAACATTTGGTATAAAAGCCTTACATATATATATATATATATATACATATTTTCTGTACAATTATTTTTGTACACCCTTGGAGACTACATTCTTTATACACTCCAAACGCTGCCCTATCTATGGTCACTAACTGTACTTTTTGTTCCATATCTGATTTAATTTTGTTCAGATTTAGCTTTTGCCAGCTGCTAGACTACTGTATTTTGCACTCCAAGAAATAAACACCACCTTTCCTATAGAGCATTTCTGATATTGTCTTCTAGCTCTGTATTCATACACTGAAACTTTTCATAATATCTCCACCTCTTGTGTATTGCAATGTTTTTAGTAAAGATTATTCAAACGTACATTTGAACTCTCAGAGTACTCTTTTGTTTGAGAATCAAGAGCCCAGAAAGTTTTCTATGAGTTTCCATCTGGTTAATATTTTCTAGCAGAGCTTAGAAATAGAAGTCAAAGGTCACATATTTAGAGTCCAGGAGGCCTTACTAAATCCATGCTGATAGTGGCCATTTGCACTACTATACTGATTGATTTTCTGTGTTGATTGGTCTGATAAAGACGTGGCAGCTGGGGTTGCCTCAGTCTACTCAGTTCTATCTCCATAATTCTGAATACATACCTGAGTGAATTTGAACAGTGGTGCAAGGTGCATTGAAGAATGTGTGTCTGTTTAGTGCTCCCAAGAGGTGAGAGCTCTTTAAGGGAAGAAATTCTCTTACTCTGTGTATCCATCTTCTTATCCATTTTGCTTGACAGGATGTCTAGCAAATATTAGACACTTAATAAATGCTTGCCGAATACTTGATAATTAAAGAAATATTTATTTGGTTGTTTGTCTGTACCTGACTCATTTCTCTCCTTCATCAGCACCATCTACTTCCTAACTAACTCATCTTTAATTCTGCTATACGGTTGTGAATATTTAAAAAATGAAAAATTGAAAATGTTTAATTGCTTTTCCATAATGTATTATCTGTGACATCAACTACCTAATCAATATTTTACCTCTAATTGAATTTGCACACATAGGGACATTATAAATGATGTCTTATGCACTCAATTTTGTCTTCTGAATCCTCGAAGCTCTTCTTTCTCCTCCGTCTGTCCCATTATGCTCCGGATTTGATGATGATGCTACTATCAGCAATGGCAGGCATATTCATAGGATGAGTGAAAGACTCATGCAGGAACTGATCACTAATTAGCAATGCATTTCCCATAGTGAAAAATTGGCCTAAAGTTTCAAGAAAAAAAAATGGAGTAGCTGAGGCTGAAAATTAGTCTGCCAGTTCAGGCCCACAGCAAATTGTTATTGCTCTCAAATTTAGGATCTTTACAATGGATAACTGAAGATTCTTTTAACTAAAACATTGTAAATGGCATAACTATGATAATCCTGTTTGGAATTCAGCCCTTGTTTTCAAGGATTTACTGTTTTGAAAAATGTTTGATAAATTTATTGCAGAAGAGAAAATACTTCTGCCAACTACGTAAGTGCTTTGGACATAATTTGTATTCCTGCTGTTACATGCAGGAACTTGTGCCAGAGGAAAAAAAGTAAAAAGAAATTTTGTTTGGAAAGAGATCAGCAGTCTGGAAAGGTAGTTTCAATCTATAAATATCTCTCTTAAGGAGAATTGAACACCAACTAAATTCAGTTTTAAGAAATAAAACACTGAAGATAATCAAAATATTTCATTCACTTAAAATGCTTATGCTGGATATGTTTGTGATACACTTTTAAATAAGAATGACATCTGAGCATTATGATAAATTATTTTATAACTGAAAAATATAAAGCCAGTACATCTTCTGTATCATAAAATGCAAGTACCATGCTGAATTGGAAATAACATGTGATAGAGTTGAAAGAACTTGATTAACATCCTGGTTTGGTCCTTTACTAGGCATTGAAAAACCTCATTTGTGAAATGCAATGAACTACTCAAAAGTTGTGAGGTTTAGATAAAACCTTTTTTTTGTGAAACTGCTTTGCAATTTGTGAAGCACTATACTAATAAGGGCAAAATTTATTTAAAATAATTAAATGACATAGAATACTCCAACTAGAGACTTCCTAGTTCAGTTTCTAGGAAACGTAACTACAGAGTTCCATTTGTTTAGTAAAGCATTATTAAACAGTTTCTAATTTTGGTTTATGGTATATTGATTCCCAACATGATTCTGTCACGAGAAAAGGAACATTGTTTATTGAATGTAAATAAGAGTCATTAAGTCAGTATTCTCTCCTCTCTTATTCTGTCTCATTCCTTTGTAAGCCAAATCCCTTCACCTTCATGGGAAGAAATAATTGATCATGGCCTAGAGTTAGTATTAGATATATATTTGAAAACACATGCTAAGAACCAACAGATATCCACCAAAATGGTTTATAAACTGTGAATACTAATTTCTGAGGTACACTTTTTTTTTTTTGCTAAACTCACATGAACATAAACTCCCTTATATACTTTGTGACCTTAGGCCCCCAGCACTGCTTCTTCAGTATTGAATTTCTACAAAAGTATGGATAGAAGATCAAGAGGAATAGCTGTTTTTCTAGATCCGCACAACAGGATCTACTGTTGTCCTGTTATTGAGAGTACAGTAAAACGAAAGCCAGTGGAAAAGAGGAACCCAAGAACCTTAATATTGTTTTGTGCCTTAATGTAATTCACCAAGTTCTGAATTTCAAGAATGTATTATTTCTGTTCTTTTTTCACCTCTCTCAACAGCAATAACAACTATAAGAAAAATATTATCATTCAGACCAAATTATCCATATAGTTGTCATGAAAAGTTACAACTTATGTCCGTGCATCAACATTTCCCTATAAAAAAAGTTCTGTTATGTGTATTTCCACATCATCCAAGTGAACATTATAGTTTTGCACTAAAAATATAATTAATGTTTAAAGTTGCATGTACAAAATGCTCTCAGTATCCTAGAATCGAATCAACCTTTATAAAAAAAATCTTATATTGTGCTAAATTTTCATGGAGTAATTGTTGGGAAAGTTGTCATTTTCATTAGCAGTGCTGAAAAATAATCATTTAGAAACAGTTTCATTGCTCTAAAATTGTTATACTTTCTTAACTCACTTTGTAAGCAAAATATCTACCTAACCATTGAAATGTAATGTTTGATACCTGCATTTTAAATCATACATTTATTGTACTTTGTGTCTGCAGCATTGTTCTGGTCATCTTCACGAAAAAATGTAAATATATTTCTATGAGATGTTTGCTAGTCTATATAGGGACAAAATCAAATTATTTATCACACAAATATTGATAAAACTGGACTACAAATATCTGGATCAAACATATATCATCCTTAACTCAATGTTTATGGTCAAATATCAGGGAAATTCTGAATCTCCTAAAATTGTGTGAAAAAATTACTGCCTCTGTCTCTCTTTAGGAGTGTTTACTGGCAGGGATTTAATTCTCAAAGTCTGTCACCCACTAAAATATAAAGACCATTCTAAATAATATACATGAACTTAAAAGTTATGTTTTTTTGCTTATTTGACAAAAACATAAATGTTTCCATATGCCTTCTTGAATTAATTTGAATACTGTGAATTCACAGAATATTTGGTTTGCATCTGCCTTAGACATCTGTAACATTCTACTTGTATTATCTTTTTTGGGAGACTTACGTCATCGTATCCCTTCTGGCTGTAAGGTTTTTGAGGGTGGGCCTATTTTACTCATCTAAATTTAGCACAGCCAGAAACGTCTAAAGATATATGCATTAAATTATTTATTGTGCATGTATTGAGCACACATACACTCTTTTAGGAATTGCTGATAGAAAACAAGGAAGTCACCACTTCTAATAGATGTGAAAAGTGCTAGAGCAAAGTATACAGCAATAGCATATGAAAGGGCACTCTGATTTCCTTCTGTAGACATCGTCTATCATAAGAATTAGTCTAGGCAAATGACTCTGTCTGATAGCTTTGAAGAGAGCAGTGGATCTCCCCACATGGAGGATGAGATCTGAGAAGGGACAGACTGCCTGCTCAAGTGGGTCCCTGACCCCTGAGTAGCCTCACTGGGAGACATCCCCCACTAGGGGCAGTCTGACACGCCACACCTCACAGGGTGGAGTACACCCCCGAGAGGAAGCTTCCAAAGTAAGAATCAG
>NW_016803687.1:34358-47322 GCF_001698545.2 Rhinopithecus bieti | reverse complement strand
GCACTATTCACAATAGCAAAGACTTGGAATCAACCCAAATGTCCATCTGTGACAGACTGGATTAAGAAAATGTGGCACATATACACCATGGAATACTATGCAGCCATAAAAAAGGATGAGTTTGCGTCCTTTGTAGGGACATGGATGCAGCTGGAAACCATCATTCTTAGCAAACTATCACAAGAAGAGAAAACCAAACACCGCATGTTCTCACTCATAGGTGGGAACTGAACAATGAGATCACTTGGACTCGGGAAGGGGAACATCACACACTGGGGCCTATCATGGGGAGGGGGGAGGAGGGAGGGATTTCATTGGGAGTTATACCTGATATAAATGACGAAGTGATGGGTGCTGACGAGTTGATGGGTGCAGCACACCAACATGGCACAAGTATACATATGTAACAAACCTGCACGTTATGCACATGTACCCTAGAACTTAAAGTATAATTTTAAAAAGTAAAAAATAAAAATAAAAAAAATAAAACATAAAAAGCCATTTTGAGCTCAATGCTTCACTGCCCTTCTGGCCTAAAAACAAACAGGCTTAATTAATCAATTGAAATTTGCTTGAAACAGTTATTTCCTAAATTCTTATGAAAACTAGAAATTCTGTTTGGAAATGGCCTATGTAAAAGAACATTTTAGTGTTAACAAGAATTCACTTTACATGATGGGTGACAGTAGATGCATGTTGAATGAAAGAACAATTAAATATAAATAAATAATTTAGATTTTTACTGAGAGAAAAAATAGTGTTGTATGATAAAACAGGTCAGACTGAGAAAAAGATATATATGCAGCTTGCTTATTTGAGCTGTGATCTCCGCTGGGAGCAGTAGGGGAGCAGAAATGTGAGAAAAAGAAGAGAAGCCAGCCAATGGCAGAGTAAGCACCTGGGGCTCAATTCTGATAAGGAATTCTGGGAGACTATGTTTATACATGAGGATGAAGATGCTGGGTATGTATCTACCAACTACATATCATATTAGCTGCTCCCAAGGACATGAATTCCTGACACGTCTAGGCAGCCCTTTACATGGGTTACATGGTGGGACAGGCTCTTGTGACCACAGTAAGTCCTCAAGCACAAACTTGCAGGTGCTTGCAATAGGAAGCCCTAGATGGTAGGGAAATGGTGTATGCTGAGGGCTCTGGGCAGAGCACACTGTTGATACCTGCACATTTGTTCATATTATCAACTAATGAAATTTGTCTAATACTAGAGTGTCTCTTTTTATTGTTGTTATTTAAATATGAATGAAACTATTGAATATTCTTTTTGGTGAAGATCTCCAGGTCTCTTTAACAAAACTTGTTGCTATGATTTGCCAACATTATGTGTTAAATAAACATTTATAAAAAAAAATAAGAATTAGTCTATACAGCTTTGCATGAGATTTGTGGGTAAACCTAATTTCTTTTCCATTAATAATACTAAAAGTTATTGAGTGCTTCTTTCCTTCACCATCATTTGGTCATGCCTAATTTATCATATTAAACTTTTGGATATTTACTGAATGTAATATTACTGCATTGATCTATCATTTAGTTGTCACTCAATGATATATTAATTCAGTTATTTTTGCCTCATAATGTATCTTAATATACAGAAGGGCTGGTGGTATTAACCTGTCATTGTTTTTTCTGAATGTTCTCTCATGTTCTCAACTACAAGTTATCAAAAATTGAATTTAAAACCAAAAGGTTAAGACTTTTATTTTGATTTCTATCTATATTGGTTAGGAATATATTTGGCTAGAAATAGTGGAACTCAGAAAGGCAGCTCTTAAAATATATACATGTATCTAATGCCACATGAAGGCTGCATGTAGACAATCTAGAATTAGTGCCTTAACTCCATGGTGTCATACGGGACTCACATTGTCCCTATTTTCCATTCTTTCACCCTCAACTTTTGAGGCTTTGTTTTTAAGCTTCTTGCGTTAAGATAGCTCACATCCCATTATAATTTCAGGTCGATGTTCTAAGCAGAAGGATGTAGGAAGAAGCACAAAGCAAAAACAAAAACCCAAACAAAAAACAAACCTATTCCTAATGTCCCAGGAACTCTCACCTACTCACATTCTCTTCTCTCTTTGACCACAATAGTGTTACATGACATCATATCAGTGGAGGCCAGAGAATTGAGTAGTAGAGATTTTTAGCTTCTAAAGTTAAAAAAGATAAGCAACAAAAGTATTGATAATGCTTTTCTACAGCCAATCCAGAGTCTGCAATCATATTTCATTAAATTATGAAATATTTGTGGGGTGTGTATGTCTCTGCCCTTAAAATGACAGGGTGTTTTTCTACATAAATTCTAGCCTTCTCATATAATCTCTGAAAATGGACAACAATTAGCATTTATTGAGGAGAGCCTGCTATGTTTTAGGCACTGTGCTAAGCATTTTGCATGTATTGATTTATAAGTAACCTCATGAGGTAAAATAAGCTATGATTTCTGTCTAACAAATGAGGAAACTGAGACACAGGGTAATGAAGCAGCCTGCCAGAAGTCACATTCAGAGCATGAAGATGGCAGGATTCAGGCCCATACAATCTCACTCCACACTCTGTGCTCTTAATCATTACGAGAAGTTGCCCATTTTTGAAGAATACTGTGAGTGTAAAGAAATGATAGTTTTTAAAAATATAATTACAAATGGCTTTCATCTATTTTAGTGTCTTTTATATTTACATTTTTGTTGCTATTTGAGGGAGAGCTCTATTATCCTCCTCTCTCTATCACTCTTTTTTTCTTGTCTTGTTACTCATCTCTTCTTCACTCACTCCCTTCCTCCCAACCTCCATTCTTCCTGGCCTTGTGTCTCTCTTCCTCTGCTCCCTTTCCCTCCATTTCTTCTAATTAACATATATTTATGAAGTTTGTAGTATTATCTGTAGTTCTCATGGATGTTAAGTCTAGTAGGAACCAAAACTTGCTGGGGAGGAGTCATTATTTTAAGTAGGGTGTTTTGAAAAGACTACCCTTAGAGGATGATGTTTGAGAAAAGACCTGAAGGAGATGAAAGGAGGCACCATAGGACTCAGAGACAAGAGCCTTTAGACTATTTATGAATGTTAATTCATAAGTATGAAACTACATATGCACAAGTTTATTTACTATGTCATGTTTTGTAAAGCAAAAGAATGGAAATAAGCCAAATATCCATCAAAAATAAAATCTGGGGCCAGGCACAGTTGCTCATGCTTGTAATCCCAGAACTTTGGGAGGCTGAGGCAGGAGGATCACTTAAGCCAAGTAGTTCAAGCCCAGCCTCGGCAACATAGTGAAACCTTGTCTCTACTAAAACAAACAAACAAACAAAAATAAAACAACAAAAATAAAACTAGCCATGCATGGTGATGCATGCCTATAGTTCCAGCTGCTCGGGACAATGAGGCAGGAGAATCACTTGAGCCCTGGAATTTGAGGCTGCAGTGAGCCATGAGTGTGCCTCTGCACTCCAGCCTGGGTGACAGAGCTAGACCCTGTCTCAAAAAAATAATTAAGTATAGTACATCCACACACTGGAACATTAATCTGTCAAAAAAGAATGTAATAATAACTATCCAGAAAGTAAATTAAGAAAACAATTCTATTTACCAATAGCATCACACAGAATAAAGCTTAGTTAAGGAGGTGAAAGACTAACATACTGAAAAACTATAGATCATTGATGAAAGAAATTAAACAAGAAACACATATAAAGTAAAAATGCATCCTGTGTTCATGGATTGGAAGTTATAATATTTATTGTTAACATGTCTATACTAACAAAAGTGACTTACAGATTCAATGTAATCTCTATCAAAATCCCAATTTTGTAGAAAAAGAAAAAAACAATTCTAAAATTCATATGAAACTATAAAAGAATTCTAAAATTCATATGAAACTACAAAAATCTACAAAAAAAATCTTGAGAAAGAATCTAGAGGTATCACTCTTTCTGATTTCAAAATATATTACAAAGCATCAAAATAGTATGGTACTGGTATAAAGAAAGACATAAATAAGTGGAGCAGAACTGAGAGCCCAGAACTAATTATACCTATACATGGTCAACTAATCTTCGATAAAGGCACCAAGAATACACAATGTGGGGAGGATAGTTTCTTCAATAAAGGTGTTGGGAAAACTGGATAACCATATGCAAAAGAATGAAATTGTACCTTTTATTCTTACACCGTACACAAAAGTCAATGTAAGACCTAAAACTGTAAACTCCTAGAAGAAAACAGAGGGGAAAACCTTTGTGACATTGATCTTGTCAATAATATAGGCATGACACAAAAAGTACAAGCAACAAAAATAAACAAATAGGATGGCATTAAACTAAAAAGCTCTGCACAGTGAAGGAAACAATCACTGGAGTGAGAGGGCAACCTATGAAATGGGAGAAAATATTTGCATTTATAAGGGGTTAATCTCCAAAATGTATAACAAACTGCTACAATTCAATAGCAAAATAAGAAAAACAAACAAACAAATAAAACAACCTAATAACTGGATATAAAAATGGGCTAAAACTTTACTAGACATTTCTCCAAAAAAGACGAAAAAATTGCTGTATTAGTCCATTTTCACACTGTTATAAAGAACTGCCTAAGACTGACTATTTAATAAAGGAAGTTTAATTGACTTACATTTCTGCATGGCCTGGGAAACCTCAGGAAACTTACAATCATGGCAGAAGGCAAAAGGGAAGCAAGGTGGGTCTTACATGGTGGCAAGAGAGAGAGTGAAGGGGAAGTGCCACTTTTAAACTATCAGATCTCATGAGATCTCACTCACATTATGAGAACAGCAATAGGGGAAATCACCCCCATGATCCAATCACCTCCCATTCGATCCCTCCCTCAACACCTGGGGATTACAATTCGAGACTCGATGTGGGTGGGAACACAGAGTCAAACTATATCAATTGCCAATAGGTATATTTTAAAATGTTCAACATCACTAATCATCAGGGAAATGCAACTCACAACCACAATGAAATATCACCTCATGCCTGTCAAGATGGCTATCATTAAAAAAAAAGAAAAAATTCCCCAGTAGTTAGAAAGAAGCAATACATAACCCTTTGGGATTCCTTCCTGTTTATACTTTTACATCTCCCAAACTTTGTCATATAAAACAAACTATGCTTCAATAAAACAGTAAAACAATAAAAATTAAATGTTGGGGAGGATATGGAGAAATTGGAACACTTGCACATTGTTCGTGGGAATATGCCAACTGGTATAGACACGATGGAAAATGGTTTGGAGGTTCCTGTAAAAATTAAAAATAGAACTACTACATGATTCAGTAATCCTATTTCTTGATATATAACCAAAAGAATTGAAATCAGTATCTCCAAGACTTGAGCGTTCCTATGTTCATTGCATCATGATTCACAATAGCCACAATGTGGAAACAACCTAAATGTCTATCAACAGATGAATAAAGAAAATGTAATGTATATACATTGTTCAACCTTACAAAAGAAGAAAATTCTACAATATGTGACAACATGAATAGACCTTGAAGATATTATGCTGAGTGAAATAAACCAGTCACAGAAAGACAAATACTGCATGGTTACATTTACATTATGTATGTAAAGTAGGCAGATTCAGAGAATCAAAGAGTGGAATGGTAGTTCCAGAGGCTAGTGGGAGAGAGAAATGAGGAGTTACTAATCAATAGGAATAGTTTTAGTCAAGCAATACAAATAAGCTCTAGAGATTCACTGTACCTATAGTCAATAACAACATATTGTGTGCTTAAAAATTTGTCAAGAGGGGTAAACCTCACGTTAAATGTTCTTCCAATAAATTTTTTAAAAGAACAATAATGACCTACTATACACTGATATGCAAAAATCACCAAGATACAATATTAAGGAAACAAAACAAGGTGTAGAACTGTATAATGTATGCTTGTTTTGTTTGCTTAAAATTGTGTCCTGGTAATTTCATACCAATGACTAGTAGTTTTTTTTCTTTTTTTAAAATTATAGTAAGAACATTTAACATATAGAAAATGTTCTTATATACAATATATGTGTGTATATGTATACCTGTAGTTATTTTTCAAAACAAATGGAGAGATAGGCTAAAAACTAATTAAAATAATTACCTAAAGATTATGGGTAGATATTTGGGGGACAAGTCTAACAATTTAATTAAGCTAATAATTATAGAATTAAATTGACCACCTGATGATGCAGGTATTTTTTGTAGTACTTTTTAATTTTCTATATGTTAAAATATTGATAATTTAATGTAAACATTTAAAATTCAAATATTGGACATGATTGACATGTTGACCTTTATCTGTTAAAAAATTAAAATGTAGAAGTCTAACAAAATCACCTCAGTTTTGCTAACTGCCTATTTGTTTTAAATTTGTGGCATGGTAAATTTGGCCATTGTCTACAGGGAGAATTAAATTCAACTCAGAAATAATGCTAATTGAGAAAAGTAAAACTGGATTTTATTTGTATAGAGAAGGCTGAAGAAATAACATATTAGTGTTTTCAGGGTTACAAGGATTTTTATAAGATGCAAAATGTCTAGTCATTTTCCTCTTCTGGGAATAGAGAATAGGTCTTAATACCAATTATAACAGCTAGCATTTGCATAGCACTTTATTGTTCCCAAAATATGTTCCTGTCTCCTGATAGAAATGGTTGTAGCTAATCAAAGTTAGCTACTTAGAATAACATTAAATTCATTCTTGTTCTTTGGCAAAGACAACCACATGACAGTTGGGTTGTGCAATTCCCCAGTGGTTAGAAAGAAGCAATACATAACCCTTTGGGATTCCTTCTTGTTTATACTTTTACATCTCCCAAACTTTGTCATATAAAACAAACTATGCTTCAATAAAACAGTAAATCCGGGGTGCTTATATGTAAATCATTCTCGAAAGAGCAGCACTCTAATCGGACCTGAGTCTATTAATCCACATACTGGTATTTTGCCTGAAAGCCATATCCAGCAAATGATATTTCTGTAATAGAAACAGTTATTACTGTAAAAGTAAATCTCTACCATTTGTGTAAAGTGGCACTTGCTTAGTTTTAAAACACACACAACACCCCTAATACTTTGGATTCTAAGGCAGGTTAGCCCTTTAACTGCTGGCAATGAAAATAGGATTTTCTTCCTAGTTGCCATGTGTTTCCTAGAGGAACGTGTGATCAAAACAAATGTTAGCTATAGATATGTTTATATGTTTTACTTCGTGACATCTTTCCCATTTGAATTGGCCTCCTTCGAATTCTTAGATTTCAGTAGGGAAGCTTTAGATATCTATTTGTGGACATGTGTTCTTCCTATTCCCTTAGCTAGGTTTTATTTGGTGGGGTTTCCTTCTAAGATGTTTTTCACGTCAGTAAAATTATAGGCCAATAAAAAACAAAATAAGCTTGTCTGGAGTGAGTGATACGACCTCATGGCAGTGTAACTGCTTATCAAACAAATTCTCTAGAAGCATTTATGTCCCTTTTCTGATACAAGTTAATGAATATCTAGGTAAAATATTCAAATTAATCTTTCTCCGAGATGAAGAGATTAGATATACAAAACTGTAGTACATCTTTTAAGTTTAACTCTTCAGAATGATGTAATTGCTACTGTGGAAGCCAGATCCTTTGTGCTTCACGCCAGTTTTCAAGTAGTGACACTGGATTTAGTTGAGCAGGACTTTGGCATCCACCTGTCAGAACTCCTACTGTGGCAAGCCCCCTGGGGTCCATGGAGACTCATCCTCACCCCCAGGGTAATTGAGACATCTGGTTATATCAGAAGAGAAAGTGAGATGACCTGCCAGGACTCTCTCCATAGGCAGGTGACTGCGCAAACCTAAGGAAGTACATAAATTATGCTCAGTACAGCAGAGAACCCAAACATTGCTTGGAAATCAATAATATAATGAGCATTAAAATAATACTTTTGCAAGATAAATAAGTATCTCCAAAAGAAAATGATAAAGTACACAACAGATTTTTTTTAAATGGGAACAAAATATAAGAAAATTAAAGGATTAATCTGAAGGACAACTCTGAAATATTACAGTTTCAAAACATGAAGATTTAAGAAATGAAGAATATTATCAAAGAAATAATGAAAGAAAAATTTTCAAACATTTAAGATATGAACCAATTATATAGGCTTTCAATGTACTCATCAAAATAAATGCAGTAAGATAACCAAAATTTGTTATCATGTTACATTATCCAAAAAACTCGCAAAGAGAAAACAAAATAAATAAAGACATTATGTTTAAATAAATTGAAATAAGTATGGTATTGGACATGCCAAGAGCAACACTGACTACAAGAACACAATGAAGAAATGCATGTGAAATTCTACCTCTTCATTTGGAAACTACTGTTCAGTGTTTTTAGATCCACCCTGTTTATTGTTTTATACAAGCAACATTTGTTTAGAGGTTTTTGTTTTGTTGTTTACATTTTCTTTTCTCATTCTTACCAATTCTTCTTGCATCTCAGACTTTCCTTTTGGGATCCTTTTTCCAGAAATACATCTTTTAGAAAACTTTTTAAGGGGCTGTTGGTGATGAATAATTCTCATACTTTATTTTCTAAAATTATCTTTATTCTCATTTGGTCTTGAATGATTCTTGAGCTGGACTTTTAATTCTTGGTCTACAGTCATTTTCTCTTGGTTAATAATATTAATATGTATCTATCATTGCTGCCGTTTTTGTTGTAACTATATTGTTCTCCCTTAATCCTTTTAAAATCTCTTGGTCTTTGGTTCCCTGTAGCTTCAGTAAGCAGTGTTTAGATGTGGATCTATTTTTATTTCTTATTTGAGATTTGAGAATCTTGAATTTCTGTATATCTTTATGTTCTTAAAAACTTTTATCTCCTATTTTTTAGAACATTTTATCTTTTCCATTATATTCTTTTAAAAAATGCTCCCATTAGGTTTATATTGAAACCTCTCATTCTTTTCTTCCTATTTTATCTCTCATATCTTCCATCTGCTCTACATTCTTGCTAATTTTTTCAATACCTTTTTATGGCTTGCTGATTTCTCCTCAACAGTATCTATTTTGCTATTAAACCAAATGGAAGTTTATAATTTCAATCATTATATTTTTAATCTCCAGAAATCTAATTGTTTCACATTGCCTGATATTTTAATAGTATTTTATTATTTATTTATATATGTGTATATAGTTTTTGGAGGCAGGATTTTACTCTGTAGCCCTGACTGGAGTGCAGTGAAACAATTGCAGCTCACTAGCCTTGAATTCCTGGGCTCATATGAACATTCCACCTCAGCCTGCTGAATAGCTGGGACTACAGGCATGCGTCACTGTGCCCAGCTATTTTTTTATGTTTTTATTTTTTGGAGACAGAGTCTCATTTTATTGCCCAGGCTGGTCTCTAACTCCTAGCCTAAGCAGTCCTCCCACCTCAGCCTCCCAAAGTGCTGGGATTACAGGTATGAGCCACAACTCCCAAATATTTGTTTATATTTTGGTTCAGATCTTATTCCTTAAAATTTAATTAATTCCCATTATATCTCATATATATTTAAAATTTGAAGTTCTTGAGAGTAAGTCCTCAGTGTATTGTTCTGCATTCACTGATGGTGGCCTTTTTCCTGGAGCGTTATGTAAATTTTGGATTCTGAGTTTATAAATCCCTTGGCAAAGATTTGCCCTGGCTTCTTTCCAGGCTTCTGGGACACCCCTTGCATGGAACAAATATAAATTAATTTCAGAGTCTGGAGTTTCTGGAACCCTCGAGTTAATATAAATTTTAATATTAAACTCATGAGGGAAAATCTGAGGTTATGTGTATGTACTCAATAAAGAAAAAAAAAACTGCCTAGTATCCAGGTCATGTCACACGTGTATCTATGTCATTTCCTTTTCCCCATGGACAGATTTTTATCTAGTCCATTCTTTTACTGAGGTTGCAACCTTCAAAAACATTATATGATGATGGTTGTTATAACTGTTCACAGTTGCAAAGCTTGCAGTTGACAGAGATTAACAAATCACCACTGGCTAGCTATAGATTTAGTTATTGCTTTATCTTCAACCTTCCTGCTTATATATCTCCATTTATTTTTTGCCCCACCAAAAATGTGAATAGAATCACTTACAGGAATTTTAGTCATTGATTTTAAATTTGTAAAACAAACTAATAGTTAATAATATTTGCCAGGAAGAATATCTGCCAAATATCTACAAGATATATTCACCTACTAATGGAATCCCAAACTATATGAAAAAAACTGACAAAATTGAAGGGAGAAATAGACAACTCAACAATCATATTTGGAGCCTTCAATTTCCCACTTTGAGTAGTGGGTAGACAGCTAGGGAGAAGATCAACAAGGAAATAGAGAACCTAAACACTTAAACCGACTAGACTTTATGGACATCTAGGGAGCAAAGCAGCAAACAGCAGCAGAATACACATACTTCTCAAGTATATATGGAACATTCTTCAGGATAGACCAAATGCTAGGCCAGAAAACAAACCTCAATAAATGTACAAGGATCAAAATCAGACAAAATATGTTATTTCACCAAAATGTAATTAAATTGGAAATCAACATCAGGAAAATTTGGGAGATTCATATTATGTGGAAAATAAATAACAGCCTCCTAAATACCCAATGAATCAAAGAAGACATTATAAGTACCATTAGAAAATACTTTGAGACAAATGGAAATAAAAATACAACATACTGAAACTTATGAGATGTAACTAAAGCAGTGCTTAGAGTAAAATTTATATAGCCACAAATGCCTACATTTAAAAAGATTAGGCAACAACCTAATCTTCTACCTTAAGAATCCAGAAGTAGAAGAGCAAACTATACTCAAAGCAAGAAGAAGAAAGGAAATAATTAATGTCAGAGAAGAAACACAGTAAATGAGATAAAAGATAAAGAATAGAAAAACAATATATTGAAAATCAACAAAAAACAAAAGTTGGTTTTAAAACTAACAAAAGCTATCAATCTTTAGTTAGACTGACAAAGAAAAACAAACAAGACTCAAATTACTAAATTCAAGAGTAAAAGAGGGGCCACCATTATTGACCATACGGATACAAGAATAATAGAAGAATACTATAAGCAACTGTATGCCAACAAATTAGATAACTTCCACAAAATGGACAGATCCCCGGAAACACAGGAACTATTGAAACTGACCCCCCAGAATATATAAAATCTGAATAGCCCTAAACAAGTAGAGAGATCGAACTACTAGTAAAATACCTTCCCATAAGGAAAATCCCAGGTTCAGAGGGCTTCATTGTTGAATTCTATCAGACATTTAAAGAAGAATTAATACCAATTCTTATCTAACTAATTTTTATTCCATTTATCTCTCTCTATCCTTGTGCCAGTATCACATTGCTTTGATTACTTCTGCTTTGTAGTTACGTTTTGAAGTCAAGAATAGAAGAAGAGAGGATATTTCTCTCACTCATTCTGTGAGGCCAGTATTACCAACATCAGACAGGTATAAAGAAAAAAATCCCCAAAACTACAGACAAATATTCCTTGTGAATATAGAAGCAAAAATCCTCAACAAAATACTAAAACGTTGAATCCACTGGCTTGTAAAAATGATTACACCCCATGATCAAGTGAGATTTAACCCATGAAACAAGATTCATTTAACTTCTGAAAGTCAATTAATGCATTATACAATATTAATAAAGAAAAAAAGCACATGATTATCTCAATGCAGAAAAATTATATGACAAAATCCAACACAGTTTTGTGACAAAAGCACTCAACAAACTGGGAATATAAGGGAATTCTTCAACCTGATAAAGTCAATCTATGAAAATCCCATAGTTAACATAGTATTTAATGGAGAAAGAATTATTACTTTTCCCCTAAGATCAGAAATGCCTTTAGGGTAGCTATTCTCACTGCTACCATTCAACATTGCACTAGATGTTCTAGCCAGGATAATTAGGGAAAAAAAACATCTAGATATCCAGATGGAGAAGGAAGAAGTAAAACTATTTCTATTTGCAGATGATAAAATCTCATAAAAAGAAAATCCTACTGTTAAATTAATTCAGCCAGGATACAAGGTAAATTAATATACAAATCCATTTGTATTTCTATGTATCAGTAATTAGTAATCACACAACAAAATTAAGAAACTGATTCCATTTAACCATTTAAAATAGCACAAAGACTGAACATTTTTTAAAGAATAATTCTAACAATGTAAGTACAATACTTGTATATTGAAAGTACAAAATATGATTGAAATAAATTAAATAAGATCTAATTAATTGAAAGCATCTCATGTTTACAGATCAGCATTGCCACCAAGATGGCAGTCTCTCCAACCTGATCTACAGATTCAATGCAATCCATATAAAATCTAAGTTTTTTTTTCCCCTAGAAATTGATAAGCTGATTCTAAAGTTCATATGGAAATGCAAGGGACCAAAAATAGAACAATCTTGAAAAAAAAAGAACAAAGTTGAAACACCCACTTGAATTGGAGGATTCTTTATTTAAAACTTAACTACAAGGGAACTGTAATCAGGACTGTGATATTTGCATAAAGAAAGGCATATCGATAAATGGAATGGAATTAAAAGTCCAGAAACAAACTCTCACATTATGATCAATTCATTTTTACAAGATTGCCACAAAAATTGGTAGGAAAAGAATCATGAAAACATCAAATGGTCCTGGGGTAACTGTGTATCCGCATGCCAAAAGAATGAATTTGGATCCCTTCCAAAATTAGATACACAAAAATTAACTCAAGATGCATTATATGCATAACCATAAGAGTGAAAACTATGAAATTTCTAGAATAAAACATAAGAGTAAATCCTTATGATATCAGATGAGGCAATGGTTTCTTGACTATGACACAGAAAAGCACAAATAATAAATAAATAAATAAATAAATAAATAAATAAATAAATAAG
>NW_016803687.1:0-34290 GCF_001698545.2 Rhinopithecus bieti | reverse complement strand
AAATAAATAAATAAATAAATAAGTAAGTAAATTGTACTGCACTGAAATTTAAAACTTCATGCTTCACAGGGCACCCATCAGGAAAGTTCAAAGACAACCCATAGATTGGGAGAAAAAAATATCTGCAAGTTGTATTTCTGATAATGGCCTTGTATTCAATATAGAAGAACATTTACAATAAAAAACAACCTAATTTAAAAATAGGCAAAGAATGAGAATAGTCCTTTCTCCAATTATATGTGTGTATATATGTGTGTGTGTGTATGTGTGTGTGTGTATATATGTGTATGTGTGTGTATATATTTGGACATATATATATGTCCAATAAGCATGTGAAAAGATGCTCAGTATCTTTAGGGAAATTAAAATCAAAAGTACAGTGAAAATGTATTTCACACTCACTATGATGGCAAAATAAGAAAGTCAGTATTAATGAATGTATTCATATATCCATGATGAATATATGGAGAAACTGAAACACTTATTTATATGTCACTGGTAGGAATGTAAAATGGTGCAATTTGGAAAACAGTTTGTACTTCCTTGAAATGATAAACACACATCTAACATGTGACCCAGCAATTCCACTCCAGATATCTACCCCAAGAAAAATGAAAACATAAGTCAGTATAAAACTCATCAACAACTGTTGGTAGCAATATTATTCATAATAGCTCCCAAATGGAAATAACCTAATATCCATCAACTGAAGAATGGATAAACACAATATGCTATTTCTGCACAATGGAATATTGTTCAGCAATCAAAATGATGGAGTATTGATGCATGCTTTGCCATAAATAAACCTTGAAAATGTTGAGCTAAGTGAAAGAAGAGAATCACAAAATGGAATATTACATGATCCCATTTATGTGAGGTATTCAGAATAGGCAAATCCATAGAGACAAAAATCAGATTATTGGTTGCTTAAGGCTGAGGAGTAGAGGTAGTAGGGGGTGACTGTTATGGGTGGGCTTTTTGGGAGGGTGGGTATTGAAAATGTTATAAAATTCTACTATGAAGATAGATTGTACAACTTCGAATATACTAAACACCACTAAACTGTGCACTTTAAAGGAGTGAAATTTATGGTACATGAAATAAAGCTATAAAGAAAAAGAAATAGGCCCTGGACCAGTTTCTATTATCAAAGGAAAATAATTAAAAATAATGCAGCTTTCTATATGAACTATATTTCAGGGCAAACAAAAGCCTTGAATGATAAAAGAATGTTTTCTTGAAAAGCAATTCCAGCAAATAAATATAAGAGAATTGACAGAAGTAGAAAAATCATCATTTTGTAACCCCTAAGAAACCTAATTTGGACAAAGATCACCAAAGAATAGAGCTGTTGGGTAAAAGACTGATGGGTAATTCTATAGTTGAGGGATCCATCTGTCACCACCCGCTATGGTCAGAAAGTTTGTGTCTCCTAAAAATTCATATGTGGAAATCCCAACCCTCAAGGTAATGATATCAAGAGGTAGGGGCCTTTGGGAGATGATTAGGTCATAATGATGAAGCGCTTATGGATGGGATTAGTGCTGGAGGAGCTTGTTTGCCCCTTCCATCATGTGAGGACTCAGCTAGAAGATGTCATCTATGAACCTGAGAGTGGAATCTCACCAGACACTGAATCTGCTAGTACCTTGATCTTGGATATCCCCATGTTGAACTGTGAGAAATAGATTTCTGTTGTTTATAAGTTACCCAATCTATGGTATGTTGTTATAGTAGCCTGAATGGACTAAGACACTAATTGAATCCATATCTATTTTAGCATCACTAAGGGGTAGAGCACTAGGTATTTTGTGCCTGATTTGTGGTGCTACATGAAATAGATAGCATCACTTATGTAGTTTTTGGTAAAGGGAGATACAAAAAGACATTAAACCTGAACCTGTTAAAACCTTTTGAGCTGACAGGTGACAGAAAATTTGTATTACTAGTAAGAGAAGTTAAGTGAAACCACAGAGGACCAAACAGAAAAATATATAATATAGGACATTCTGTAGGACACCTGACCCAATTTCTTCAAGTCAATGAGATGAAATTTTAAAAAGAACTGACAAAGGAATGCTTCAAATTAAGAGACTTAGAAGACATCATCAAACACACTGTGTGGACCTTGTTTGGATCCTGATTCTAATAACCCATATTTTAAAAAGATAGTTTTTTTCAGACAACCGAAAAGTTTTGAATATGGCTTTGGTATCAGATGATACAAAGGAATTTTTGCTATTTATGTTAATTATGATAATGATGATTGTAGAATGCAAGAAAATCTTCATATTTTTAAAAGGCTTAAATATGTTGAAATTAAGTGACATGAAATTTAGGATTGCCTCTAAAATACTTCAACTAAAAAATTAGAATGCAAAATATTGATAACTGTTTGATCTATGTAATAAGTATATGGAGTTTGTTATATATTCTCTGTATTTTGTGTTTGAAAAATGATTGCAATTAAAATTTTATTTTCAAAAATATGTGCCCATGAGATTACCACTTTCCCTCACTCTTCTCTCTCCACTTACATCCACTGAAGTACCTGATACCCAGAGTTTCCAATTATTCAAGCTGGAAGTGTCATTACAGTGAACATGTTATACAATAATAGTAAATTACAGGTGCACAAACTCACATTTCTTATCTTATTTTGTTCAAGATGGAGCATTAACCAATACATTTATGTAGGACCTTACTATTATGATTTTTTGTAAGTGGTGAGAAGCCAATTAAGGATTTTAAATAGGAGAATCACATTAGAGAGCTTACTAG
This sequence comes from Rhinopithecus bieti, assembly GCF_001698545.2. Classification (NCBI taxonomy): domain Eukaryota; kingdom Metazoa; phylum Chordata; class Mammalia; order Primates; family Cercopithecidae; genus Rhinopithecus; species Rhinopithecus bieti. The sequence continues at coordinate 31,509 of NW_016803687.1, read as the reverse complement.
ATCACTCTGCCTTCCCTCTGGAAAAATGAATGAGAGAGTAAGGAAAGGAAATGAAAGGAATATAGTTCAGTCAATAATCTGTTCATTCAAATATATTTATTAAGCATTTAGTATATGATAGGCATTCTTCTAATTACTGAAGTAATGTAATAGTAAAGGTGGTGGATGATCATAATTTGAATTATGGTAGTAGTCAAGAAGAAAACTGAAAAATTTGAACTTATTTGAAAGATACTTTGGGGGTAAAATTAACAGGAAAAGACTTGGCAGTGGTTTAATAATGGAGGAATCAAGATTAGATTTCTGATTTGAGACATAGAATGGAATATCTACAGTGAAGACCAGGTTTGTAAGGAAAGACCATAAGTTATATTTGAGCATGTCAAGCACAATAGATGGGTCAAGTAAATCAGTTGGATATATGGATCTGTATTTTGCGAGAAAGATTTTGGCTTCCAGGAGTTTTTTATATAAATTTGTGATTGATCCACCAGTACAAAAATGGCGTAACTTATCACCTTCCCCTTAACAAGCCACTTTTCATGAGCTCAAGGGTCACCTCTATTGAGTTTTGTCAATTTACCCTATTACAATTGTCTACTCCTGCCTTTGTCCCCTGTTATTCTCGCACAGGCTGCTACCATGGTGTCTATAGCTTTTCATTGTGTTCGTTTTTCAGCTGTCTCCTCATACTTGATTGTAAGGCCTTTAATGACAGGCATCATGACGTCCCTTTGTTATCAAGTGTCTGATACTTTGTAAGCCCCAAGTAATATAGGTAGGTGCCTAATGGTATGAATATGGAGGCAGATTAAAACCATTAACATTTAAGCTCTGGAATACAGCTAGAGCTACAACATTAAAATAGTAGGCACTCTCCAGTATCTTTCTAAAACGGTCTTTTAGGATAAATGGCAATAGCAATCCCACCCCTCAACTCTCCCCCACCTCATCATCACCTGAATACATGTAGCAGGTAGAGGAATGGAGCTCTGAAGTGGATAGTGTAGAAAATTTTAATGAAGCCTTTTTTTAAGTAAAGAAGCTAAATCACTAATAGTTGGATTACAAACACACCACAGAAATAGATAATAATGAGGACATTCTTAATGCTTGTTATGTAATCAAGTGGCAAATAATCAAGTGTGTCATGAGATGTCATAAGAGAGGAAAAACGTTTCCTCTACTCTTAGGTTTATAACTGGGGTTTGCAAGTTAAACTGACCAAAAAAAACAGATTAACAGGAGAAAAGGCATACATATGTTATTGATGTTAATATTTTTACATGCATAGTTGGAGAGGGGTTCACAGAAAAGAAGTTAAAATCCCTAAGAGGTGCTTAGACCCAGGGGCTTATAAATCATTTTAACAAAGGATGATAAATTGTGGAAAAGTGACTAGACAAAGAAAAAGAGGTTTAGGCTTCTAGAAATGGTAAATTGTGGAAAGGTAAAATATGGAAAACTAATGTAAAGTAAGGATTGTTTATTAAATATTCTTATGCTGACTACTCTCCAGTGACAAGAGTAGTCTCCAGTGATTAAGAATTGTCTCTTTTTCTTGATATGAGAGAAGAGAGCAGGAAACCTTCATAAGAGGAAATTTATGCCCTATTTTTAGTCAGAAAGTGGGAGGACAGAGAATTCTTTCTTCATCTGCTGCTTCTCAGTTGCTTTGAACTCAAAATAATTCTTATGCCAAAGTAACATGTTTTGGGGTGGCCTTTTCTGATCCCTTTCAGTCACGTAATGCAATTATAACTTCTAATATGAATCCATATCACTTTGCTTTACTGAATCTCAGTTTCTTAACTGTAATATAAAAAATTACGGTAAGATAATCTGTAATGTTATTCTCCAGTCTCAAATTTCATGAGAAGATATACTTTTTATCATCTGTCCTACATGATTTTCACATTCACAGAAACTGTAATTTTATAAGAATATCTAATAAAGGATATGCTCTGGAATATTCTTTCTTTCTTTCTTTTTTTTTTTTTGAGATGGAGTTTCACCCTTGCGGCCCAGGCTAGAGTGCAATGGCATGACCTTGGCTCACTGCACCCTCTGCCTCTTGGGTTCAAGTGATTCTCCTGCCTTAGCCTCCCCACTTAGCTGGGATTACAGGCATGCACCACCATGCCCAGCTAATTTTTATTTTTAGTAGAGGTGGGGTTTCTCCATGTTGGTCAGGCTGGTCTCGAATTCCTGACCTCAGGTGATCTGCCTGCCTCAGCCTCCCAAAATGCTGGGATTACAGGCGTGAGCCATCATGCCCGGCTTATGCTTTAGAATATTCTATAGAGAATATGAAGGTTAATCATAGAGGACCTTAGCTGATCCCTTCAGTAAACAGTTCACCAAAAAGATCTAGTCTTTCAAATATAATATTAGATTTTGTAGCTAAATACTTTAAAATTTCTGGAATCAGCTACTCAGTCTGTGGCATAACTTAATTGTACACTTAAAAACAGAATTATGTTAAATGTGGTTTATTGCATATGCCAAAATGCTGTCCACTTGATCACAGTATCACATTCATGTGGTATAAAATTTTAGTACCTATTGGAATCCATATTATCCTTAGAGAGCCATTAAGGTATTCATTTTTTTACTTATGATTTCAAACATGGTTTAACGACTAGCTATTACCTAAGTTTCCTAGATTCTGGAGAAAGTCAAAATATATTGACTATACATTTTGTCCCAGTTTGTATCACCCATTTCATTATTTGAAGTGTCTACATATGGTAATGGAATCAATTACCAATCTAACCAGACATCAAAGTATGAAGACACAAGAAATTGAAGACAAACAAAGTGTTATTTCAGCCTGTGGACAGATGGGGGGACTTCATACACTTTTGATCCTAGTGTTGTCTCACTGAGATATGTTTGTGCATGTTTCAGGGTATTGGGTATTGATGCCTCAATATAATTTTTCTTTTTTCTTTGTTAAAGAATGTGATCAATAATGTCAAAATAAGATTAAAAGTAAAACTCAAGTTTTTGTTTTTCCTTGCTGGTCTAAAGTAGATGCACCAGCCATTAGCAAAATTGATGAGCTTGAATCTGTGTCATTATTCTAACTGATGTATCAGAGCCTCAGGGTGATTCTGCCTTTGGCATCACTGAAATTTAATGTGAACAATATCATTCCCAACAATTACATAATAGGGCCTTTATTGTTGGCTCATTAGCATCCAGAGACAGTTTTACAAGGGATTATTCCCTTCTATTCGGCAGGAGGTTTTTCCTTTCTTCTCACTGACATTGTGTTTTTATCTGAGAAGATTGCTATGAGTGATCAGATGCCAAATAAAACATGAGCTTTTATCTAAGTTCTGCAGGAAAAAAAAATGCCCAGGGAAAGTACTTATTCCGCTACTAGAGAAACTTTAGATTGGAAATTAGAATTATAATATGCCATGGTGTCATATTAAAACTAGGACCCAGTGCCAATTTCATTATAATCAGTTTACCAAGCATCCATGGAAACAACTCTTTCACTGACTAAATTACTATACATCCCCAAATTTTGGAAGAGAAATCTACACAGATGCAGGATCTAAATAGAACAAAGCAGAGCAAAGAGTTGGCAATATTCCACTGAAATAGGGCAGTGGAGACAAATAGTTTGTGTAATTCAGCCATTTCCCCAACTGCACCCCACAAGTATTTTATTCTGTGAATTCACTTATTCATTTATTCAAGGGTTTCTTGAGCATCTACTGTATGGCAGGCACCATTCTAGAAACATGGGAAACAGCTATGATCTCAATAGTCAAAAATCCCTGCCAGCAAAGAGTTTATATTTTAGTAGAGAGAAACAAAAAAAGTAAAAATGAAGAAAATGCATGTTATGGTAAATGCTTCTAAATACTATGGAGGGCCAGGCACGATGGATCATGCCTGTAATCCCAGCACTTTGGGAGGCTGAAGCGGGTGGATCACATGAGGTTAGGAGTTCGAGACCAACAGGGTGAAACCCCATCTCTACTGAAAATACAAAATTAGCTTGGCTTGCTGGCACATGCCTGTAATCCCAGCTACTCAGGAAGCTGAAGCAGGAGAATCACTTGAACCCGGGAGGCAGAGGTTGCAGTGAGCCAAGATTGTGCCATTGCACTCCAGCCTGGGCAACAAGAGCCCATCTAAACTGCATCTAAACTTCATCTAAAAATACATATGTACATACATACTATGGGGGAAAGAGCTAGAAGAGGGATAGGGCATCCTAGGGGTAGGTGATACTTTAGTTTAAATGTAATGATAGGAAAAACTGCACTCAGAAGTTGACATTTGAGCAAAGACCTGAAGGTTAGTAATGGGGCTGGGTAGATAATTGAGGAGAAATCCTGAGAAGTGGAGTGAACAGCAAAGTCAAAGGGCCTGAGAAGAGAGTGTACAGAGTGTTTCAGGAAGAGCTGAGAAGCCTATATAGTTGGAAATAAGTCAATGAGGAGGCAAATAGTTGGAGGTGAGGTTAGACAGTGAAAGAGGAGATGCCATTATAAAGTTTTTGGGTTTTAGCCTGAGAGAAATGGGAAGGTTAATGGCATGGTGATCAGAAGAATGACATGGTTTAATCCGGCTGCTGTGTAGAAAATAGACTGAAGGGAGAAGAGGAGGCAGAAACAGTGACTACAAATGGTTATTGCAATAATCCAAACAGGACAAAATAATGGCTTAGAAAAAGGAGGTGATAATGAAGATGACAAGAAGTGTGCAGACTTTGAATATTCTATTCAGAAGATAGAGTCAGCAGGACATGCTATGGGGTTGGATATAGTTATATGAGAAAAAATGAATCAAAGTCAATTAGTTTTAGCCTGAAAAAGATACAGAAATTTACTGAGCTGAGAAGAAGATGAAATGTGAATGAAGCACCTTTGGGGGAAATTCAGGAGTTCAGTTTTAGGCATGTGAATTTTGAAATGACTGTTACACATCTAAGCATAGATTGCAAGAGATCAATTAAATACCAAGTCTGGATATTAAAGAAATTTTTTCTCAACTAAACCTTAAATGGTATTATTAATAAGAACTGAGCAAAAGTGGTATTCATTCGAGAACAGAATGGAAGCATGTGAAACCTAATAAAACCATGCTGCATGGGAATTGGGGTTGTAGAATGTCAATTGGCTTTCTCTCCCTCTCTTTCCTGGACTGTGGGATCTCTTAGCACTCTTTCTCTTTGAACATTTACTTTATTCTCTTTCCTGGTACCTGATTTCCTCTGCCCCATAACACATGGGTTTTTATGGCAGCAGTGTCAGACAGGATATATAAAGATGACTTTCCAACGTGGCTGCCAACAGCTAATTGACCCTCTTCTTCCAAAAGAGATTCTGGCCAGTCTGTGTTTAGTATCTCCTCCCTGATCTAAGCACATGGATTGGAGAGAGATTAGAAGCACCAATATTATAAGATTCTTAATCTAGACAATAATTATGAGCAAAATTTTCCTAAAAGTAATTAGATTTGTTTCCTTGGCTTCGCATATTGCCATAACTTTGTAATTACATCTGGAATAATAGGTTACATACCTCTGGGCCACCAAATTGAGCTGCCAATCTGAATTTGGGACTTTGTGGGTATAGAGTTACTTTTAATAAACTGAAAGAATGGATTTAGGGAATAGTATTAAAGGAATTGCTAATACAGTAATCTTTTCACACACACACACACAGACACACACAGAAGAGCACATTCATTATTCATGATCTTCTTGGTCCTGGTTTTCTTGGGCCTTGTATTAGTCCATTTTCAACATAGCTGAGACAGGACAATTTACAAAAGAAAGAGGTTTAATGGACTCACAGTTCCATGTGGCTGGGGAGGCCTCACAATCATGGTGGAAGATGAAAGACACATCTCACATGGCAGCAGACAAGAGAAGAGAATGAAAACCAAGCCAAAGGGATTTCCCTTTATAAAACCATCAGATCTCATGAGACTTATTCACCACCATGAGAACCGTCCCCATGATTCAATTATCTCCCACTTGGTCCCTCCCACAACTCAAGGGAATTATGGGAGCTACAATTCAAGATGAGATTTGGGTGAGGACACAGGCAAACCCTGATTTCACACTTGGCCCCTTCCAAATCTCATGTCTTCGCATTTCAAAACCAATCATGCCATCCCAGCAGTCCCCCAAAGTCTTAACTCATTTCAGTATTAACTCAAAAGTCCACAGTCCAAAGTCTCATCTAAGACAAAGTCTCATCTAAGACAAAGCAAGTCCCTTCCACCTGTAAGCCTGTAAAATCAAAAGCAAGTTAGTTACTTCCTAGATACAATGGGGGTATAGGCATTGCGTAAATACAGCTATTCCAAATGGAAGAAATTGGCCAAAACAAAGGGGCTAAAGGCCCCATGCAAGTCTGAAATCCAGCAGGGCAGTTAAATCTTAATGCTCAAAATGGTCTCCTTTGACTCTATGTCTCACATCTGGGTCATGCTGTTGCAAGAGGTGGATTCCCATGGTCTTGGGCAGCTCCACTTCTGTGGCTTTGTGGAGTACAACATCTGTTCCAGCTGCTTTCATGGGCTGGCATGGAGGGTCTATGGATTTTCTATGTGCAGGGTGCACAATATTGGTGGATCTACCATTCTGAGATCTGGAGAACAGTGGCCCTCTTCTCACAGCTCCACTAGGCAGTGCCCCAATGAGGACTCTCTGTGGGGGTGCCCACCCCACATTTCCCTCCTGCACTGCCCTAGCAGAGGTTCTCCATCAGTGTGCACTCCTGCAGCAAACGTCTGCCTGGACATCCAGGCGTTTCCATACATCCTCTAAAATCTAGGTGGAGGTTCCCAAACCTCAGTTCTTGACTTCTGTGCACCCGCAGAACACCACCTGGAAGCTGCCAAGGCTTGGGACTTGCACCCTCTGAAGCCATGGCCCAAGCTGTAGTTTGGCCCCTTTTAGTCACAGCTGGAGCAGCTGAGATGCAGGGCACCAAGTCCCTAGGCTGCACACAGCAGAGGGAACCTGGGCCCAACCCAGGAAGTAATTTTTACCTCCCAGGCCTCCAGGTTTGTGACAGGAAGAGCTGTTGCAAAGTTCTCTGACATGCCCTGGAGACATTTACCCCATTGTCTTGGGGATTAACATTTGGCTCCTTGTTACTTATGCAAATTTCTGCAGTCAGCTTGAATTTCTCCTCAGAAAATGGGATTTTCTTTTATATTACATTGTCAGGCTACAAATTTTTCAAACTTTTATGTTCTGCTTCCCTTATAAAACTGAATGCCTTTAACAGCACCCAAGTCACCAATTGAATGCTTTGTTGCTTAGAAATTTCTTCTGCCAGATACCCTAAGTTATCTCTCTCAAGTTCAAAGTCAGACAAATATCAAAAAAAGGCAGGGACAAAATGCCACCAGTCTCTTTGCTAAAACATAACAAGAGTCATCTTTGCTTCAGTTCCCAGCAAGTTCCTCATCTCCACCTGAGACCACCTCAGCCTAGATTTCATTATCCATATCATTATCAGCATTTTGGTCAAAGCCATTCAACAAGTCTCTAGGGATTTCCAAACATTCACACATTTTCCTGTTTTTGTTTTTTTTTTCTGAGCCCTCCAAACTGTTCCTACCTCTGCCTGCCTGTTACCCAGTTTTAAATTTGCTTCCACATTTTTGCGTATCTTTTCAGCAGCTCCCCTCTCTACTGGTACCAATTTACTGTGTTAGTCTGCTTTCACGCTGCTGATAAAGACATAGCCAAGACTGGTCAATTTACAAAAGAAAGAGGTTTAATGGACTCACAGTTCTGTGTGGCTGGGGAGGCCTCACAATCATGACAGAAGATGAAAGGCACATCTCACATGCTGACAGATAAGACAAAAAAATGAAAACCAAGTGAAAGGGGTTTCCTCTTGTAAAGCCATCAGATCTCATGAGACTTATTCACCACCACGAGAACAGTATGGGGGAAACCATCCCTATGATTAAAATATCTCCCACTTGGTCTCTCCCACAACACGAGGGAATTATGGGAGCTACAATTCAAGATGAGATTTGGGTGAGGACACAGCCAAACAATATCAGGCCTATTCAGGATGCGATAGGCAGTTGTGTGCTGCTAACCTAGCTCTGGAAGGGCAGGTGAGGATTTTTAGCATTTGCTGATTTTCATGGGCTAAATACTCCCAATAGGGCTGGTTTCAAGCTACCTACATGTCTCTGAATGCAAAATTGGGAGGAGACATATAGAATTTGCTCTTGCTAGCATAGCACGTCACTGACAGGGTCCACATTTTCTGGATATATAGTAGATCATAGGATTTTTCCCCACCAAATCTGGAGCTTAGGGAGACATTCAGACCGGAAATATATATTTGATAAACACTAACAAATTCATGAAATTTAAAGACACAGGACTGAACAAGGACATCAAAGGAGTGAAAAAAAGACAGAGGAAAGTTTGAGGCTCAGAATATGATTCCAGGTCAGAGAAAATAGAGAATCTTTAAATATCGAGAAGTAGCAACTCAACAAGGTAGGAGGAAACTAGAGAGTTGACTCACCTGGAAATCCTGCAAGCATCATTCCAGATGAGACTGGAAAGATAGGAAGCAGCCAGACCTTTCAGGGCCTTGCAGATAATCTTCAGAAATGTTCTGTTTATCATAAGCTAGTAATTGCTTTATGTCTTGAATTGAAAATATTATCATGTTATGAAGATTTCAATATGTTGTATTTCAGTTCTAGCATCTAAATAAAATTTAATGTTTTTTCAGAATGGTAATTGATTCAATCCTATCAAATCAACCAATGTTTCAAAACATATTAAAATATACTTTTAGTTAGATGGATTAAAGTAATGACTTATTTATTTTTTGTTTTAATACTAGAAACTTTCTGTATTCTGGAGAAAAGAATGGTCTATAAAATATTATTATAAACTTTAATTTGACCCAGTTGCTTCATGTGGCCAAGTAATTCCTATGTCTAAAAACCAGAGATTGACATAACCCAATATGAATGGTAGCATTATTATATTAAATTGTAGATATTTTTTACCCTACTGATTTTTCCTTCATTTAAAGCAAATACAATCTGAAAGCCTAAATTAAGGTCTTGAATAGTCATACAAGATTTAAAGCCTTTTCAAAGAGCAGGAAGACGTGTGTGCTCATTATCTTATGTACATATCAGACTCAATTAGATAAAAGTTAGTAGCTGAAAATGGACCCACAAAATATGTTTGGTTATTTTTTATTGCAGAAAAATGCATTTCTTATCTCTCTTACCACATAAATATTAATCTGATTTCATGTTAGAGTCATAGAATAATCTCCTAAACTAAAGGACCAGTGAGTGCCGTTTGTGAATAACATCAACAGTTTCGGATGATCCCAATCATCTGTCACTGCACATTGTCATCTCAGCTGGGCAACCCTGGCAATATTGCAGCAGGCTATTGTTTATTGAGAAAGCTAATATTAGGAGGAGATGTGATAAGAATGCCTTTAAAAAAACTAATTGAATGCTATCTGGTTTTTGGCAATAGCATCTTGTATCTCTCTGTAGTTTATCGCTTTCGAGTCCTTTATTCAGTCTTTTATAAAATCCCATTATTTAAAATTGAGGGCAGAGTGATGGCATGTAAGGAGTTTTATATATTAGTCTGATACTCAATGATAACCCTTTCTTCTCTACTTCTCAACAAACCCTACTTTATTGAAAAGCATGGGAAAAACTACAGAAAATATTGACATCTGAGTCACAAAATCCCAGGGTTCACTTAAAACATTTTCCAAAATTCTTATAGCAACATTTTGGATAGTAAAAAAGCAAGAATCAACATGTGAAAACATTATTAAGTGATGGGCGTGGGAATAGTTCTATAAAATCCATGCCTTTCTAATGGTTTTCACCTGAATTCCTCTTTTTGAGCTGGTTATAGAAGTACCCAAACAGAGCAAATAGATGAAGAGAGATGTGTGATAAAGAAAAACATAGCAAAATATTATTGTACAATTTTAGGTGGTTTTCCTCTTTATGATTCTTCCATGATATTTAATATATTTGGTACAAATTTTGTAATAGAAGTCATTTGGAAACAAAATACCTAAATATTGCCATTTCTGTTATTCTGGTTATCTCCCAAAAAAGAGAGTTTAGAGTCTTTTACCTGATACTTATGGCGTTTTGCGCCCAATAAAATATAATTTTCTATAATTGTCTGTATGTCTATATAAATTTAAATATTCTGTGGCCTTATCAGTGAAAATTGAACAGACGTTTGTTCGTTTCATTAAATGATTATTTGTAAGTTTAAATCAAAATTACCTTGAAGCATCCAATTCTGTTTTCTGAGAAAATGTCATACTTCTAATCTGAATTTGAAGAAACATAAACTGAGAGGAAGAATCAATGAATTAAATGGAAATATTTAGGAAAAACAGCAGCAAGAAAATAGCAATGATAATTGTAGTTCATACGTTTGTAAAAGACCTGGAAAGAAACCAAATGACAAAAAGTGCTTGTTCTTTCCACAGAAATGCATTAACCTGATTAATTTTTCAAACGAATGTTTAAAACATTTTGAGAGTAGAAATTGTTTACTACACATACGCATATATTTTTACAAACCTCTTCCTGATTGCCATCCAGAAACAAAAAGTAGAAACTAACCCAGCTCCTAGTGATATGGACTTTCCTTTGTGTTATTCTTCTTTGATTTGACCATGGTGTCTGGGACTAAGACATAGTTCTTGATCTCTTTGCTTTCTCCCTTCCTTCTACAGAGAAAGACAACAAGAACAGAAATATCAGATGGCCTGTAGGCGCCCATCTATGTAGTAGCACAAATACCAGCTGAATGTAGTTTTGGTCAGGTACAAAGAAACAAATGCCTGTTGGTTTTCCCAAATGTTGTTTACCCTTCTGATATTCTTCCCAACAGCCATCACATATAAATATGTATGGTATTTATTTTAGTGTGCAGCTGAGTACAAATTAAGCAAGGTGTTTCGATACCAATATGTATTCTTGAAAGTTACTTAACTGAATGTATTTGAGACTACCTTAATGGCTACTTCTTTGTTAAATTTTGCTAATAAAGAATATCTCTCTCTCTCACACACACACACACACACACACAAAGCAAGAAAACGTGGCAGAGGCAAGGAACTTGGCATAATCTTGTCCTCTGGTTTTTATACGCATGTCTTGAAGACAGTTATATATTATGGCAAAAGCTAAGTATCAGGTAAAAACACCTAAGCTTATTTTTTGAAACATAACATTCAGGGCAAGAGTCAAGCAGCAACAGCAGCAAAGCATGTAACCACAGTGGTAAAAGGTGAGTGGAAGGTCAAGGTTGGCAGGAGTTGGGAGCTAGGTCTCAGGACATGTTTCCCAGGATAAATACACCAGAAAACAGGAAAACAAACAAACAAAACTTCCTTTCATTAATAACATTATTATTTTAAATGTCTTACAACAAATAAAAATTTGAACATTCTATTGCTAGAATTTTCTTTTTCTTTCAAAATAACTTTCCTAAACTGGAATGTTAGCATTTTGGGGTTTGTTAGGCTTGGCTGTCAAAATGGTTTTCAAAGATGTTTTTGGAGTAGTGAACGGATGAAGTTACTGAGAAAGGGGGATGGGATGAAGAAGATTGAAATTCATGGAGACACAAAACTGTAAAATAGGTCAGCAACACAGTCTCTGAAAGGCATTAGCCACAAGAACTTCTATCAGGCAGCCCTAGTGCAGTTTGAACAATGAATACTGTATCAGTCAAAACCCAGGGCAGGAAACACACACTAGAAATGTGATAGATAAGTAAGTAGCTGGGATACGATAATTAAGTACTTAAATTTGTTGGAGGGCTAAAGGGGTGATTTCTAGTTTGGGCTTCCAGAAATGACTCAGAACACTAAAGAGATGACCTATCAAGGGTGCTACCACATTCGTGTCTTACATTGGATTGGAGTTACGAATTCAAGAACATACCCCAGGTGGGGATCCACAAAATCAGGAGGGGAAATCAAGAAGATGCCATTGCTGCTGCAACTGCTGCTGCTACTGCAAATGCTTCTGTTCTAGATAACAGCCTTTCTAACACTACAGCAGAAAAGCTCACTTTTCTTTAACCTTGCCAGCAAGAAGAACTAAAAGAAAAGGCAAGGGCAGAAGGAAAGTTTCCACTTTATTTCTGTCTTCTGAATCTTAAGTGAGTATAGCTAACTGGTGGAAAATAATTAACATCCAGAGTTTGAGTTCCATGGTCCTCTGAGAAATAGGTTTTAAAATTTCTACGTGCTCTAGATCTAAAAGGTGGCCAGAAGTGAGGAGTCAACCCGCGATATCCATGACAGAATCAATATCCATGAATAGAAAATATTTATAAATGCTTGTATAACCATTTTATATTTTAATTCATGGGCCTAAGATTATAATGTCAATAATGAAAAAAATGTATAAAATACACGTATATACCTGAAATAAATATCTATGCAGGTACTTTATATGCACTTAATAAACAAAATTATAGTCTGTTGACTAGCTAGATTCAAATCCTGAAGAGCTATCCATTAAATATGATGTATTGCACAAGTTATTTAACCTCTGTGAACCTTTGTTTTCTCATTCTTAAAATGAGAATTACAATAGTAACATCTCATAGGGTTAGTGTCAAGGTTAAATGAGAAAATACAGGTAAAGTGTTTATGCGGTGTCTGATTCATTGCTGTTATGGTTGCTGCTGGATTCAGATACCCTACTTACACTACTTAGGTTTGAAGTCCAGTCATGGAGTTTACTAGTCATGTGACTGTGAGAAATTTACTTGAAATTTCTATGCTTCACTTTCCTCATGTGTAAAATTTGAGATTACAATTGTAGGTGTCATGTAAGGGTAGTGATTGAAAAAAGTAAAGTAACATATAAAGTGATTTCACTAGTGCCTGATACAAAATAATATCCAGAGAATTGTTTGAAACATTCTACATTTAGTTACTTCATTTGCATTCACAATATCAGTCTAATCAACATTTTCTTTCAGAAGATTTAACATAAGGTCTTTATTTTTGCAGTTTTTCTGAGAAGCTTCACTTACCTATTCTGTTTATTATGTCTTATAGACACAGATTGCATGATAAATCATCTCAGGCATGCAACTGTCTGGATTGGTACATAATATTCATGTGCTATGCAGATATGGTATAATGGATATTATATGTAAAATCTTTACTACCAGTATAGTAGATGCCAAATGATAAAAATTCTAGGATGTAACACCACTAAATTTGTCCCTCAAAACCAAAGAACTATGACAATAGAATGAAGTAAGAAAAAGAGGTGCAATTGAGAGTATGATTACAAACTGATTTTCTTAAAGTTAGTTTGTTAATAAGAAAAAAATTAAAGCCAACACTGTAAAATTTGAGAAACAGTCTTCACTTTGAAAGACTGCTCAGTTTAATGAAAATTAAACAAATGTTATGGTCAGAAAACCCAATCCGTGTATACACCTTCATCCTGCCAATTACTGTTTATGTGACCTTAACTTGTTCTTAAACCTTCTGAAAGGCTATCATGAAGCCCCATATTTGAATAGAGAAAGCTCATTCAAATATGGGGCTACCCTACAGGTTGCTTGGAAGGTTACATTTAAGTTTACACATATCTACATGCCCATGGGTTTAGCAGGCACATCCCCCAGAGTTTCTTTTATTGTAAAATTCATGGAATACCTTATATTAAACACTTATGTTTGTTCATAAAACTTATCAGTAATACATTCTATGAGTTCATAAACAATAGTAAACTTTAGTTTACAAAACAAAATGTAAATTTAATGTAAAGCTAAATTGAAGAAATACAACTAAGCTTACAAATAATTGAAATACATTTATCTGAAAATGTAGGTAATAGTCAAGCTTGGCTCGATTGTCAACTACAGTTACTATGGGTTAAAGCCCAAGCTGTGGCATTTAGTAGCTCCTTAATCTTGAGCACGTTACTTAAATTGTTAGCTTTAGTTTCCTCCTTAGTTGTGAATAGGGATAATTAAAGTACTTATCAGAAAGTTGTTGAAAGAATCAAATATCAGATATTATTTTTAACTATTGGTTCAGATTAATTAAAATTTTGTTAAAACTTGAGAAATTTATGAGAAGTATCAAATGGAGAAAAAGGATTTGGTCATGGTTAGATCATACCACTAGATCTTTAGGGATGGCCATCCTTAGAAGCAGAGAAATGCTACATGTGAATCTAGAAAAAGTAGAATTGGGATTTTCATTCATTAAGCAATGTTTTATCACTTTAGTTCCTGTGCAGTTTTGAGAAGGAGAAAAATGCTGCATTTTCAGCCTCAAAATTAACTTTCATGATCTGTCAGCAGTGGTAGAATGAATCTTGGAGAATCGGGGACAGCTAGGTCATATTTCTGTGGAGGTTTATGTGATAAAGAGGTATTGACTAATCTTGGTTTTCATCACAAAATCAGAGGTCCATATGAGTTCTTGCTAGTGATACCAACACAATCTAAGAGAACAAAAGAGGTAATTCCATCAGTCTTCTGGCATGATGGAGCTTGGAAAAATAGATACTCTTGGAGATAGAAACATGGCAGTTGTGCCTCAGCCCTTTGGAGGTGGACAGTTAATAAATGAAGTCCTTATTGGTGAAAATAAGTGGGTTCTCCTATCCTAATCAGAGGACCCTCAGAGCCAGCCTTGATATTAAATTGGAGATTAATCTTTATTATTTGTTTCCAGTGTGGCAGTGGGTCACAGGCAGAGTCGATGTTAATGTTAGGTGTTTCTCAGGTCTGGGGCAAGTGCCTTGACTCCAGAGTACTTTGGTAGTAGAAAGTTGCCCCACATTTGCTTACATGTTACAAAGGGTGACATCTAGTGGTAATTTACAACTTTGAGCCTATTTACCCTATAAACACGTCCTGTTCCAGCCCTTCCATAGATGTAGACCCTGTTTGGTAAGGGATCATATACTCATCTTAACATCTATGCTTACTCAGAAGTTGTCATTGCCTAACTTTAAGTCTAAAAGAAGGAAATTCGAGAAATTCCCCTGACTGAGTCTTACAATATTTCCAGAGTCATGTTCATATAAGAAGGGAAGGGTGAGAAGGCAGGAAAATTGGGCTGTGTATTGGTTATATCTGAGATACACCAGATAGATCTATCTATCTGATTTATCTATGAAGAATTAACAAAATAAAAATACACATTTGCTAGAATTTAATGTGGGCTGTGTGTGTAGGTGGAGGAATAGGGTTGGGTGTTGGAAACCTGTCAGAGTGAAAGAAGAATTATGTATTTCAGTGGTCTAAACATCTGAATGTAGATGCATCAGTGGTAGATACAGAAACGTATCTACAGGGAAAGATTAGAATAAGCAACTTGGTGGTCAGTTCACTGGAACAGAGGGTTGTTTGCTTGTCTGGAAGTACATTCACAGAGCAAGCACACTTTTTACAAAAACCCAATAAACCCCATATAAGGGTGTGTGCGTGTGTGTGTGTGTATGTGTGTGTGTGTGTAGTATGTGTATTGTGTGTGTGTGTGTGTATATACACATATATATGCAAATTATGATAAGCTGCTATTGGCCCTCTGGGTGGAGGAGGACAAAAAAAGAGGAAAAGGGGAACAATAACAGCTCAAGTTTGTTGAGAAATTACTGTACGTTCAAATTAAGTGCTTTATGTATATTTTCTCTTTAAATTCCTATACTAATCCTTGAAGGTAGGTTCTGTTATTTTCATTTTACAGATAAAGAAATGCAAGTTCCTCTTTCTTAAAATCACAGAGGTGTTAAGTCGAAGTGCCAATATTTGGACTCCGGTCTTAACTAATTTCAAAGTTCATGCTGATAAACTCTATGCTAAAAATATTACAATAGGTGGGGTGTGGTGGCTCAAGTCTATGATCCCAACACTTTGGGAGGCTGAGACAGGAGGATTGCCTTAGGACAGGAGCTTGAGACCAGCCTGAGCAACATAGGGAAACCCCGTCTCTACAAAAATAAAATAATTGCCAGATGTGGTGGCCCCAGCCTGTAGTCCCAGCTACCTGGGAGGCTAAGGTGGGAAGATCTCTCAAAGCCAGGAGACTGAGGCTGCAGTGAGCCGTGATTGCACCACTGCACTCCAGCCTGAGTGACTGAGTGAGACCCTGTTTCCTAAATTAATAAATTAAATAAGAACAAATAAATATTTTAAAAATTATTGCAAGATTTTTATTACTTTCTGGTGAGATATTGCTTTGCAAAGTTTGTCTATTAAACGTTGCTATCTAAATCCCATTAAGATAATTTGTATTTCAATTAGAACCCAAAAGATTATAAGCACAGATGGTTTCAACCTTCTTTGCTTTTTCTCATTGTGCACATATATCAGAACACTTGTTTAATTTTCTTATGATTATTTCTTCTCAGGCGATTTGGCAATTCAAATCTTCACTGCTGTTTTCCTAACATAGTTAAAATAATTAAGCTCTTGCTTGAGAATTTTCTGGTAGATCATCATAGTAATGCTTTACCACTTTTATGATAAGGCATAAAACAAATGAAGGTTAAGGAATATACTAAGTTATGTAGAACATTTGGGGTAAAATGCATTTGTACATTTTTTTTTTTTTTAGGTTTTAAAAATGTCTTTTTTTAGGTGGGCCTCTTCCTTATGTTAATCTCATATATTTGTTTGGAATATTAGGATCTAGGTCAGCTCAGAGAAATGTATTTGTGCCGGCCAAGTGTGGTGGCTCATGCCTGTAATCCCAGCACTTTGGGAGGCCAAGGCAGGAGTATCACCTGAAGTCAGGAGTCCAAGACTGGCCTGGTCAACATGGTGAAACCCCATCTCTACAAAAGTACAAAAATTAGACAGGCATGATGACAGGTGCCTGTAATCCCAGCTACTCGGGAGGCTGAAGTGGGAGAATTTCTTGAACTCATGAGGTAGAGGTCACAGTGAGCTGAGATCATGCCATTGCATTCCAGCCTGGGTGACAGAGCGAGACTCCATCTCAAAAAAAAAAAAAAAAAGTGTTTGTGCCTTTCACATGGACTCTAATGTCTTTAACTTTTATTACCCTGTATTTTCCAGTCATTCCCCTTAAAGCCTCAAAAAAAGAAATATGATGAAGAATTTCACATTGAAAGCCCTAAAATTGATTTTGTATTTTCATCTCTTACGTCTTTGCTTTTTGGAAGCCTCATCTCCTAGCTACTGGCAGAGAATGAGATCCAGGTAATAGAAACAGCCCCAGTTACTTTTTATATAAACCTGGCTGCAGAGCTATTAACTGAAAGTGGATTTGTTGTAATTGAACCTGAAGGATCCAAAGGTTTCTAACAAGGTGGAAATGGTTGGGTATTCTTTGCCTTAGCAGTCATGAGTACTGAGTATGTGGAGAAAAGTTAAGTTGTCCAGCCATCTATTGAAGGATGTACTAAGGCCAAATATATTCTATTTCAGAATGATACCATATTAATAATTCTACTCTCATAGTTTATAACATCAATACTTTTAAGAAGGAAGATTATATGATATTACCACTAAATACTAAAAGAAGTAATTGATAAAATTTAACAAGTCCAAAACAATTATTTAATTAATAAAAACTTTGGAAGGCAATCTAAAGAGCTACATATTCAATTTAGGAACAGGAAAGATATCCTTAATAAAGAATATAAAAGAGAAGATAAATGACTTTGTTTTTATATAAAATTCAAAACTTTTATGTAAAAAATAATATAAACAAATCTATAAAAATAATTTGAAGGGGAATTGCACTTTAGAAGGCACAGGTTTGATACAATGAGCTATTTAAAATAGAGAACAAGGGGACAATCTAATAGCAAAATAGGCAAAAGATATTGAGGAACCATTTGCAAAACAAAAATGCAACAGCTATCAAATATATGCAAAGATTCTCAAAATTACTAATAGGTGAAAAAACACAGCGAGATTAACAGCTTTCAGATCGGCCAAAATTAAAACAAAGCAAAATAAAGCAATAATTTCTCTTGCTGGCTGGGACATAAGCAAAGAAGCACTGTTCCACATTGCTGGTAAAAATATGACTTTCCTAGAGTTTTAGATAGCAACTTAGCAATATCTATTCAAATTAATATGATATATAATTTTGACTCTGCACTTCATGTTGGAAATCTTTCACATGGAAATAAGAGCATACTGAATAAATAAGCATGCTTATTTTAGCATTATTTTTAGTTGGTAAAATTGGGCAACAAAGAAAATGTTAATCAGTAGAGGAGTATTATGGCCCATTCATATAATAGAATACTATGTACTACTTAATGAATTAGAGATACACTAGTTGGTTTGGATAGATTTCAAGAGATTCCTCTTGAGTGAATAAGTCAAAATGTGAATAGTACGATATAATTTTTGTAAAACAAAAATAAGCATTATCAAATATTTACTAAACACTCACTTATCTATAAGATACTCCCCTAGAGTTTAGTGTAGTGATATAGGGAAGTGAATTACCTCTGTTTTGAAGTGAATTACTGGTGTTTTGTTTGTATTCAGGGCATACATATAATAAGGCACACAACAAAATAATGTAGCATGGAACTCCTTAAAAAATGAGTGATATAAATAGTGCTATGGTTTCCAATTAGTTGTTGTAAACATTTTGGAAATCATATGTGGATCAAGACTTATCTATAGCTCAATGAAACATGTTGCTAATAGGAGTCTTAGTTTCTCATAATAATAATATCATCAGGTATTGGTAAACAGAAAAATTGAGATAATATAAGTACAGCACTCAGCACAGTGCCTTGCACAGAATTAAATACATTAAATGGCAGTTATTATTCTCATTGTTAGTTTTATTAGTTTTCTCATTGTTAGTCATTATTAGTTTTCAAATCCTGTTTTGCAATTGACAAAATATGTAATTATTTCAAATATTTTTTAACTTCTTGTATTTTTCCCCAGCATTTTATTGTGAAAATTTTTATACATACAGGAAATTTGAAATAACTTCTTGAGGAACACATCCATTCTGCCATTCACCCATCAAACCATATCTTTTTTTTAATGCATTTTACAGTAAGTTGTAGATATCAGTACATCCCCTAAATCTTCTTGTAGCTTCTTCTGTTTATTTGGCTTGGTTTATTTAGTTCTTTGTGCTGTTATGTATTTTCTAAGCTTATGGACTTTCCACTCTCTTTTGGGGACAATGAAAATATAGTATTAAAAATGGTAAACATTGACATAGAGTAAAAAGATTAGAGAATTTAGAAGACAAAGTTGTTACTAATGCCTGGGAATTCATCAAACAGACATGAACTTTAACCTCCTATTGAAGGATGGCCAAGAAACAGGCAATGGAGCAAGCAGGATGAAAGCATTCAATGAAAAGAGATATGGGAAGTTTGAAGGTAGGATCATGGAGGAGTAGACCGATTTAACTGGGAAAGAGGATTGAAATAGGGCTCTTTCTTTCTAAAAGTCATAAGTAGTATATTTTGCCATTATGTTTCTAAAATTTGTTGAAAACTATACCCTAGGTTTTCACAAGCCAGTCTAAAAAGTCTAGCATCTAGCCACTATACTGTCAGTACTCTTTTATTAGAGCTATGATGTTTTCTTTTGTATTTCTGTTATTTTGCTTTAATGTTTGGGTTACTGGTGATAGCTCTCCTATATAGTAAAAAAGTTGGTACCACCTTTTAAATGAACTTTTCAATTCAGAATAATTTTAGATTTATAGAAGACTTACAAAGATAATATGAAATTCCCTCCCCTACTTCTCCTTTTAACATCTAGGAGATAACTGTGGTATCATTGTGAAAACTAAGGAACTAACATTTGTACCTTATAATTAACCAAACTCTGAACTTTATTTGGATTTCACTGGTTTTCCCACCAATGTCCTTTTTCCATTCCAACATCCAATTCTAAATTCCACAGTGTGTTTGCTTGTCACGTCTTACTAGGCTCATCTTGGCTTTGACAGTTTCTCAGTATTTCCTTGTATTCATGACCTTGACAGTTTTGAGGATTACTGATTGGGTATTTTGTAGAATGTCCCTCAATTTGGATGTCTGATTTCTTTTAAGCTTAGATTGGGGTCACAAATTTTTGGAAAGAATATCACAGAGGTGAAGTGTTCTCATCGTATCAGTGGGAACATGCTATCAATATGACTTATCACTGGTGATATTAATCTTGATTACCTGGCCAAAAACAGAAATCTGTTTGTCAGATTTCTTCATTATAAAGCTACCCCTTCCCTTTACACGATCTGTTTTATGAAAGCACATAACTGAGTCTAACTCACACTCAAAGGGTGGGGTAGGGGACAGGAATTAAAGTTTTCTTCTGGATGTGGGGGTATAACTTATTAGGAATTCTTTTGTACTAAAAATTTTCTTCACCATTTATTTATTAATTATACTAGTACATATTCATGTATATTTCTTTAATACTTTGAATTCTAATCTGATACTGTATTATTTTGTTATTGCTGTTGCTCAAATTTTTCCAGATTTAGAGATTGGGAGCTTTTTCAGGTTGGCTCCTGTGTCTCTTTGACATGTACCCATCTTTTTGTCTTTTGTACATTTCCTTACTTGCTGGCACTACACAATTCTGCAGGCGCGTCTTGTATTGCTGCTATCCCAGCCCTGGAATCATCTATTTATCCAAGGAATCATGTTTCTTTTACTTGGAAAATAGTATTTAGAAACTGGATGTGCTCATTGCTACTGAAGCGTCACTATTTCCAGGCCCTCTCAGAGGGTAGAACTAGGAAATATATTTATGACTATGAACCCATATTTGTAAACATATCTCTATCTATCTATCTATCTATCTAATATATATATATATTCCATCTGTATCCATGTGCATTTTGTCTTTAGCCTCTATTTTCCAATCAAAACACTGATTTCCAGAATTACTTAGGTTAACTCTTTTCTACCCTTTGCCCTTCATCGAGTTGAAATCACTTTTGATGAGCCTTATATTTCCAGGTTGCACAGTGTATAGAGTTTCAAACTCAAGTATATCATGTAGAAAATATTTTCCTGTAGGTAATCAGACTGACTTCTTTTATTTCAGTATTCTATAAGCTACATTTTGACTTTTTATGATGTTCTTATTGTTTATATATGCCATCTAATTTCACTCTCTATTATTACTTACTATGTGACTGGTTACCCATTTATAATAGGCCTGCTCTCTCATTTCCTTTCATCTGGTACAGATATCCTCAGTGCAGTCTCATCTCCTTGCTGGCCTCCTCTGTGGCATAAATCATGCCACCTGGACCTTAGGAGCCATTAATTGGCATTCATTCTTAATATCTGCTATAATTCCAGTAACTGAATGAATATACTCTGTCCTCTTCTTATCCTGACCTTAGATCTTTTCCAGTCAGTCAGCCTTGTCAGAATTCCCATACCCCTTAGGAAACTCAGCAGTATCAGTAGCTCTCCTTATACCACCTTGAGCTGTGATTTGTTCTGTAAGGCTGCAGAACCATCATCTAGACAGTGCCCAGAGCTATTGCTATAGCCCCCTTCAACAAAACTCCTGCACTCCTGATTTTCCCCAAAACAATATGTGACTTTTATCATTGAGATTTCTCTTTTTCTGTTCCTCCGGGGTGAGGTACAATGGAAGAGGGTGCCTGGTCATTTTACAAAGCTCAGGATCTCATAAATCTCTTCTATTTTATTTCTTCTCCAGTCTTCCAGTTCAGTTTTTATCTCCTTAAAGTTGGAAAGGGTTCTTATGCCATTACATAATCTTCTTTACCATATGTCTCTCTGTGTTAAATTCTTTAGGTTCTGTCTGGTATTTTGGATCCTAAGAATACTATTCATTCTGAACAAAGTCATACTATTCCAGCAGAAGCATAACTTTTGAAAGTGTTGTTTATGCTTTATGTTTTAAAACCTTCTTGAAATGCACTTTTCTTCATTGTTCTTAGGTTTTTCTGCTTCAGGGCAGTCAATAAATGGAAAGCCATAAATTTATTCACTTCAATTTAAGTAACTATGTTTATTAAATACCTATATGTCTTCTATGTTTGCAGATTATTAAAAAAGGACCTGATTATTTAAAAACTCAGAAATACAATATATATTAGCAACTTATAATTTTTTCCATGTTTCAAAATTGATAAACATAAGAAATGTTTCCAGTCACCCTTTAGGAAACCATTATTACTGCCTAGATGATAGACTCAGGAGCTAGGAGCAGTGAGGGTTGGAAAGCAAATGTTTAGTATTTCAAAACAATCTCCAAACTACGTAACTCTCTCTCTCTCTCTCTATATATATATATACAGATACATATATAGTCAAAGAAATGGTCACAATCTCTACTGTCTATGAAAACAATCCCAATAACTGCAGTAAATCCTACAAATTCTCCTTGGATATCTTGTGGGCACTTATAAATACATCCTTCTAGGCTGCAACATGGAATTCCATATTCCCGGACCCACCCTACTTCAGTATGCCCCCATTGAAGTGATGTCTGATGCTGTCACTCTGGAGCTCAGGAAGCCTAATGAAGGTGTCTTGCTGCTGCTGTTGCCACTAACACCTGTCCAGGCCATGCTGTGGTGATTCCACATGGGCTCAAGTCAACCTGCAGAAGGCAGAAGGCCCTCTCCTGACCTTTCTACCATAGTTACCCTGATCCCAGAGCACTGATGCTCTGTGCTTTCAGCAACCCAGGACATTGTTTAAGAGGATAGCTTTTCAGTTACTTCCATTTTCTCACTGGGGACTTCCTCTCACAAAACGTAGGCCAAAGTCTTCCTACTTAGGATGTGAAAAGGTGAGGAAGAAGAGAGTGGAAAGTCAAAGCAAAATAGCAAGAGGCATTCCAGAGTACATAAAATCATCCAACTCTACCAACTGCCATTGTCTTATTGGAACAAGACTGAAATACTCAGCTCGTTCTCCTCTTACTAAAAGTTTTTCCCCAAGAAGGTTTGTTGGTCAGAGGTCCCTAGAAGATTTGTTCTGCCAGTGTTCTGGATGTATCCCTCTGAGAAACTCTGAAGTACACAAAACTAACGTTCAAGCTTGGACCTCTGCTATATAAATATAACAACATTAGTTGTATTAGTCTGTTTTTACACTGCTGATAAGCACGTACCTGAGACTGGGAAGAAAAAGAGATTTAATTGGACTTACAGTTCCACATGGCTGAGGAGGCCTCAGAATCATGGTGGGAGGTGAAAGTCACTTCTAACATGATGGTGGCAAGAGAAAATGAGGAAGAAGCAAAAGCAGAAGTCCATGATATAACCATCAGATCTCATGAGACTTACTTACTATCATGAGAATAGCACAGGAAAGACTGGTCCCCATGATTCAATTACCTCCCCATGGGTCCCTCCCACAACACATGGGAATTTTGGGAGATAAAATTCAAGCTGATATTTGGGTGAGGACAGAGCCAGACCATATCATTCCACCCTGGCCCCTCCAAATCTCAAGTCCTCATATTTCAAAAATCAATCATGCCCTCCCAACAGTCCTCTGAAGTCTTAACTCATTTCAGCATTAACCCAAAAGTCTGCATTTCAAAGTCTCATCTGAGATAAGGCAAGTCCCTTCTGCTTATGACCCTGTACAATCAAAAGCAAGCTAGTTACTCCCTAGATACAATGGGGGTAAATACAACCATTTCAAATGGGAGAAATTGGCCAAAACAAAGGGGTAACAGGGCCCATGCAAGTCCAAAATCCAGTGGGGCAGTCAAATTTTAAAGCTCCAAAATGATCTCCTTTGACTCCAGGTCTCACCTCCATGTCATTTTGATGCAAGAGGTGGGTTCCCATGGTCTTGGGCAACTCCACCTCTGTGGTTTTACAGGTACGGCCTCCCTCCAGGCTGCTTTCACAGGCTGGTATTGAGTGTCTACAGCTTTTCCAGGCACAGGGTGCAAGCTGTTGATGGATCTAGCATTCTGGGATTTGGAGTAAGGTGACCCTCTTCTCACAGCTCTGCTAGGCAGTGCCCCAGTAGGGACCCTGTGTGGGGGCTCTAACCCCGCATTTCCCTTCCACACTGCCCTAGCAGAGGTTCCCTGTGAGGGCCCCACCCCTGTCGCAAACTTTTGCCTGGACTTCCAGACATTTCCATACATCTTCTGAAATAGGCAGAGGTACCCACACCTCACTTCTTGACTTCTGTGCACCCACAGGCTCAACACCACATGGAAGTTGCCAAGGCTTGGGGCTTGCACCCTCTGAAGCTGCAGCCTGAACTGTATGTTGGCCCCTTTCAGCCACGACTGGAGCAGCTGGGACATTAAGTTCCTAGGTTACACACAGCAAACAGACTCTGGACCCCACCCACAAAACCACTTTTTCTTCTGGGGCCTCTGGGCCTGTGATGTGAGGGGCTGCCATGAAGATCTTTGACATGGCCTGGAGATATTTTCCCAATGGTCTTGGGGATTAACATTAGGCTCCTTGCTACTCATGCAAGTTTCTGCAGCCAGCTTGAATTTGTCCCCCAGAAAATGGGGTTTTCTTTTCTATTGCATACTCAGGCTCCAAAATTTCCAAACTTCTATGCTGTGCTTCCCTTATAAAACTGAATACTTTAAACAGTACCCAAGTCACTTCTTGAATACTTTGCAGCTTAGAAATTTCTTCCACCAGATACCCTAAATCGTCTTTCTCAAATTCAAAGTTCTGCAAATCTCTAGGGCAGGGGCAAAATGCCACCAATCTCTTTGCTAAAACATAACAAGAGTCACCTTTACTCCAGTTCCCAACAACTTCCTTATCTCCATCTGAGACCACCTCAGCCTGAATCTTATTGTCCATATCACTATCAGCATTTTGGGCAAAGCCATTCAACAAGTTTCTAGGAAGTTCCAGACTTTTCCACATTTTCCTGTCTTCTTCTGAGCCCTCCAAACTGTTCCAACTTCTGCCTGTTACACAATTCCAAAGTTGCTCCCACATTTTCGGGTATCTTTGCAGCAATGCCCCACTCGGCTGGTACCAATTTATTGTCTTAGTCTGTTTTCACACTGCTGATAAAGACATATGCAAGACTGGGAAGAAAAAGAGATTTAATTGGACTTACAGGCCTCGGGATCATGACAGGAGGTGAACGACACTTCTTACATGGTAGCAGAAAGAGAAAATGAGAAAGAAGCAAAAGCAGAAATCCCTGATAGACCCATTATCTTATTCAATATCATGATACTTATTCAATATCATGAGAATAGCATGGGAAAGATTGGCCTCTATGATTCAGTTACCTCCCCCTGGGTCCCTCCCACAACACATGGGAATTCTGGGAGCTAAAATTCAAGCTGAGATTTGGGTGGGGACAAAGCCAAACCATATTATAAGTGCCTTGGTATATGCAGAGAATTGACTCCAGGACCTCCTGAGCATACCAAAACCCACAGATGCTCATGTTTCTTATAAAAGATGATGTAGTATTTGCATATGATATACATATATCCTCTTGGATACTTTAAATGTTCTCTAGATTACTTATAATACCTAATACAATGTAAATACCATATAGATATGTATTGTACTGCATTTTAAATTTTGCTTTTATTGTTGTAGTGTTATTTTATTGTATTTTCCAAAATGTTAGATTCACAGTTAGTTGAACTGAGGTACAGAAGGCTGACTATACTTATGTACATTAATTGCCATCTAGAAGTATATTTTGCTTTATGTTGATTATGATAATCATCTGATGCACAGATCCTGATAACCATGTTAGGTAGTGTGTTCACTTTATTTTTTTTAACTAGATGACTGTGAGTAATATAATAATTGTAGTGTTTTCTTCTCTTGTTTATTTCTTGATTAGGAAATGGAGACACAGAAAGCTCTCAGCTAGTGCCCTTTATATCACCCCATAGTACTTAGCATGAATCTAAACAAACAGGACTCAGTAGATACTCAATGACCTAAATGCTTATTTTATTTTGCAAAATTATCTGTGTTTGTTTTCTTTCCAAGTTGCTCTACAAAGATTAATTTTAAATTGTTCACAGGAAGTAGTCAATAGTGTGAAACGATATATAACCTTGAGTAGGTCATGGAATTTGCATGAAAAATAATAACATGGACTTGTGAATATAAAAATTTGTAGATAATTTAAAAGAAAACATAGGACACAATCATACTTTGAACCTTTGAGAAAAAAAAATCCCATTTCTGAAAATCCAGCCTATAAATTGTGTATTCAGCATATTATCTATTTTATTTGAACATTTTCACAATTTCAAACCATTTCTTTAAATTGTTGAAATAGAAACAAAATGTTTTTTCTGATTTTCCTAATTATCTACAATAAAATTACTTTCTATGATGCATTCCAATCTAGAAGCTTAAATCTCTAATATTGCCATTTTTACATAAATAATATTTTCCATCGAAAATGTAGATAAGCAAAAAATATAAGGCTAAATTATAGCTAAACTCATCATTAACATTTTGGTATTTAATATTTTACATGTGTTTCTATCTGTATAACTTTAAAATACCACTATTATAGGTACTGCTTTTGCATTGAAAAAAAATTGTAATACATTATGGGTTAATAAAATATGCTTTTATGACATATTTTAAAGACCTTTGTTGAAGTTACTTTCCTCTAGAGAGGTTTTTTATTTGTTCTTGGGGACCAACAAACATTAAAGTTATTTGGGATATTTTTGGATCACACAAGTGACATGAACTAGAACACCAAAACAAGGGCCAGCTTTGGGCTTATTTATGATCTCTCTACCCAGCTTATGGAAACAGGGAAATTTCCTTGATATCCCCTTCTTTAGGTTTTTTTCATTTTTTCTTCCTTTTTACTTTTCGCTCTCTCCCTCCTTTCCTGCCTCCTCCCTACCCCTCAACCCATGTCTCTCTCTCTTTCTCATTTCCACTCTGATGGCACAGCCCTCCACTGTGGTCTCATGATATACTCATAAGAGTATATCATGATATACTGTCCACTGTGCTTTCATGATAAACTCCCTCTTTTGGGTGGATCCTATGCTTTATTCTCTATCCCCAACCTACGACCAAAAAAACTGGCTTGGCATTTCAAATATTTACTAAGCGTACTGATTTCACTTTGTTTTTGGCTTTTGCATTTTTTTCCCTCTTTGCCAGCTTAGCAATGAAGTTAAAATACATTTAATAGATTATCCAAGATTTGACTTGTTTTTATCAAAAGGATTGTTCTCTGAGTCTATTCTGCGATATGACAAAAATGAAGGTCAAGAACATTTACTTTGTAAATATTAAAGATTAAAGATGTATTATGTGTATTTATATTTTTATTCTTCCTAAAGGAAATTATCCTTTAAATGTTTATGAAATAATAATATTATAATTGTCAGTGAAATTTCTTTAAAACGCTTATTTTATGGTATCATAGGGTAGATAATAATCCAGCAACTATTTTTTAAATACTTATAAACTGTCAGACACATGTCTGTTTTTAAATTAATAAGCTTTTAGTATTGTCATTATTCTACTTTTACAGAAATATTGGTTTACAGAAATATTGAATGGAAAGTAGAGTGTTCCCATGTACTCTCCACACCTGCACCCCAGCCCTATTAATAGATTCTTCTATTATTAACACGTTGCATTAGTGTGGTACATTCATTACAATTGAAGAGTTGATATTCATGAAGTATTACTTGAAATATCTCTTTTGACGTATAGTTTTCGGTCCTTTCAGTAACTGAACAAGACAGGTATTACCCCCAATTTCAAAAGTAGGAAAACTAAGATTGAGTACCAAACCTGGATTCACTCAGAAATGTTTAAGAACAAGAACTTGGGCCCTTATTTTCACATTTCTTTCTATTCTAATTCCTTTGAGTAATATTATATTTTAGGCATCTCTTGCTTGTTGAAATATACACTTGGTATTATCAAAGAAATTCATAATAGGAAAGCACTTAATCTAAAGATCTCATTTCAAGAACTAGGATGCATATCTCATGCTTTTCTAGT
Organism: Rhinopithecus bieti; assembly: GCF_001698545.2. Classification (NCBI taxonomy): domain Eukaryota; kingdom Metazoa; phylum Chordata; class Mammalia; order Primates; family Cercopithecidae; genus Rhinopithecus; species Rhinopithecus bieti. Next base: position 3,496 of record NW_016803687.1, on the reverse strand, counting down.
ATATAGCTGTGGTAAATTAGGATTAGGACACTAATTCGTGGTTGCCTTTCCCTGTGATCTCACTAAGAATGAAAACTACTAATTGTTTTGCAAATGCTCTTACTGTGGCCTAATTTTTCAGTTTAAAAATATAAGTTTTATGGTGTATATTTAAAGTAAACAACATGATGTAATGGGATACATATAAATAGTAAAATAGATACTATAGTGAAGCAACATAGCCATCATCTCTCCCATTTATTTTGTTTTTGCTACAAGAGCAACTGAAATCTTTAGTGGGAATCCCAAATATGGTACAATTGTATTGCCTGTGGTCCTCAGGTTGTACGTTAGATCTCCAGACCTGTTCATCTTAAACATCTGCTACTTTGTGATCCCTGAGCTACTTTCCCCCATTTCCTCTCCATCCTCCACCTGTAGTAACCAATTTTATTCTCTATGTCTGTATATTTGACTCTTTTTTTTCAGATTCCACATATAAGTGAAATCATGCAATATTTTTTCTTTTTGTGTCTGGCTTATTTCAGTTAATGTCTTTCAAGTTCACTCATGTTGTGGCAAATGGCAGGATTTCCTTCTTCTTAAGGCTGAATAATATATTCCATTGTATATATATGCTATAGTTATTTAATCTATTTTTGTCCACTGACATATATTAAGGTTGTTTCCATATCTTGGCTACTGTGAATAATGCTGCAGTGAATGTGGACGTATAGATAATCTTACAAGATGGTGATTTCATTTCCTTTGGGTATATGCCCAGAAGAGGGATTGCTGGATCTTGTGGTAGTTCTATTTTTAATTACTTTAGGAAATTCCATACTGTTTTCTAGAATGGTTACACCAATCTCAATTCCCACCAATAGTGTACAAGTATTTCCTTTTATCCACACTCTTGCTAACGTTTGTTATCTCTAGACTTTTTGGTAATAGCCATCTGAAGGGGTCTGAGGTGATATCTCATTGTGGTTTTGATTTGCATTCCCTGATGATTAATGATGTTGAGTACATTTTCATATACCTATTGTCCATTTTTATATCTGTTTTGAAAAATGCCTATTCAGGTCCTTTTTTAATATGGCCCAATTTAATCTTGTGGTTATAAGGCCTTGCTCATTGTGTAATAACAATATGGAGATACATTAACCCAGAAACAATGCCTTGTTTCTTATAACACCTCAAGTCGTTAATTTCCTTTTAGCCATGTTGATTGTTCTTCTTATAATTTTAACTGGTTTTTGGCAACTGGTTATGTTTTTGTTTAATAACAACTATAGGACCTAAACAGCAAATATATACTACCTTATCTGTAAATTATTTCTTTGTATAATGGTGGCCACAGTAAATCTATACCCTTTATTTATTAATTACAAAGTCATTTTATACATAAATATGGATCTCTACAAGCAATCTATATGAATAGTGGCTTAATTTAAATATAATTATCAGAACTGATTACACTGTAATGTAAAAAAGTCAATACTGTTTGTCTTAAAAGCAAACATGTGTTGCATCTAATTTATTTCAAATAAGGTTTTCCCTCAGGGCTGGTAGGAAATTGATTCCAAAATCTCCCTCGAATGTGAGAATCCACAGATGCTTAAGTCCTTTATATCAGATGGGGTAGTATTTGCATATAATTTATACCCATCTTCCCATCTACTCTAAATTATCTCTAGGTTACACATAATACCTAATACAATAGCTACACACCTCTTCACTCATGTGGATTCAACATAGTACTTGTGTAGCAAATTCAAGTTTTGCCTTTTAGAACTTTGTGAAATTTCTTTTTTTGAATAGTTTTTACCTGTAGTTCTTTGAATCCATTACTGGAGAACCCACAGATACAGAGGGCTATATTCTGTATATTAGTGGAACCCAGTTTCACCCATCCCTTCTATCAATGCTTTGGTCTAACAGTAACTTTGAGTCTCTTCGCATGATATATAAGGTGCATCTCTACACCTGTAGAGTCTCTACACCTGAAGGAAAATAGCCCAAGTCCAATCTTTTGCATGTTCTAACACAACCATAGTTTCCTGTAACTTATAGAATTTCAAAAGCATGATATATTGCTATCATATTAATTGAAAATGTATTAATGTAACTGTATGTTTTGTGTTATAGTGAATGGACATCCAGTACTCAAACGAGCTAACATCCAGGTTGTTGGAAAGTTGGTGGCCAGTTCCATAAGAGAAAGGAAAATGAGACAACATTATAAGTCTTGTAAAGTTGAATGATGTTTCCAACATATTATTACCTGTAATAGTTAAACCTCTCTACCCAAAGAGACAAGTTAATATTGGAGATGGATCAATTCTGTATCAGTAGGAAGAAAGGATAAAAATCTTTGAATATACAAAGAACTTTGACAAGTTTATCTATAATTTCTAGTATCTTTGGATGAACACCATTCATCTGATCTCCTTCATAAAAAAATCTGTTTTATCATAATGAAGTGAACCTGCATAGTGTCAAGTACTCTTTTCATTAGACTATAATTTATGTTGTTCCATTACCAATAAATAACATAAAGAAACTTTAAAATTCTTATTTATAAAACTCATGAATCTCATATACAATACTGTTGGATTCATCATTTTATTCTTTAGAAAGGTGTTATGTTTCATTTTATTCTTTAAAAAGGTGTGATGTTTCATTGAAATCATATATGTCAAACAATTTCTTTGTTTCCCATAATGTCCTTTATCACGTAAAGTTTTTGGAAATGGTTGTTTTAAACTGTGTTAATTTTTGGTGCAGTCATGGTATTATTTTTCCCTGCTCATTGCTCACTCTAAAGTAAAAAGGTGAGAAGCAATATACAGTATTCTTGAGTTGATATGCCTTAGCGCTGAAAGTTTTTTTGTTTTGTTTTGTTTTTTTGAGATGCAGTCTGGCTCTGTCACCCAGGCTGGAGTGCAGTGGCACAGTCTTGGCTCACTGCAGCCTCCGCCTCCAGGGTTCAAGCAATTCTCCTGCCTCAGTCTCCCGAGTAGCCAAGACTAAAGACACGTGCCACCACACCCAACTAACTTTTGTATTTTTAGTAGAGACGGTCTCACCATGTTGGCCAGGCTGGTTTCGATCTCCTGACCTCAAATGATCCACCCTCCTCAGCCTCCCAAAGTGCTGGGATTACAAGCATGAGTCACCGCACACAGCCCCAGTGCCGAAAGAATTTGAAGCAAAGTTTTCTTAAGAATCTTTAATTGGAGCAAGATGGCCGAATAGGAACAGCTCCAGTCTCCAACTCCCAGCGCGAGCGACACAGAAGACCGGTGATTTCTGCATTTTCAACTGAGGTACTGGGGTCATCTCACTAGGGAGTGCCGGACAATCGGTGCTGGTCAGCTGCTGCAGCCTGACCAGCGAGAGCTGAAGCAGGGCGAGGCATCGCCTCACCTGGAAGCGCAAGGGGGAAGGGGATCCGTTTTCCTAGCCAGGGGTGCGGAGACACACAACTCCTGGAAAATCGGGTAACTCCCAC
>NW_016803686.1:886555-891909 GCF_001698545.2 Rhinopithecus bieti | reverse complement strand
AAAAAAAAAAAGAAATTTGCCTAGAAAAAAAGAAAGCTAAAGAATAATGTAATTATTGTCCTTTATCCAAAGGGAGGTGTTGGGCAGTCAGCACTATGCTTTGGAATACTCTGCTGGAGAAAAGAGATTAAAGCAAGGGATACTGGCTATACCTAAAGAATGTCATTTATCACCCAGTCTTCAATATCTAGAAGCAGCCTGTTCAAGTTTGGAGACTGGTTCTTATTTAGAAATTTGCCTAAACACTAAAGCCATATGCCCTCTCAGGATGCTTTTGAGAATGTAATTATCTGTCTGTTGTTTCAATCAAATAGATCCTCTACACCTGTCACTGTAGAACGCTGATAAGCTTCTCTCTAATCTATCCCAAAAGGCTCCATTGCATGCTGGTTTGTGGCTGTCTCCAATCAAAGAGGAGGAAGGGAGTGGATGTTGCCTGTTGCCCCTGCATGGGAGGCAGGCCAGCAAGTCTAGACACCACTCTGAAGGTGCAGATGACCAACAAGCTCTTCTATGGGCTAAAAAGCCCAAGAGGAACTGCCCATACTCTTACTCCAGAATGCTTATGTCTTCCTTTATACAATTCCTACAGCCCATTCATGTTCCCATGGGTAAGAACAGGGGCAAAAGAAGTGGATCTAGTCATTGTAGACACTGCTAAATGCTCCACAGACTATGGAATAAACAAGGCCCCTGTTTAATCTAAAATCTAATTAGGCAAACTAGATGTAAACATGAGGACAGTGCTTCTCAAAGGAAAAAAAACTCTGGGGATTTTAGTCATCCTTGAAGAGACAGTTATTAACAGAACACTTAGAATAATTTCTCTTTTCTAATTTAGTGCACAGGATCTGGGGGTTGGATGACTGGAGGAAAATGCACTGACAAGAGCAGCTATCTAAGAGGAAGATTTCACCAAGAAAGGCTGATGGAAGGACAGGAGTGTAACTGTGCTTTCACAAGCTAAGAGGGCAAAATGGGGGAATTTCACAAAGAACACATAACATCGCAAAGGAAATAACTCCAACAGCCTTAATAAAGCTACAAATATTTTTTCTCATCCTCTTCTAAGCCCAGAAGGTACCTTCTATTTTATACTCTTTTCCCTTTTGAATGACAAGAAAGGAGAGCAAGGTAACAGCAGATTGCTACTTTAATAAATTGAGTACATCTCATAAAGCCCAGATTAGATGGAAAAATGCCTATATAGTCAATTTCTCTTCCACATGTATTTGTTGGTTCCATCCTGTATGTATAGATGTTCAACAGGAAGAAAACAGGTTTGGTTCAAATGTATTCTTTGGGCACATAACCAAAGGGGTGCCAATTAGTGCTAGTGCTCAGCGGGACTCTCAGTTAATAAATTTAAGTTACCACAAATACTTTTGATGAGATGGTTATTCAGATTGATTCAACACAAATTTTGATTCTAATATTTGTATCTTGTCTCCCAATTCTTATCCTTTAGAAACATATAAAAAGATGAAAGTCCTGAAAAACAGTTTTAAGTTTTCAAGTAGTTTTCCATAGTGGGCTAGATGGTGGTCCCAAAAAAAGATACATCTACATCCTAATCCCTAGAACCTATGGTGATTACCTGATATGGCAAAAGAATGAATATTACCTTATGTGGTGAAAGATGTTTCCTTGCCTCCAATTGTCTTCTCAACCCAATGCAATGAGGACTTTTGTATAAGAGAAACAGCTCTTACTATAGTCATAAATGACTGCAAATGTCCTCAGCTTACTGGACCTCTCAGCAGCATTTGATAGAGTTGATATTTCTTCTTGAAATAACTTTTTCACAGATTTATGACTCCAGGCTTCCTCATACCTTCTTTAGTTTCTCCCTTTATCTCCTCTGCTGGCAAATTTCTTCTAACCACTCTTATGTCTCTGGGATTCTGCCTTTGACTCTCGTCTTATCTCTATATTCTCTTCCTAGATAGTCTCCTCCAATACCTTTGTTTTAAACACTAAACACATTCTGATAACCCAATTTTTCATTGACAGTCTTAATTTGTTCCTGAACACCACACTCAAATATCCAGCTACCTATTCAACATTTTCCCATGGCTCTTTAATAATTACCTCACCTTTACCATGGCCAAAAGAGAATTTTTGATTCCCCACTCCACACCTTCCTAGTCTGCCTCCTTTCAAAAAATGGCACCAATATTCACTCAGTCATTCAGGTTATAAATCTTACAAGTCATCCCTAATTCTTCTCCTTCCCTGATTATTCCATATCTAATCCATCAGCAAGTCCAGCAAGGTCAAATTTCAAAACTTATCCTGAATTTGACCACCCCTCACCAATTCTTCACCACCACCTCATCATCATCTCCCAGCAAATTTTAGCAACAGCCTTAAAACAATAGTCCATTCTACAAATAGCAGCAAAATTGGCTACTAATATGCTTATCATTCTTTAATTAATTTCCACTGAGTCCAAATTAAAATTAAAATACGAACTCTTAGCAAGGTGTAGAAGGCCCGACATGATCTGCTCTCAGCTCACTTCCTTGACCTTATCTCTACCTCCTCCTCAATTCTCACATTTGAACTATACCACCCTTATTTTCATCCTGCATACATTTCAAGTTCAGTTTTGTTTTAAGGCCATTGCACTTATTGTTTCTTCCAGATGGAAGTGTCTTCCCTAAGATCCTTCCCCTGCCTTCCTTTAATAATTCAAATGCCACCTCCTCAGAAAGGCCTTTCCTGACCATCTTAGCCAAAGTAGAACTCCTCCTCCATTACTACCTATCATATTTCCCTATTTTATTTTCTTCACAGCACTTATTAGGATCTGAAAATATTTTATTCATTCATTTGCATGTTTACTGTCTGAATAGCCTATTGCAATGTCAGTACCTTGAGGTAATGACTTTAAGATTTTTGGTCTCGTGTCCCCAAGTACCTGGTCTATAACAGGTACTTAGTAAATTTTTTTTACTTACTGACTATAAGGTCCTCTGAGAATGCTTCAATTTCAATCCCCTAGGCTTGGTAGTATATCATTCCCTATCTTTGAATATATGATACTAATTATTATGTTATTTTAATAATCTCCTTTAACTTGTACAAGGCTGAATTTCTCATCTTTGTGGCCAAAGAATCTTCATAAGATTGTTGAAATGATGCTATATCCCGAATTTGGACATCAATCAAAGATTCCCAATAATAAAGCTAAGGATGTGAGATACAAAAACAATTTCAGTGCCAGCATCCCCTTTGCGTACCCTGACCCTGGTTTTGCTGATGCAGGCTTAACATCTGACTTTCAGATTTTGTCTGAGGAGTTAAAAATGATGTCTCCATAAGTTTCTCTGCTTTCCACTGAAAGGATATGTTTTCTTCCCAGGAGAAGAGATGAAACCTTAGAGGCATAATCTATTTCAAGACTTGCCAAGGACATTGAACATAAATCAGGTACAAGAGTTTAATTATTAAGTATAAGTCATCATGAAAATAACACTGGCCTAGAAGACAGAAGTCCTGAATTCCAGGTCTGCCCCTATTTAGTTCAGTGACCTTGGCAGGGGACTTAGCTTCTCTGAGGCTTTCTCCACTGTAAAATAACAAGACTGGATCAGTTGACCCCAATCCTCCCTTCCATAGCTGATAATCTATTATTACTATCCAACTTTCATGCCTGTTTCTTTTTTGTTGGATCTATTTTAAAAGCTGCTTTTCTCTCTCACTTTCCTAAGAGAGTACAGCTCTGGAAAAGCAGGGGACTAAGTTTCACTTGTAACGCATTTCTGATTACACAGAAATGCACACTGCTCCCCAGGCAGAGAAATGTGTGATGGTTGATTTGCACCTTACTGATTGGATACATGGAATAGCAAGTGGGAGTTTTAATGGGTTCATGGCATTGAAGATTGCAGACATTCAATTCCTTTTAGCTCAAGGGTAGTTTTGTTTGCCTGTTTAGTTTGATGGAAAAAAACACATTTATTTGGGTGCTCAGTTACCAAGTGAAATGTGGTTCCACGGAACTCAATTCCGTGCAGTGAAAATCAAACTGTAAGCCATATACCCCCACACATTTAGACTGAGCAAGCCAAATTCTTACTAAAGATTTTCAAAGATGAGGTAAAATGCAGGTTGCCAAAGCCAATTTGTGTATATATTCAGCAACATATACATGTTTGAACTGATCTTAACACAACTGCAAGTTAAATTGAAGCCCCCAACAGTGAATTTCTCAGTACCAAAGCTCTACTGGGCAGATATCTAAGTCAGTTTTCATTGCCATTGACCACTTTCTGCAGGGAGAGGATGAAGGTAAGGAGGAGATAGCTAGTAGCAGGTCACTCCCTGTCCACACTCACACATACCCTTAGCCAGTCCACAATCTCCAATGAGTTCAACCATTTTAACAGAGCAAAATATCTCCTTCCAACAAAAAAGATGGAATTGTCTGTCAAGCTGCTTGGTGGCTGACAGTCTATGCCAGTGTTTCTCAAAGTGTGATCCTCAGACCAGTAGCAGAAGCATCACTGTTGAACTATTGAGACTTGAAAAGTCTCATGCCCCAGCCCAGACCTACTGAATCAGAAATTTTGAGGGTGGGATCAAGCAATTGTATTTTAACGAACCATGCAGGTGACTAAGGTGGCTCTAAAACACATTAAAGTTTGAGAACCACTCATCAAACAGCAATACTATCTGCAGAAATGAAAATATTTCATTGTTCTCCATAAGCTTATGTGCACAATTAAGAGGCAGTAGACAGAAGGTTCATAAGAATACAAGATAGCTGAATATACTTTTCATTGTTCCACTTAGGTTTTGCAGATACCCTGGAGTTTTTTCCCACCACCAATTAAGCAATCACTTGCTGAGCCCCTAGTATGTGAGAAGCATGATTCAAGGCACTGAAGATATGTTAATGAAATCCTCTTTCCATCCTCAAACAATTTTTAATCTAGTGGGAAAGACAAACATTACACCCAAAGTTGTACTATTAATTATTTCCATATGTTTCTGAAGTGTACAATGAAAAAAAAATAAAGTTGCAATGAAAGAATAAATTTCTTAGATCTTCCTAGATCTAATTTGATCTGAAGGGTTAAAGAAGGCTTCCCCACCAAAGTAAACCAAGCAAAGGATTCATCAAAGAAAGAAGTATTCCAGGCAGAGGAAACAGCACATAGAAAGGTGTTAAGGAAGAAGAGATCTTCTTAGGACATTTGAGGACTGAAGAGGCACCATAGTTAGATGAGACTGGAAAAGTAAGCAGAGGGCCCCTTAAGACAGGTGCTAATAAGAACTTTTCCCTTTGTTCTAAGAGCAACAGAAATCTATGGAAATGTTTTGAACAAAAAAAAAAAAAAAAAAAA
>NW_016803686.1:876528-886125 GCF_001698545.2 Rhinopithecus bieti | reverse complement strand
CTGGTATAATTAGATTCACATTTTTAAAAGATCACTCTGCATGGTGGAGAATGAAATGGAGGGAGCTCAGAACAGGTGCAGAGAAACATCTGCAGCATCTGAAAGACACTGCAGCATCTAAAAGAGGAAAAACGTGGCTTGGACTTGGGTCATAGCATAAGAAATGGAGACAAGTGGACAGATTATTTTGGAGGTTGGATTAACACAATTTGGGAATTGATTAAGTGTGATGTGAGAGAAAATTTTATGAGTCTCAGGTTTTGGATACAGAAAATTGAATCAACACCACATAAACAGAATTAAAAACAAAAACCATATAATCATCTTATCCCAACAAATGCAGAAAAAACACTCAATAAAATCCACATCCCTTCATGATAAAAAACCCTCAAGGAACTAGGCATCAAAAGAAGGTACCTCAAAATATTAAGAACCTTCTATGGCAAACCCACAGCCAACATCATACTGAATAGGGAAAAGTTAAAAGCATTCTTCATAAGAACTGGAACAAGACAAGGATGTGTACTCTCGCCACTCCTATTTAACAGAGTACTGTAAGTCCTAGCGAAAGCAATCAGGCAAAATAAAGAAATAAGATATACAAATAGAAAAAGAGGAAGTCTAATTATCTGTGTTCACTCACGACATAATCCCATACTTAGAAAACCCTAAAGATTCCTCCAAAAGACTCCTAGACCTGGTAAATAATTCAGAAAAGTTTCAGGATACAAAATTCACGCACAAAAATCAGTTGTGTTTCTATACACCAACGTTTAAGCAGAGAACCAAATCAAGAATGCAATCCCATCTACAATAGCCACACAAAAAATAAAATCCTAGGAGTACATCTCATCAAGAAAGTAAAAGTTCTCCACAAAATGAACTACAAAACACTGACGAAAAAAATCACAGATGATGGTACCATGGAAAAACATCTTATGTTCATGGATAGGAAGAATCGATATTGCTAAAATGATTATATTACCCAAAGCAATCCCAGATTCAACACAATTCCTATCAAATTATCAATATCATTTTTTCACAGAATTAGAAAAGCAGTTCTAAAATTCATATGAAACTAAAACAGAACCTGAATAGCTAAAGCAAGCTTAAGTAAAAAGAACAAAGCCAGAGGCATCACATTGCCTGACTTCAAACTATACTACAAGGCCATAGAAACCAGAACAACATGGTACTGATACAGAAATAGACACATAGATCAATGGAACAGAATAAAGAACCCATAAATAAAACCACATACCTACAACCAGCTGATCTTTGATGAAGTAGATAAAGATAAACAATGGGGAAAGACACTCTAGTCAATCAACTGCACTGGGAAAACTGGCTAGCCATGTGCAGAAGAATGAAACTGGACTCTTACCTGTCACAATATAAAAAATTAACTCAAGATGGATTAAAAACTTAAATATAATACTTCAAACTATAATGATTCTAGAAGAAAACCTAAGAAATACTCTTCTGGATATTGGCCTAGACAAAGAATTTATGACTAATACCTCCAAAACAAATGCAACAAAAACAAAAATAGACAAATGGAACTTAATTAAACTAAAGAACTTCTGCACAGCAAAAGAAATAATCAACAGAACAAACAGAAAACCTACAGAATGGCAGAAAATATTTGCAAACATTGCATTTGAAACTAATATTCAGAATCTATAAGAAACAAACAAATCCATGAAAATAACAGTAAAATAATAATAATAATTCTTTTAAAAAGTGTACAAAAGACATGAGCAGATACTTCTCAAAAGAAGACCTACAGGCAACCAATAAACATGAAAAAATGTTCAACATCACTAAATCATCAGAGAAATGCAAATCAAAACCACAATGAGATACCATCTCACACTAGTCAGAATGGCTATATTAAAAACTGAAAAAATATTTAATAGCAGATGTTGGGAAGGATGCAGAGAAAAGGGAATGCTTCTACACCATTGGTGGGAATGTAAATTAGTTCAACCCCTATGGAAAACAGTATGGAGACTTCTCAAAGAACTAAAAATAGAAGCATCATATGACTCAGCAATCCCACCACTGGGTATCTATCCAAAGGAAAAAAAAATCATTCTATCAAAAAGACACCTGCACTTGTGTGTGTATTGCAGCACTATTCACAATAGTAAAGTCATGAAATCAATCTCAGTGTCCACTGATGATGGACTGGATAAAGAAAATTTGGTATATATATACACACCATGGAATATTATGCAGCCATAAAAAAAGTATAAATCCATTTTCATCACAGCAACATGGATGGAGCTGGAGGCCATTATCCTAAGTGAAATAACTCACTACAGATAGAAATAGAAAATCAAATACCACATGTTCTCACTTACAAGTGGGAGCTAAACATGGACATAAAGAGGAAATATTAGGCACTGGGGACTACAAAAGCAGGGAAGTTAGGTGGGTGTGAGTGTTGAAAAACCACCTATTGGGTACTGTGTTCTCTATTTGAGTGATGGACTCACTAGAAGTCCAAACCTCAGCATTATGCAATATACCCACATAACAAACCTCCACATGTACCCCCTGAATCTAAAAATAAAATAAGAAAATTGAATCAACTGTATCTCCATTTACTACAGAAGAAGAAAGTTTGGAAGGGAAGAAGGGTAAAACAGTGCCTAACATGTAACAGGTGCTGAATAAATAAATATGTGTTGAACTATGAACGAATGAATTTAATTTTCCATGAGCAGAACTTGAAAGACCTGCTTCCTGCACGCCCATTTCAACAATTCAATTCAACCACAAGCATCTGTTAATTAAATAGAAATTTCTGTAGCCAAAAGTGGTGGGGGCTAACATGATTAACAGATTTGTGACAGGTATGATACCCCAAAGGATGTTTTCTGTGGTATCATATCCCCTCAAATATGCCTCAAAATCTTGGGAATAAGGCAAGAGAATATTGGGGGATACTATACTACAGAAACAAAAGGTTTATGGCAAAAAGGAATTTGTAGGTATGATTAAGTTAAAGATCTTGAGACAGGGATGTTCTCCTGTGCTAGCTAGGTGGGTCATATGTAATCACAACAGTCTTTATAAGAAGAATGCAAAAGCAATCAGAGTCAGAGGAAAAGGCAATATAATGACAGAAGCAGTTTGGAGTGATGGACTTTAAAGATGGAGGAAGGAGCCACAAGCAAAAGAATACAGGTGGGCACTATAAACTGAAAGAGGCAAGGAAATAAATTCTCCCCTCACCATCCAAAGGGAAGCAGCCCTGCCAATACCTTGACTTTAGCTCAGTGAAACTGGAATTGTAAAAGAATAAATTAATGCTATTATAAGTCATTAAGTTTGTGGTAAATTGTTACAGCAGCAATAGGAAATGAATACAGATTCCAAATAGAACATTAAAAGTGTTGGTTCAGTTTATTTTCATAAATAGCCCAATATTACTCAGTAGTAAATGGGTAAATGAATAACTCTTTGCTAAGCACAATGTGCTCACATACTATTCAATTAAATGTTTTTTTGCCTCAGAGTAACAGCATAGAATTTAGCCTTCAGAATTTTAAAGTTAAAGCAGAGACTACTACACGACCATCCAGTAGGCATCCCTCCCTCACTTAACTGAACCCTTCATTTATTCAGAGTAGCAATGTGTCCAGTTTACAGGTACATTTCCCACAACACTTTGCAGCCAGTATTAGTCAATGATACTCTCATGGAGGATTTTGTGGAATGTCTGTGAAGGCTCCTTAAAGGGAGCTGACTTAGTTGGGAGATATACGTTTTTATACTTTTCCTCATCCCCCTTCTACTGTCTAGCTGTGGGTGTGATGATGGAGCACTCATACTGACCCTGAAGTGACCTTGAATATGATAACCATATGCTAAGGATCTCAGCAGCTTGAATCCATGAAGATACTATGGAGCCACCATAGGAGCCCTCAACTGCCTACCTCTGTTACATGAAAGAAAAATAAGCCTCTTTCTTGTTTAAGCTACCATTATTTTAGGTTTTCTATTATATGTAAACAAACCTATTCCTAACTCATACATGGATCACACTTCTTTAGGAAGCTAGTGAAAGTTGTGGAATACTTACCCAGACAATGCACATAGGCACACAAAATTTTGCATTTGATTTCATGTTTGTAGAAAACTCCTCCCTGTCATACAAAATTTGAAACATTAACATCCTGGAGACCCAGTGAATCCAGGTTAAAAATTCTTGCCCTAGTAGTGAACAGAATATCCAATCGAGTTATCTTAGCACCAAATCAAATAGCTTTATGCACAGGATAACCCAAAAACAGATGTTGTCAAAAGTCTCAATCTGGGAGGGAAAAAAGTATAAAGCTATTATTATACGTACATTCTATTTCCACTTGTCTATAAGTAATGAGGGTGAATTATTTGACCATAGAATTTTGAGCTGATAAGCGGCTCAGAGATATCCATCTAATCTTCCCTCTAAAGAGGAAGAAAGGGACCAGAGTCAAGTCACTTTAGGTCAATTCACCTAATCTCTGAATCTTTCCATTTTTCTGTTTCATTTTCAGTTATTTTTATTTGCTACATCTACTTTTAATATACTCCTTATACCTTGTAAGTGCCCAATAAATACTATTTTTTGTTTGATTTTCATTGGTCTTATTCAAAGGTTGGCAACTATGGCCTCATAGACCAAATCCAGCCTGGTTTTGTTTGTAAATAAAATCTGATTAGAAGATAGCAACTTCTATTAATTTACACATTGCCTATGACTGCTTTTGCACTGCAACAGCAGAGTAGAGACAGAGTAGTCCACAAAACCTAAAATATTTACTATCTCATTCCTTACAGAAAAAAAAAAAAATGCCAACCCTGGTTTCATCCATTATTTGGAGCTTGTTTTCTAAAAGTTGCAGTCTACACTAACATTTTAAATGAAAACAATTATATTTGTTTAAGAAAAGCAGATTATTTTACTCCTAAATAAAGTTATGAGGCTTCACTATACATCTTCCCTTAAACCATTAAAACCCTGCTGGCACATAGTGCCCAGATCTTGGTTTAAAATATTATTCTCCAATAAAGGGAATTAAGAGTTCTTTGGAGAAATGGCTGATTCTAGGACTGAGGCAGGAAAAACAGAAGATGAGCCTGGAGCATGTTGTGGTGTCACAAGTAAAGAAGTTCTCAAAAAAAAAAAAACAGTTTTTAACCAGAAAAATGTTTGTCAAAGAGACACAGGAGCCTACTGAATGAGTTCCCAATGGCCAAACCTGGAATAATTTGGACAACAAAATAAAGAAGTATTGACGTATAACCCAAAGTATAAAATAAATATCCATGAGTCCATATTGCTATACATAAATGATTGAATAAATAATTACAGGAGAATAAATATATCTCTGCAGAAAAATTCCAAATAATTTATATAGATACTCTGCCCTCAAGGTGATAGAATGTAATTCATACTTCTTAAGTGTCACTGCATATAGTGACTTCTTTCCAAAGAGTATGGGATGGAGGCAAAAGAATAACTTTACAGTGAACTTAACAGACACGGTAACTCTGCCAGGTGACTGAAGTTTATATCAACGGTGACAGGTGATATTGGTAGTATGCACCCTTGATATGATGGGATGAGAATGGCATTTTATCTCTGTGGCTCTCCTCCCAAAAATTTATAACCTAATGTAATCATAAGAAAAACATTAGACAAATTCCAGCTGAGGAACATTCTAAAAAATACCTGACTAGTACTCCTCGAAACTGTTAAGGTCATCAGAAACAAGAGAAGTCAGAGAAACTATCACAACCAAGAGGAGCTTAAGGGACATGGAAAATTAAATGCTCTGTGGTATCCTGGATGGGATCCTAGAATGAAAAAAAAAAAAATCGGGAAAAAACTTAGAAAATCTGAATAAAGCACGGACTTCAGTTAATAATAATGTGTCAGCATTGGTTAATTAATTGTGATAAATGTACTATACTAATGTAAGATGTTAACAGTTGAGGAAACTAGGTGGGCATTATATAAGAATTCTGTACTATCTTTGCAATGCTTCCATAAATTTAAAACTAATCTAATATCAAGTGCTTTTTAAAAATGAAATGCATTGGTTCCAACTGATTTTTTAAAATAAATGTATAGAATCATTTATTTCTTCTTCAACAATGACTTCCTTTACATCTATTACCCTGGTTACCAAATATTTGAAGTTTACTCTCTGGCATTTTCCAGCAATTTTTTTTTCTCCCACTTTCTACCTTACTATTGTATTTCATAGAAAGAATTTGATTTTTTTCTCCCTTAAGCCTTAACTTTTCTCTTCTCTCCTTTTGTCGAAGCCCAAAACCACACAATTTACTTTAGTGTTAATATGATTTCATTTGCAGACTCTGACAACAAGTATAGATTTACAAGGTCTTCATTTCTGTCTCTCAACATTAACTCTCAGGTGCGCTCACAGACACTTACTCCTCCACTTCAGCTTCTGACTGATTCTCCAGTTTGTTCTCTCCTCTGCTAGTACAGAATCTCTATTGTGGCTCTCCTTAAACACGATGAAGAATTGAGGTCCTTTATTTCTTCAGATTGCCACAATAAAAAGGTCAGTTCTGAAGAATAAATATGGTTTGTGTAGTTAAAGATTTTGCCTCCTGGGAAGATCAGCTGATAAAACCATCTTCTAGTGAGAATGGCAGGAAGGGAAGACCTGGTATTTGTCTTTTCTTAATCACTAAATCCTTGACATTTAGTATATTTTTTGGAACCTCTGTGGGACTAGTTTAAGATCACCCTCAATTATTTGCTAACTTTGGAGAAGAATGACCATTAAATTTATACTACAAATTATCAGTGCAAAGTTGTATTTCAGGAATCCCCTCCCCCAACTATACATCTACAAAGGAGAAACTTTCACACATATGTTGTGTAAATATTCATAATAGCAAGGGAAGTAGCTAATAGCTACTGGCAACTGCTAATATAATATGAATTGAGGGTACATAAAATCCTATTGCTCTTCAAAATCTCTCAACAAGCCAGAGACAATACCGCCTCCTGAAATCTTTAACTAAATCTTCATTTAGTTTAAATGATTTTCCTCATTAGGGTACTAGAGCTTTTTTTTAAATATCAAAGGTCTCTTTATAGATCCTACATTTGTCTGAAATACACATGCACATCAAGTTTCTTTTCTTGTGATTTTAGTTGTAGAACTCAGTGTGCTGACACTTATTTCAAGCTAAACAGAAACTCTAATAGGAAAATGTATCATTGGTTGTATTTGTTTAGTAGACAAAATCTTATAAAATTGTGGGGAAAAAATTATAAGAGTGGTTGACAGGTTCAGAAACACTGGGATTTAATCCAGAAAGATGGAATTTGGACTTCAGAAATATCCTAGTAAAATTTATAGAATTTGGGGGAACCTGAAGGAGAGTCTTTCAGCTCTTCTTTAAGTTTCTCCTATGAGTACCAGCTCAGTAGACTCATGAGTTAGTACCTCTAGCAAGGACAGAAGGAATATGGGATCCAGAACAGATACTTTTCTGGTGTAAGCCCAAACATCAGGAAAGCCAATGTAGTGGTCTATGCAAGCAGATGGAAAGGAAATGGGGAGGAGTAAGACGCCAGGTGGCCAGGGTGAGGGCAACATGAGGGAGGATCAGGGCAGTGGGATTCCTAGCACAAATATCTGGAATAGGAAGATTAAAAGAAGGTAGGTGATATGGTTTGGCTCTATGTCCCCACCCAAATCTCATCTCGAATTGTAATACCCACAATTCAGGGAAGGGACTAGGTGGGAGGTAATTTGATCATGGCTGGTGGGGGGAACCCCATGCTGTTCTTGTGATAGTGAGGGAGTTCTCACAAGCTCTGATGGTTGTAAAAGTGGCAGTTTTCCTTCTCTCTCTCCTTCCACCATGTAAGACATGCCTTCCTTCCCCTTCCACCACGATTGTGTTTCCTAAGGCCTCCCAGCCATGCGAAACTGAGTCAATTAAACCTCTTTTCTTTATAAATTATCAGTCTTAGGTAGTATTTATTTATAGCAGTGTGAAAACAGACTAATATAGTAGGGAAGATGGTAGGAAGTAGATATATGGTATATTGTTTGAGGAACAGTGAACAACTTTATCATACACACATAAAATCTAAACACATTTACATTTTGACAAGCTTCTGTTTCATTCTAAAATGTGACTTCAGATTTTTTTTTTTAAAAAAAGGCCTTATCATTTTACTTATCTTGCTTTGGAAGAGCTTTAGAATCATGCAGCTATACAAAATGTCCTAACCATTTCACAGGGTTGAAATAACAGGCATGAAACCCAAAATTATTACAAAATTCTCAGTGGAAAACTGAAGGATCTTATAAAACATCTTCATTGAGACTTTATTCAGCTTTTCAAGCACTGCCTGAATGCTATTTTCTTCTTCTTCTAACTTTTATTAAATTACTATAATTCATAATCCTCCTTAGAAAAATAGTTGTTTACTGTTTATTCCACAACAAAGTAGAACTTAACACAATATCTTTCTCCTTCCTAGAGTGCCCCCTTCACTCCCTTTTCTACTTATTTAAAGTAGAAAATTTTATGTCCAATGTGAATCCCACACAGGGAAAGGAAGTATAGCCTACAGGAGAATGGTAGCCTCTGCTGGAAATTTCCTTTTCTTCTCTGTAAAGTCCCACAAAATGTGTGTACCACTGATTTGAATAAACAAATATTTGCTGAGCCCCTAATATGTGCACAGAAGTGCCAGAAATTTCCTTAGAAAATTATCTTGCCCATTCCCAAGAGAGAAGATCTGAGAAGTCATGCTGTGAAGAAAACAATTTACTTCGGTCTGCCCTAATGTTTTCTAACTTGACGTTGGAATCAATCCTGGGTACCAAACACTTACTAATCTCCCACAAAATCACTTATCTACCTCCAGTGACTTTTAACTTGACTTTGAAACCCTGGCTATATGTGAACTTATTTTGATACTATCTCCATTGTTATAAGATGATAAGTTATCATCAAACTTCAAGCCACTGTAAAGGTTTATAATGCAAAGGGCCTCTCTAACCAGACTGAGGTCAGGAAGCAGGCCTTGTTCACTGTTGTTATCCCTAGTATCTAGCAAGTGCTAGGCACTGGATAGGAACTCAATGGGTATAATTGGAGTAAAGAGAGGGAGAGCAACGAAGCAATGTAGGAAAAAAAAAAACAGACATTTCTTGAGGATCTGTTTTGTCATGCACTCAGCACATAATAACCCACAGATTATTTCATTTGGTCCTGGCAACAAGTCCATAAAATACACATTGTTACCTGCACTTTGTATAAGAATAAATAGAGTAAAAAATGTTAATTAATTTTTCAAGTACTCACAAAATTTATGAGCATGCAAGTCGGGATATTTGTTTTATATATTAGAGCTCCAGAATATTCCATTTGAAAAATGTTTCTGTTGATTTCAAACAGTTTTAAAACCAGAATCTATTTAGGAAATCTAGTAAAAAGGAAAGAATACTAAAATGTTACTAAATTGATTTCTGATCAACAAAACTTTCAAAAATCTTAATAATTAACAATTAAGTTTGGTGGGAAAAGACCTCAACA
>NW_016803686.1:864465-872329 GCF_001698545.2 Rhinopithecus bieti | reverse complement strand
CACTCCAGCCTGGGCAACAGAGCAAGACTCTGTCTCAAATAAATAAATAAATAAATAAATAAATAAATAAATAAATAAAATTAATGTAACCATCTAAAAAAGTATTCTATGTAGCCATTCTAAGAATTTTGAAAAACAAATTTCCACCTGACATTCACTTTTCTAGAATTGCTTTAGGGTTTAAAATAAATGCATTATATTTATCACACTCACGCACAGAACTAACTTGAAGGTGAAATGTACAATGAAAGGAAGAACATTTGTTTAATGTGTGATGTTTAACAACTTCTGCAAGGCCTAAGAAAAGCATTTAATTGAACATCTAGGAATATTTTTATGGCACTTCACATTTTATAATCATAGTGCCCAGGATATTCTTCCTTATTTAAAATTTTAAAATTGTCCCCATATAGATAAAACCAAGTTTTCATTTTGCAAGTTTCACCTAAAAATATCATTACACAGAAAGCAAAATGATGCTTTACTTTATGGCTAACAGGCTTATCTTTAAAAAATCTAGTGAACACAAATGTTATTTTGCCATTTTTGTTTCTATTGCTTGCAAACTAGAGTTTGGGAGAAAGGACCTCAAGAACTACTATTCAATATATCTTTAAATCAAAAACAGGAGGCTGGCCCTCAACACCACTTGGCTACTCTTCCTAAAACGAGCTATCTAGGTGGAAGATTTCCAGAAAGCTAAGCACATTTCTAACAGAAAACTCAAGTCTTACAGGAACTGGACTGCTGGGACAATGACAGCTCAAAACTGCAGTGGGAGTTGGCCTCTACAGCCCTTCCATACCCTCCCTTCCCTACTCCTTCTGTTGAGATGCTCCTTCAGAGGCCCCATCCTCCCAGCAACTCCCCAGTTCCCACAAGCCTACTCCAGGCCTGGGTAGCCCATACTCTGCCTCTCCCTCTCCTCTCTTATCACAGCTCACCTGCCAAAGCTCTGATGGTTTAGAGTCAGGCCTCTGCTAAATGGCCAGACAGAAAGGACTAATTCATGCCAAGATGATTGGCCAATGAAAGCTTAATGTGATTTTTCTCCAAAATACCACATTGTTATTATAAGAAGCTTCAATATATTAGCGCAAAAGAATGAGAACAGCATGCATTTCTGGCACTGCAGCAGTCCAAAGGCAGGTTTTTCAAAATAAGAATAAATTTGGACCCCTCACACATGAACTCTAATATGCAGAAATGGGCTTAGTACTATCTTTTATCAACAATATTCAGAATACAATGTTTCTCAAATGATATTCAGTAAAATACCAGTGTCCTGTGAACAGATATTTCACTAAAACAAAAAAACAAAAAAGTGTTCTGGGGTCAAATAAGGTAAGGAAACAACTTCCTACTGCTGTATCTACTCAGCGATTCCTAGCATACATTAGTAGTTTTCAGGCTATGTAAGGTGTTGCATCTGCTGTTATTTAGCTAGTATTTCATTCATTCATACAATAAACATTTGCATGCCTGTGAAATGCCAGACACTGTTCCAAGCTCTTGGTGGTCAAACAACATCCCTGCTTTCAAAAACTTACACTCTAGGCAGGCTAGGAAGAAGTAACAAACAAATGGACAAGATAATTTAGCCTCCAAAAGTGACATAACATAAAACAAGGAGATGTGATACAGCATATAAGGGTAGGTGGTCCGAGGAGTTGGCTACAAAACAGAGCTCTGAAGGGAGAACTCTCTGGTCAGGGGGACACCAGGCAAACGCACTAAACCAGAAGTGAGACTGTCATATTCAAGGTCAGAACCAAGGCCTACAGAGCCAGAGTGGAGTGAATGGAGCAGAATGGAACATGAGAGATGATCAGAGACAGGCAGGAGGGAAAAGGGAGGCATTTGGATTTAAGTGCAATGGAAAGCCAAGGAGCAAGGGGAATTAAGTAATGGAATTTAGCTGTTCCAAGATCAGTCTGGATATGCTCTAGAGAGCACAAAGCATTGGAGCTGACAGGTAAGTTTCTTGGTAGCCTAGAATATACTGTAAGAAGGGATAGCCAAGAAGATGTGGATGCGCACAGGGTATAATTTGGAAGCAGAGAGAGAAGACTTGTTGGTGAAATGGATACTGTGGGGCAAGGGCAAAAGGGAATTTAAAGATTCCTAGGTTTTTCACTTGAGCAGCCCAAGGCAAAATCCATCCAGTTATTGCAATGACAGAAATTGCCTAAATGTATTTGACTGCAGAAGTCAAATTCTGTGAAGCACAGAATTGGGAATGCTATTGTAGAGGTCTGAAAAGGTACCACTTCATCCTGTCCTCCTGAAAGCCCTAACTCATTCCTGTTCCCTAAGTAAAACTGCAAATCAAAATGTGATACTGTCTGCATAGATTTTAAATTTCTTGTGATAGACAATGTATCACTACATACAAGAAAACTAAATGGCCGGTTTCTCAAAAGTCAACAAGTCTCAAATTTGATAATATTTTCATATGACTATCTTCACCATGACTATAATTCTAATGGGACACTCTTACTGACTAGATTAACCCATTACAAAATAATAATAATGAGTGCCATTTATTCAGCCCTTGCTACTTTTCCTATACCGTCCTAAAAGCTTTACATGGATCAGAGCATGTAATCAATATTTCCGTCCTGGGAAACAAGTGTCATTGTATTAATTTTACAGAGGGGGAAGCAGCCCAAAATCACACAAGTGGGAAGGGACAAGTGTCAATCTGTATTTAATCCTGAGTTACTTTCCCCCAGAAATTTGGTTTTCAGGGCTCCAGAGTTCAAAGTAGACTTTACAATAAAGCAAATAGTAAAGGTAAGTGAGAGAGAAAAGCAAAACAACAATTTTGCCTCATCTATTAAAAGATAGCAATAAATAGTTTCAAATGTTATTTTCCTCTAAATTTAGTCTAACTACTGGAAAGAACTGCTTGAGACAGTGTACAGAGGCCACACAGCAAAGAAACTGCCAGTACGCGATAGGAATATGAACTGGCATATTCCAGAGAGGGACAAAGCAGAACACTCCTTTAAATAGATGGACCTTCTCTGGTTGTCTGCCAAGGGTCCCTATGAAAAAGATGCCCTTCCACCTACACTCAGCCTTCTGACAATAAATTGTGGTTCTTCACCATCCTCTTCATTCCTGAACATCTTGTATATCAATAATTCTAATGGTTGTGTCTACCCTAACTGTGTTCACAGTAAGAGGAAAGAGTGTGGTCCAGAATTACTAAGAGGACTCAATATTTTCCTGTGCATGAAGGGGATTTTTTTGTAAACAAGAAATGGGAAGTAGGTTCTGTACAATCAGTCTCCAAATCTAAATTAAAAGTTATATCAGCATCTCTTATAGCTTCAACTGTATTTTCAGGATAGAAGTAAGAGGAAATAAAAGGACTAAAAAGTACACAAACTTTTGCTTCTTTGTTGCACTGTGAGGGCTTTTGGAGGAGGAGTTGATTTTGCTTTTGTTTTTAGCAACTAGAGCAACTCGCACTGAAGACAGCGCTAAAATTACAAAGTTTACCTGGAGTCTTAACTTTGGATGCCTTCGTGAACCAGGTTAATGGAAAAGCAGTCTTTTCCGAGTGAATCTTTTTTAGGTTAATCCAATTAAACCAATGTCTATTTAACGATTACTCTGCATCAGGCTTCACTAGACACAGTGGATATCATCATCCCAGTCTGCTGCTCTCGCTCACTCTGTCTCTGTCTCTGTCTCTCCCTCTCTCTCTCTCTGCTTATACTAAATGCATAATCATGTCTAACCTTCCTCTATTTATGTGTGACTCATTCTGTAAGATTACTTTAAAATTCAATCTTTTTCTCCCACATACTCAAGCCACTTAACATTATCTAATTTGCACATTTAATGAGATGTTCTCTAGTCCACCATCCAAATTGAACTATGTAATAAGCCTGGGACAGTGTGACCCTATGCAATGCCACCTGCCATTCAGGCAACATTCAAATCACAACTACATGCTCTAATTCACAGAGATCTGATTTTTAATAAATAGTTGTGATTCAAATTGTTCCTATTTCCACTGAAACTCAACAAAAGATTTGTAATGCTCAACCACATCTCTCTGTGTGTCCACTGAGGAAATTGTCCCCGGAGAAATAGCTTGGAGTGGGGTCAGAGGCTCAGTTGGCCCTTGAGTCACCAAACCTGAGGGAAGCTGCCCAAAAGACCTACAATGTAAGAGAAAAGAAAAGAAAGACCCCAAGGTAAGAAAAATGTCGAGAGCACACATTTATACCCAGGAGCATTTAAAGAGGTATAAGTCATTTTGGGAGGTACATGGACATGTGGACTTGACACACAGTTAAACATGCAGTCCTAGGTCAGCCAGCAATTTGTTTTCTAAGCCTTAATATTACAAGCCTTTATCACCTGCTTTGAATATGCATTGTCCACGTATGCAAATTAGCATTTGTCTATTAACCAAGAGCATTAATTAAAGCACTCCTTCTGAAATTCTTAATTTTAATTAAAATTAGACATACAGCCATACAAGTCTCCAGTATATTTCTTTAAGCTATATATGCTCTGTTCCTATCAGATACTAGCCTAGAGTCTTGGGAAAGCCTGGTGAGGCTAAAGTGCTTTTGCTTTGTTTCATTTTGTTTTGCATTTTCTTTTATAAACCTGGGATGCTCACGTGTTTGTCTTGGCTATTAGCCAAATAAGCTTTAGGATTATATTTTAAAATTATTCAAAATTAAATAAAGCATTGTAAATGCTATGCTGAATTCCTAGTAGGAATAGAATCCAGCAAAATTTATTAGCATAATAAAAGTTTTTGATGTTATTAAAATCATAAAGGGAAAAGGGAGAATCCCTCTGCAATTTAAAAGCCAGTAACATTTTTACCAATATTACAGTAGTTTCATCACCTTAATGGCTACTGTTAAACAAGTGTTTTACCCTGAGCACAGAGCTTTGTGCTTGTGTGTACTACCTCACCTGTTTTTCCCAATAAACCTATGAAGCAGATATTACTCTCCCAAATCCACAGAAGATAAAAACTAAAGCTTAGGAAGGATAAGCAAATTGCCCAAGGTAACACAACTTAGGTAACAGAGCAGAGACAAACCCCAATCTGTCTCACTCCAACACATGTAATAACGAAACACCACACACACGCACACAGAGAGAGAGAGAAAGCGCACTGGCGTAAGGGGGACCGGTGATTAAATTGCCGTAAGCACTTGAGGTTGAGTAAAGTAGCAAAACAGCTCACAACTACTCTTTCCTTTAGGAGCTTGTAATTGAAGGCAGATCATCTCCCAGACTACGGGTGAATTTCTAGCTCCAGCTTAAGCCAGAGAAATAGGCACCTGGGCCCTTGGACTTACCACTGTGGTCCTTGTACATGTTTATTTTGGAATTTCACTTTGGCATTATTAACTGACTGGTGGACTAATAAGCCGCCATTTGCAAATTTCTATTGTGATTATTGTTGAAATGTGCTGTGGTGTTGAGAATATGAGTCACTATTTCACATGATTCTCCTTTAGGAAAACTCAGAGCAAGAATTTTCCTCAAGTTTTAATGCCAGGAAAAATGTATGCTTCTTCTAAGCAACAGATATGTTTCTGGTGGATATTCTGAGCCTTGTGACTGATAACTACTTCTCTTTGTGCTTAGACAGCCAGGAAGCTTAAGATCAAGCCAAATAACTGACCATGAAAAGTTCTGCAGAGGCGGGCAAGATAGCTGAATAGGAACAGCTCTGGCCTGCAGCTCCCAGCAAGATCAATGCAGAAGGAGGGTGATTTCTGCATTTCCAACTGAGGTACTCTGTTCATCTCATTGGGACTGGTTAGGCAGTGGATACAGCTCACAGAGGCTTATCAGAAGCATGGTGGGGCATTGTCTCACCCAGTAAGTGCAAGGAGCGGGGAGGCCTCCCTTTCCCAGCCAAGGGAAGCAGGGAGGGATTGTGCTATCTGGCCGAGATACTATGCTTTCCCCAGGGTTTTTGCAATCTGGAGACCAGGCAATTCCCTCATGTGCCTACACCACTGGGCCCCTGGGTTTCAAGCAAAACACTGGGAGCTGTTTGGGCAGACACCGAGCTAGCTGCATGAGTTTGCTTGTTTGTTCATTTGTTTGTTTGTTTCATACCCCAGTGGTACCTGGAACCCCAGTGAGACAGAACCGTTCACTCCCCTGGAATGAGGGCTGAAGCCAGGGAGCCAAGTGGTCTTGCTAAGCGGGTCCCATTCCCACAGAGCCCGGCAAGCTAAGAACCACTGGCTTGAAATTCTCACTGACAGCACAGCAGTCAGAAGTTGACCTGGAACTGGATTGAGCTTGGTAGGGGGAGGGACGTCCGCCATTACTGAGGCTTGAGTAGGCGGTTTTCCACTGAAAGTCCTAAGGAGGCCTGGAAGTTTGGACCGAGTGGAACTCAACACAGTGTGCAAAAGTGGCTGTGGCCAGACTGCCTATCTAGATTCCTCCTCTCTGGGCAGGACATCTCTGAAAGAAAGGCAGCAGCCCCAGTCAGGGGCTTATAGATAAAACTCCCATCTCCCTGGGACAGATCACCTGGGGGAAGGTGCAGCTTCAGCAGACTTAAACGTCCCTACCTGCTAGCTCTGAAAAGAGCAGCAGATCTTGACAAGGAGGGTTCTCCCAGCACAATGCTGGAACTCTGCTAAGAGACAGACTGCCTCCTCAAGTGGGTCCCTAACCTCTGTGCCTCCTGACTGGGAGAAACCTCCAACCGGGGTTGCCAGACACCTCATACAGGAGAGCTCCAGCTGGCATCAGACTGGTGCCCCTCTGAAACAAACCTTCCAGAGGAAAGAGCAGGCAGTAAGCTTCGCTCTTCCATAGCCTTGGCTGGTGATATCCAAGCAAATAGGGTCTGGAGTGGACCTCCAACAAACTGCAGCAAACCTGCAGAAGAGAGGCCTGATTGTTAGAAAAAAGACCAACAAACAGAAAACAATAACGTCAACATCAACAAAAGATACCCCCAAGCAAAACCCTATCCAAGGTAAATCCACGAAGATGAGGAAAAAACAGTGCAAAAACGCTGAAAATTCCAAAAACTGAAACTCCTCTTCTCCTCCAAAGGATCACAACTCGTCACCAGCAAGGGAACAAAACTGGACAGAGAATGAGTTTGACAAATTGACACAAGTAGGCTTCAGAAGATGGGTAATAACAAAATCCTCTGAGCTAAAGGAGCATGTTCTAACCCAATGCAAGGAAGCTAAGAACCTTGAAAAAAAAGTGACAGGAACTGTTAAATAGAATAACCAGTTTAGGGAAGAACATAAATGACCTGATGGAGCTGAAAAACACAGCATGATGACTTTGTGAAGCATACACAAGTATCAATAGCCAAATCAATCAAGCAGAAGAAAGAATATCAGAGAGTGAAGATCGACTTACTGAAATACACCATGAATACAAGATTAGAGAAAAAGGAATGAAAAGGAATGAACAAAATCTCCAAGAAACATGGGACTATGTGAAAAGACCAAACCTATGATTGATTGGGGTCCCCAAAAGTGATGGGGAGAATGGAACCAACTTGGAAAACACACTTCAGGATATTATCCAGGAGAACTTCCCTAACCTAGCAAGACAGGTCAACATTCAAATTCAGGAAGTACAGAGAACACCACAAAGATACTCCTCAAGAACAGCAACCCCAAAACACATAATCTTCAAATTCTCCAAGGTTGAAATGAAGGAAAAAATGTTAAGGACAGTCAGAAAGAAAGGTCAGGTTACCTACAAAGGAAAGTCCATCAGACTAACAGTGGATCTCTCAGCAGAACCCCTACACGCCAGAAGAGAGTGGGGGCCAATATTCAACATTCTCAAAGAATTTTCACCCAGAATTCCATATCCA
>NW_016803686.1:863159-864036 GCF_001698545.2 Rhinopithecus bieti | reverse complement strand
CTCTACTAAAAAATACAAAAAACTAGCCAGGCGAGGTGGCGGGTGCCTGTAGTCTCAGCTACTTGGGAGGCTGAGGCAGGAGAATGGCATAAACTCAGGAGGTGGAGTTTGCAGTGAGCTGAGATCCGGCCACTGCACTCCAGCCTGGGCTACAGAGCGAGACTCCATCTCAAAAAAAACAAAAACAAAAAAGACAAAGAAGGGCATTACATAATGGTAAAGGGATCAATGCAACAAGAAGAGCTAACCATCGTAAATATATATGCACCCCATAAGGAAGCACCCAGATTCATAAAACAGTTTTTAGAGACCAACAAAGAGACTTAAACTCCCACACAACGATAGTGGGAGACTGTAACATCCCCCACTGTCAATATTAGACAGATAAACAAGACAGAAAATTAACAAGAATATTCAGGATTTGAACTCAGCTGTGGACCAAGCAGACCTAATAGACATCTACAGAACTCTTCACCACAAATCAACAGAATATACAATCTTTTCAGCACCACATAGCACTTATGCTAAAGTTGACCACATAATTGGTAGTAAAACACTGCTCAGCAAATGCATAAGAGTGGAAATCATAACAGTCTCTCAGACCACAGTGCAATCAAATTAGAACTCAGGATTAAGAAACTCACTCAAAGGGGCGGAGCAAGATGGCCGAATAGGAACAGCTCCAGTCTCCAACTCCCGGCGCGAGCGACACAGAAGACCGGTGATTTCTGCATTTTCAACTGGGGTACTGGGGTCATCTCACTGGGGAGTGCTGCACAATCAGTGCTGGTCAGCTGCTGCAGCCAGACCAGCGAGAGCTGAAGCAGGACGAGGCATTACCTCAAATGGGAAGCGCAAGGGGGAAGGGAATCCCTTT
>NW_016803686.1:816786-860597 GCF_001698545.2 Rhinopithecus bieti | reverse complement strand
CACATGTACCCTAGAACTTAAAGTATAATAAAAAAATAATAATAATAATAATAAAAAATAATAATAATTCAAAAAAAAAAAAAAAGAAACTCACTCAAAACCACACAACCACATGGAACCTGAACAACCTGCTCCTGAATGATCACTGGGTAAATAATGAAATTAAGGCAAAAAAAAAAACAAAGTTCTTTGAAACCAATGAGAACAAAGATACAACATACCAGAATCTCTGGGACACATTTAAAGCAGTGTGTAGACGGTAGTTTATAGCACTAACTGCCCACAAAAGAAAGCAGGAAAGATTTAAAATCGACACCCTAACATCACAATTAAAAGAACTAGAAAAGCAAGAGAAAACAAATTCAAAAGCTTGTAGAAGACAAGCAAAAGATCAGAGCAGAATTGAAGGAGACAGAGGTACAAAAAATCCTTCAAAAAATCACTGAATCCCAGAGCTGGCTTCTTGAAAAGATTAACAAAATAGGTAGACTAATAGGCAGACTAATAAAGAAGAAAAGAGAGAAGCATCAAATAGATGCAATAAAAAATGATAAAGAGACTATCACCGCTAATCCCGCAGAAATACAAACTACTATCAGAGAATACCATAAACACCTCTATGCAAATACACTAGAAAATCTAGAAGAAATGGATAAATTCCTGGAAACATTCCCCCTCCAATAGACCAGGAAGAAGTTGAATCCCTGAATAGACCAATAATAAGTTCTGAAATTGAGGCAGTAATTAATAGCCTACCAACCAAAAAAAGTCCAGGACCAAATGGATTCACAGCCACTTCTACCAGAGGTACAAAGAGGAGCTGGTACCATTCCTTCTGAAACTATTCCAAACAATAGAAAAAGAGGGACTCCTCCCTAACTCACTTCATGAGACCAGCATCATCCTGATTCCAAAACCTGGCAGAGACACAACAAAAATAGAAAATTTCAGGCCAATATCCCTGATGAACATGGATGCGAAAATCCTCAATAAAATACTGGCAAACCAAATCCAGCAGCACATCAGAAAGCTTATCCACCAAGATCAAGTTGGCTCCATCCCTGGGATGCAAGACTGGTTCAACATATGCAAATCAATAAACGTAATCCATCACATAAACAGAACCAATGACAAAAACGAAAAGACTATCTCAATAGATGCAGAAAAGGCCTTCGATAAAATTCAACAGCACTTCATGCTGAAAACTCTCAATAAATTAGGTATTGACGGAACATATCTCAAAATAATAAGAGGTATTTATGACAAAGTCATAGCCAATATCATACTGAATGGGAAAAAGCTGGAAACATTCCCTTTGAAAACCAGCACAAGAAAAGGATGCCTTCTCTCACCACTCCTATTCAACATAGTATTGGAAGTTCTGGCCAGGGCAATTAGGCAAGAGAAAGAAATAAAGGATATTCAAATAAGAAGAGAGGAAGTCAAATTGTCTCTGTTTGCAGATGACATGATTGTATATTTTAAAAACCCCATCATCTCAGCCCAAAAACTTTTTAAGTGGATAAGCAACTTCAGCAAAGTCTCTGGATACAAAATCAATGTGCAAAAATCACAAGCATTCCTATATACCAATAATAGAAAAGCAGAGAGCCAAATCATGAATGAACTCCCATTCATAATTGCTAAAAGAATATAAAATGTCTAGGAATACAACTTACAAGGGATGTGAAGGACCTCTTCAAGAAGAACTACAAACCACTGCTCAAGGAAATAAGACATGACACAAACAAACGGAAAAAAAAATTCCATGCTCATGGATAGGAAGAATCAATATCATGAAAATGGCCATACTGCCCAAAGTAATTTATAGATTCAATGTTATTCCCATCAGGATACCATTGACTTTCTTCACAGAATTAGAATAAAACTACTTTAAATTTCATATGGAACCAAAAAAAGAGCCTGCATTGCCAAGACAATCCTAAGCAAAAAGAACAAAGCTGAAGGCATCAAGCTACGTGACTTCAAACTATACTATAGGGCTACAGTAACCAAAACAGCATGCTACTGGTACCAAAACAGAGATATAGACCAATGGAAAAGAACACAGGCTTCAGACATAACACCACATGTCTACAACCACCTGATCTTTGACAAACCTGACAGAAACAAGCGATAGGGAAAGGATTCCCTATTCAATAAATGGTGCTGCTGGGAAAACTGGCTAATCATATACAGAAAACTGAAACTAGACCCATTCCTTACACCTTATACAAAATTAACCCAAGATAGATTAAAGACTTAAATGTAAAACCTAATACCATAAAATCCCTAGAAGAAAACCTAGGCAATACCGTTCAAGACATAGGCATGGGCAAAGACTTCATAACTAAAACACCAAAAACAATTGCAACAAAAGCCAAAATTGACAAATTGGATCTAATTAAACTAAAGAGCTTCTGCTCAGCAAAAGAAACTATCATCAGAGTGAACAGGCAACCTACAGAATGGGAGAACATTTTTGCAATCTATCCATCTGACAAAGGGCTAACATCCAGAATCTACAAGGAACCTTAAACAAATTTACAAGAAAAAATCAAACAACCCCATCAAAAAGTGGGCAAAAGATATGAACAGACACTTCTCAAAAGAAAACATTTATGCAGGCCTACAAACATATGAGGAAAAGTTCATCACCACTGGTCATTAGAGAAATGCAAATCAAACCACAATGAGATACCATCTCACACCAGTTAGAATAGCGACCACTAAAAAGTCTGGAAACAACAGATGCTGGAGAGGATGTGGAGCAATAGGAATGCTTTTACACTGTTGGTGGGAATGTAAACTAGTTCAACCATTGTGGAAGACAGTGTAGCGATTCCTCAAGGATCTGGAACCAGAAACACCATTTGACCCAGCCATCCCATTACTGGGTATATATCATTCTGCTATAATGCTATAAATTCTGCTATAAATGCTATAAAAAAGGATTATAAATCATTCTGCTATAAAGACACATTCACCTGCACTATTTACAATAGCAGAGTCAGAACCAACCCAAATGCCCATCAATGATAGACTGGATAAAGAAAATGGGGCACATATGCAACATGGAATACTATGCAACCATAAAAAAGAATGAGTTCATGTCCTTTGCAGGTACATGTATGAATCTGGAAGCCATTATTCTCAGCAAACTAACACAGGAACAGAAAACCAAATACCGCAAGTTCTCACTCATATGTGGGAATTGAACAATCAGAACACGTGGACACAGGGAGGGGAACATCACACACCAGGGCCTGTCGGGGGTGGGGAAGGGAAGGGAGAGCATTAGGATAAATACCTAATGCATTTGGGGCTTAAAACCTAGATGACAGGTTGATGGGTACAGCAAACCACCATGGCACATGTATACCTATGTAACAAACCTGCACTTTCAGCACATGTATCCCGGAACTTAAAGCAAAATAAATTTAAAAAAAGAAAAGTTCTGCAGAACATTAAACTAATTAGAAATATTAGTCTTGTGTACTAATAATTTCTCCAGGCTTAATTTCCCTAGTCTAACCTTTTTCCCCTTTTCTTCATTACTTTAAATTTTTCTCTCCTTGGGATTTTATTGTAGGCACTTAATGTAATGCTTTTCAAACCTTATTGGGAATACAGGCATTGATACATTCATCTATCTAGGTGCGTAACAGAATCTCTGTATTTGCAACTGAAACAGATAAATAGTCTCCATTAGACTGAGAGCTCTTCAGGGGCAGAGAAGGTGCCTTACCATCTTTGTATCCTCAGTGCATTCTGCTAGGCATATAGTCAGCACTTAATAAACACTTACAGAATTGAATTGAATTGAATTTTGAAATATCCCCAGGAAATCTCTGAGAGAGTCTGAAAAACTATTTAGAACTTTGAATTGCTGTCTTAGCACTTCGGTCTCCATTAAGATAAGAGAGCTTTCTGTTTACATTCTGACTCTTGTCATAGGTGAGAGTTGTAATAAAGTCGATGTCTTAAGACGCCAGTGCCCTTAACAGAGTATACATAACAGAGTGCCCCTAACCCTGCGCCTCTAACACACTACCCCCTCACAGAGCACCCTGCATATTATGGGGCCTTAATAAATGTTTGCTGAATAAATGTTGAAAACTGAGGATCTTGTTGTCTTTTGTGTATAGAAGTAAGAAAATGCTTTTTTCTGACTCCCCTCTCTGATTCTCCCCAGTAATCTCTGTTTAGGTGATGGAGCATTGCAAGGGGCTAAAAACTAAGATATTGGGCTCAGACACACTCAGGCTCAAATCCTAGCAATGCTACTAACCAGCTTTGCAACTTTATGTCTCAAGTAAGCAAGTTATTAACCCCTCTAAGCTTCCATTTGCTCACCTTTAAATGGTGATTACTGTAATACTTACTCATGGTGTTATTGTAAGGATTTAATGATATGATGTGCTTGGTAAACAATGGCTTGTACATCGTGAGTGCTAAGTAAATGGAGGCTGTCTTGCCCATCTTTTTATATTCATTCTAACATTGAACATCAAGTATCAACCTACCCTTAGAGAACTGAATTGAGGATAGCATGCTTGTGACCAAAAGACCCTCTATTTCAATCTTAACATTATCTCAAACTTGCTCAGTCCACCCTCCTTCCCCAAATCCAGGGCCATGTATCAGCTTCCTCCCTGCTATGGAGAATTACTGTAGGGAAGGACCAGAGGGGAACAGGGCTCATTAATAGTAACTTCAAATCCTCTTACCATACTAGGAATAATTGAAAAATAACAGAGCTTCTCGACTATTTCAAAGAGATATTGAGAAGCGGGATTTGAATTTAAAGCGAGAGTCGTTAACAAGATTGAAATATTTGGGAACCTCATGGCTGATTTCTGAGGATTAGAGTTAGAAAAACAAACACTTTTCTAAGTGAAGCATGGACCAAATTTATCAGTTAGAGATAATTCTTTGCTTTGAAAGATAAATCTCTCCAAAGTGATGACAATATAAAATATGTTTGCATTTAATTTAGTGTTCATGAAAGATATTGTATACTTACCTCCATAGAACTCAAGTTTACAGGCCTATGAGTTGGTGATTAATATAATGTCCTACTGAAGCCTTGTGCTTAAGTCACAACAAATACATCTGGGTCCTCTGCATGCTCTATCTGTATGCAGAGGAAGCAGAGTGACATTAGCATCATGCCCACATGAAGACCAACTTTGCATTTAGAGATAGGATGAGAGGATGACTGAATGCACAATTACCC
Organism: Rhinopithecus bieti; assembly: GCF_001698545.2. NCBI lineage: Eukaryota > Metazoa > Chordata > Mammalia > Primates > Cercopithecidae > Rhinopithecus > Rhinopithecus bieti. Next base: position 855,358 of record NW_016803686.1, on the reverse strand, counting down.
CATAGGCTTGGAGCCTTTTGAGTACAAAATTTCACTTTCCTCAGAACTTTGACTTCAAGGTCCTGAGCACCATTGCTGGTTCTGCAGCTACCCACACCAGGGCACAAAGAGCCCACATTCAGACTCTTCTAGTCTAGCTTATATTTAGGAAGCCTAATTAAGTTTTCTGGATATCTGTCTCCCCACCTCACATTCCCAAATAGAGGCCCATTCTCTAGGCTCAAACACAACACAAACATTGTTGTTTTCCACCCTATAATTATAAATGAACAAACCAAATGACTACACCAGTTGCACTACACCCTGTACCCACAAGCAGCTGCAACATGAAATGTCAGGACCACTCCTTGAGCTGGCCACTCTCCTCCTGGATAGTGAGTTTTTCGGGACACTAGTCCTTCCTTATTCATGGTTTCACTTTCCAAGGTTCCAGTTACCCTCAGCCAATTGAGGTCCAAAAATAGGTGTGAGTACAGTACATATCTTGAGAGAGAGAGAGAGAAAGACCACATTCACATAATTTTATTGTTTTATTGCAGTATATTGTTACGTGTTCTATTTTGTAATTCATTATTGCTGTACATCTTTTACTGTGCCTAATTTAAAAACTAAACTTTATCATAGGGATGTATGTGTAGGAAAAAACATAGTATATGTAGGATTCAGTACTATAGAGTTTCCAGGCATAATTGGGGGTATTGGAATGTCTCCCCATAATAAGTGTGCACTACTCTACTAACAGACAGCTTGTAATTGGAAATTTATACTTGTGTTCTCATGTATTGCACAATGGTGAAGAGAATGGGCTTAAAGATTGGCTGCCTGGGTTGGAATCACTGTGTGACCCTGGGCAAATCACTTGCCTCTCCATACCTCAGTTTATTTATCTGTAGAGAGAAGATAATAAGAGAAATTACTTCAGAGGGTTGTGATGGAAAAATGGATTAAATAATATTACTCTGCTCAGACTGCTATAATAAAACACTATAGACTGGGTGGCTTAAACAACAGAAATTTATTTTCTCACAGTTCTGGAGATTCAAGTCCAAGGTTAAAGTTCTGGGAAGATTTGGTTTCTGGTAAGGGCTCTCTTTCTGCCTTACAGACGGCCACCTTCTCATTGTGTCTTCACATTGTTGAGAGAGTGGTCTCTCTCTCTCTCTTCCTCTCGTTATAAAGCCACTAATCTTAACATAGGAGCCACACCCTCATGATGTCATCGAACCCTAATTACCTCCCAAAGACCACAGTCTCCAGATATATTCACTTTGGGGTTAAGCCTTCAACATACAAATTTTGAGGCAGGGGGACAATTAAGTCCATAGCAATATGTATAAAGGGTTTAGACAAGTGCCTAGCATGCATCAAGTACTAAACAAATGTTACTTACTATTATTCTCATGCTAGGCATTTCATATGTGGTCTCACTTAAAAATTACAGCAGTGCAGACATAGGCATATCCCTTTCAGCTGAGGCAACTGAGCTCAGAGAGTTACGTGCCTTGACTTTGGGGTGGCAAAGCTGACTTGACCCTAATGTTACACAAAAAGCAATGTGCTTTCTGCTTTACCACATTACATCCTTTAAAAAAAAATTTAAGGCATAACTATAAATTTTCTCTACCATTTTAGTTCTTAAAATATCCACATTTTAAAATATTTTTATAGAAGCATAACGTCTATTCCCACAAATACCCTTCTTTTTGTGGAAGAAAGTTTTCATGGCTTAAAACAAAAAAGGTCAATTTTTTACTCAGACTATATGTCCAGCCACAGATAGAGAAGCTGCTTGTCATCATCACTGAGGAACTCAGGCTGACAAAGGAGCCACCATCCTAACACTGCAGGTCACTTTACAGAAGATGAAAGGAATTCTAATGGTCTCACATCAACAGCTAAATATGACATGCATCACTTTTCACAACTCATTAGCCAAAACCCACTCAACCACAATGTGGCCAAGAAACACAATCCTATCACGGGCCTAGAAGGAAGAAGTCCAGAAATATTTAAAGGCTTCCAAAAAATAATATCTGGCAGTCAACTGCAGAAGCATAGTTATTCCAACACTGAAATGGGAGTAAGGACATATCTATAATAAACACAGGAAAAAAAATTATCTTAGTTCCAGATAATTGGGTGTTTTTTGTCTTTCTCTCTTGGCTAGTAGCTACAAGCAGTGGAATTTTTCTTTTCATTTTTAGCCAAGCTGTCAACTGAGCAAAGGAAAATAACTAACCTTATGGGCGTAGGTAGTTGGTGGGGGGAGGCATGGGAAAGAAGGTTAGAGGGTGGGTAAGAGTTTAATTTCCTATGTTCAAGGCTTGATATGAGAAATTCTCTAAACCCAGGTCCCAAGTAATACCCAGGATTTCCAGATGTTCACAAAAGAAGCAGGTAACTAAGGAGTCTCCACGGATAAAACCAAGATGCTAAACATCAGCCGAGATTTATCCAACAATAAGTAGCACAAAATAATGAAGTAAAACAAAAATGAAGTTCAGACCAGAGTTGTTATCAACAGCTACTATAAAAAAAATTTGTGAAGATTTTTATTTTATTTGGCTGAAGGATATCACCACTGGAGTTATGAAGATGTGAATTCCACTGACCATCTATGTGAACTTTGACAAGTTACTTAATGTCTTTGGAACTCAACTATAAAATAGGGAGGATAACTAAAGGTCATTGTGAGGGTTAACTGAGATAATGTATTTAGAGCACTTACAATGTTAAAATATATATATAATAAATATTAGCCATGATTTTTATTTGTATTATTGTTATTATCATGTTGACAAAATGCCAAAAGCCAAAGGAAGCTATTAAGATATTTTTTAATCTATAATATGTATCTTATCATCCAGGTATAACAGCCTTGTTCCTGATTGTAAGCTATAAATATATATGATTTCACCATTAAGTACAGCGATAACCATAGGTTTTTCGCAGATGCCCTTTATCTGATTGAAAAAGTTCCCTTCTATTCATGAACAAATGCTGAATTTTGTTCAATGCTTTTTTAAAAAAAAATCTATTGAAATAATCACACAGTGTTTCCTTTTTGTTACAATGGTTAATTACATTAATTGATGTTTTCAAATGCTAAACTGACATTATATTCGTGGGATAAACTTCAGTTGGACATGATGTCTTATTAATTTTATGTATTGTTGGATTCAGTTAGCTTAGAGGTTTTTACCTCTATGTTCACAAGGAATATCTGTCTCTCGTTTACTTCTTGAGAGAAATTGCTAATTAGTGTCTCTCAAGGTCTTTGAATTTGTTGGCATAACGTTATTCCTGAGATTCCCTTGTTATCTTTTTAATATCTATAGAATCTGTGGTGAAGTCTGATATGGGTAATTTGTATCTTTTATTCCTTCTCAGTATGGCTAGAAGTTTATCAGTGTTATTAAATTTCTCAAAGAATCAGCTTCTGGGTTATTTGATTTTCTCTATTGCTTTTCTGTTTTGTAGTTCATTGACTTTTGCTCTTTTCATTCATTCCTTTCTTCTGCTTGATCTGCTTAAAATTTACTCTTCTTTTTCTAGTTTCTTTTATTTTAGATGTGTATTTTTAATATAAGTATTCGTAACTACAAATTTTCTTCTGAGTACTATGCTAGTTACTTTAGCAAAATTTTACATCTGATGTTCTATTTTTATTCAGTTGAAATTAGTTTCTATTTTACAATGATTGTAATCACTAATGTTGGATTAAAACCTTCCTATTTGTTTTCTATTTCCCCATTTGTTCTTCAGTCCCATGTACCTCTTTTCTTCCCTCTTTAATATCAAGTATATTTTTATTTCATTTTATCTCTATTGTTAACTTATTAGCTATAACATTTTTGTGTTAATTTACTGATTACTTTAATGTTTATAGTATATATCTTTAACTTACCATAGTCTACTTTCAAGTAATATTGCTTTTTATTGTTGCCTTATCACCACAAATTCAACTTACATAAAATGCTTTCCTCTAACAGAAAATGCAGGATTGAATTAAACTGGGAAGTTTGTCCCTCAGAAAATTAATTCAATTTTCAGTTTCATACATTGGAAGCCCTACTTATATTTTGAAACCATCTTTTATTTGTAGCTTTTATTTTTCAGTTATCCTTATTTTCACTAACTTCAATCACCATGGGAGGTTATTAACATTCTAATATATTTCTGGTATGTATATATTGTATTTTTAGTATATTCTCATAGAATTTTCAAACTAGAAAAAGTCTTAGCCACTCCATAGTGAAATCTGTTATTTTTCTACATGACAAGTACACTAGTGCCAGGCACCGCTCTAGACAGTTCCTGCAATGCCACTTTCTTCTCTATCCTGGTGATGTGTCTGACAGTGGTGACGTCATAACAGATGATTAGAATACAATGTGGAAAACATAACAGTGGAGGTGTGCATGGAGGCAGTGGGAATAGGATGGGCATCATTTTGTTGCTGCTGTTATCAAAGCTATAACTGTATTTTCCTCTTAAATTTTAGACAACGAGATTTTAAAAAACTTTTTAAAGTGTTACATACAGCATAAGTATATAAATCATTTTCATAAAATGAACACACCTGTGTAATTAGCACCACCATCCAAAACCAGCACCTGAGAAGCCTCCCTCAGTCATACCATCCCTCAAGGTTAACAATACTGTGATTAATTTTGCCTGAGAAAATAGGAAAAAAATCATCCTCAGAAGAGGCCACAGACCAACTCCCAGTTCATTGCACTCTTCACTACACAAAATGTCTCTCTTATTAGAACTCTCCAAAATCCTCTAAAATACATAGATTCCACAGAAGGGTTTTTTTGCATAATTAAATGAGATATCATTATACTATAAAATGTACACATTTGGATAATTTGGATGACATGTTCAAATGCTTTAAAAATACTATTAGGAAGTTTTCACTTTACAGCTTTCCCTAAAGCACATACGATAGGTAATCCTTTGGTATCGGCAGGGGATTGGTTCCAGAACCTCCCTCAAATCACAAAATCTATCAATGCTTAAGTCCCTGATATAAAATGACACAGTATTTGTATATTACCCAGCACATCCTTCTGTATACTTTAAATCACCTCTACATTACTTATGATACCTAATACAATGTAAATGTTATGTAAATAGTTGTTATACTGTATTGTTTCGGGAATAATGACAAGAAAGTCTGTACATGTTCAGTACAAACACATTTTTTCCTGGATATTTTCAATCCAAAATTGGTTGAATCCACAGATGCAGAACTCACATATATGAAGGACCAACTGTGTACATTTTAGAAACACTTCACGGATTATTCTTTAAATAATAACAAATGCAACATCTAAAAGTTTGAAGGTACGACACTGGCAGCTCTTATTATTAGACATAAACAGTCTCTTACCTCATGTGAAGATAAAATATGTAATCCTCTCTTTATCTTTCACAATATTTAAAATCAAAAAAATCAATGAATACAATGAAGAAAACAGAAAGCTATCATAATGGTTAATTCCATAATTTTTTTTCTGTCCCCGCCCCAAACCTCAAAAAATGTCAGCTGTAACAGGAGAAAGGGAAAATATGTATGTTCCTTGGGGAAAATGATGCTGACAGTCAACATTTTGAACAGATTACTTTGAGAGTAGTGACAGTAGCTTCTTTTTTCCTGACTTATCATCTTTTTTATATTATGCTTGAGTTTCTTTTGAGTTACATAAATAACTTTTGTCCTTGGGTTTGATCTTTAGTACTTAAGGGACTTTTAAAAAGAAAAAGAAAAGAAAAGAAAGGTAACTAGAAGGATTATTTAATGCTATAAAAATGCCTATGCCCAAAAATAACTGGAACACTTAAATATCCACTCTAATGAATGTATTATAGGCTTGCCATGAACACCAACCCAAATTAATTATTAATTTTACCTTTTTTGAGACAGTCTCACTCTGTCACCCAGGCTGGAGTGCAGTGGCATAATCATAGCTCACTGCAGCCTCAAACTCCTAGGCACAAGGGATCCTCTTGCCTTGGCCTCCCAATTAGGCATGCACCACCACACTCAGCTGATTTTTATTTTTATAATTGTAAAGACTGATCTTTACAGCTATGCTGACCAGGCTGGTCTCGAACACTTGGCCTCAAGTGATCCTCCCACCTTAGCCTTCCAAAGTGCTAGGGATTACAGGCATGAGCCACCATGCCTGGTCTTTTTTTTTTTTTTATTGTTTTTTATTTTTTTATTTTTTATTATACTTTAAGTTCTAGGGTACATGTGCATAACGTGCAGGTTTGTTACATATGTATATTTGTGCCATGTTGGTGTGCTGCACCCATCAACTCGTCAGCACCCATCAATTCATCATTTATATCATGTATAACTCCCCATTTATTGTAGCTAAATTTTCTTTTAAATTAGCACTGAAAAATGAACACGTAAAGTGCTAATAGGGATGAAAGTACAAGAAATGAAATATTTCTAAAGAGGATTCAGTTTGATTTATACTACTTGTCCCTTGGTTATATTTTACAGAAACAAATTTGCATTTTATTCCATCATTAGACCTTTTCAAATAAAATCAAATCTCTACTGCTTCACACATTTTGTAATCCTGCAACTCAATTAACTAACACATCATCAAAACAAGATACTATGACATCAAAGTTATGTACAAAACCTAGTCAATGCCTAATATTATATCACTCTAAAAGCCCCAGAGAGTGAGGTTATTATGACTGAGAATAATATAATATGTTTGTGGGTCTGATAAACACGCAAATCTTGATAGGTGCTCCAAGGTAGGTCTAGCTTTTCTACATGTCTAGTACCAAATGTATTTTGAGGTCATTAGGTTATCTCAGAAAGACAGTCTGTGGTGCTTTAAATTCTAGAAAAACATTTTTTTTTCTTGAGATAGAGTCTTGCTCTGTTGCCCAGGCTGGAGTGCAGTGACACAAACTCAGCTCACTGCAGCCTCAACTTCCCATGCTCAAGCGATCCTCCCACCTCAGCCTCCCAAGTAACTGGGACTACAGGCACATGCCACCACACCTGGCTAATTTTTTTTATTGTTTGTAGAGACAGGTTCCACTATATTGCCCAAGCTGGTCTCGAACTTGTGGACTTAAAACAATCCTCTCACCTCAGCCTCCCCAAAGTGCTGGGATTATAGATCTGAGCCATCTCACCAGCCTGTTCTCCTATCTTTAAACAGTGTATCTATTTTCTTCCCAGATGCTCCAGCTCAGGAAAGAATATTTAGCAATTCCTTCTTCAAGTTAAAATTTATACCAAACTTTTACCTCTAGAACACAGTACTAGACAAAAATAAACCCGTGAACTATGACTGTTTAAAACAAGACAGATTTTAACACAACTTAACCATAGATCTTTCATTGTGTTCTCACCACTTCTCTCCAGCATTTGGCCCAATCAATGACTTCAGAACCCAATCAATGACTTCAGAACCCATTGCCAAAATCTTCTTCCTTCCTGGGCATAAAATCAATGATTCCCAAAGTTATAATTTGACATGTGTGTTTCTTCTTCTTCAGTGTTATTCCAATATCTTGGCTATATGTAAACTCTACTGAGCATAACATGAGATCTTCTGAGACTAATGTAGAGAGCTCTAAGGCCAACCCTGCCAGGCAGCTGCTGCCTCTCAGTCTTCTTCTTCAGCCTTCTCTATCAGGGAAGTGTCTTCTAAAATCTTTTTTAACCCCAGTTCTCAGGTATAAGCACAGCACTTCCAGACTTTTTAAAGTCTCACTTGTGAGTATGATGGCAAAAACTCATCTTTGAATTAATCCCACAACTGGGAGCCTACAATTTGAAAAATGAACCATTCAATCAGATCACTTCATCATTCTCAGCCATGGTTATTAATTAGTACAATAAGCACCTTAGCACATATATACTCTTGGCAGGTGGAATTGAGAACAAATAATTCTGCAACAAGTGGTCTAAAATTAATGGCTACAAAAGTGACTAATTGCACACTAAGGACCTATTCACAGAGTAAAGTCCTGTGCAGAATCTGGAAAGCCTTTAGTTCTCTTAAAATAAGGATCAAATGGTCTATTATACTAGAGTTTAGTAGGCACAATTTTAAATGGGCTGATTAGAGCTGAAGACTCTCTGTGCTTTTCAGGCTTTGCCATATATATATATATATATAAACATGGCCTTCATGGAGTCCCTTTGGGCAGTTATAATTTTACAGTTCATTTAGGAATTCTCAACTCAGTCCGGATTAGCTCTGTTGAAGCTTATTTTTCTTTCTGTGAGATGATTACTTGACTCAACCCACAGTCCTACTAAGACTTGCACTTTGTACTGAGCCATCTCCTCAGAAGTTGCATCAGCTTTCTCTTCCTAAGGCCTTGCAAATTCTGAGATATTGATAACAAGGAAAAAGGCATGATTCTGATAGAGGCCATTCCTCCCAACATCTCACTTTCCTTTCTACTGACTTCCCTCTCTACTAACAATGAATATAAATGAGGAATTCCTATACGGAAGGGATTCTCTGTCAGGTTTCATCCAAGTGCCCTGATGAACTCACACAGTACCACTTACTCCTCTCCAACTAAAAGGCCAATCATAGTAAATTAGATGCAGCAGAGAATAAGGAGAAGAAGGTACACTGCCCACAATGTCCTATACTATTTCACCCCATATCTCCATTCAACCTTGACTTTTACCTATCAGGGTCACCTAATTCAGTGTATCTGGGATATAGTCAAAAATCACATCAGGCCAAGTGCAGTGGTTCACACCTGTTATCCCAGCAGTTTGGGAGGCTGAGGCATGTGGATCATGAGGTCAAGAGATCGAGACCATCCTATCCTGACCAATATGGTGAAACCCTGTCTCCACTAAAAATACAAAACTTAGCTGGGTGTGGTGGGATGCACCTGTAGTCCCAGCTATTCATGGGGCTGAGGTAGGAGAATCACTTGAACCTGGGAGGCAGAGGTTGCAGTAAGCTGAGATCACGCCACTGAATTCCAGCCTCCCAACAGAGACTCCATCTCAAAAAAAAAAAAAATCACATTAGAATCACCTACAGATCTGGCTAAAGATGCAAGTCCCTGTGTCCTACTGAAGACCTACTGAATCAGAAGCACAGGGCGTGGTAGACAGGAATCAACATCTTGAACCAGCTCCTTCTATCGCTCTTGTCACAATGACCTTTTAAAACCAGGAAAGCAGTGAAAACACAAAACAAGTAGCTCAGGTCTCCTGCCTGACAATCCAGAGCCCAAAATAATTGGGTTTCCTTGGGTGCAGTGGCTCATGCCTGTAATCCCATCACTTTGAGAGGCCAAGGCAGGCAGATTGCTTGAGGTCAGGAGTTGGAGACTAGCCTAGCCAACATGGTGAAATCCCATCTGTACGAAAATAAAAACAAAAAACAAACAAAAGACAAATAATTGGGTTTCCCATGCATCATAGACACTATCAAGTCCTTTATTCTCTCTCTACCACAGAGGGAGAGCTGAGGGCAGGGCATGAGGGGTGCCCAAGGTAGAGAAGTCATGCGAGCATAACTCCCTCTAAGTGTACCACACAGCCCCAGCCAACACAGCACCCCCCACCTACCCCTGGTTTTAAAGCCTGGCTCTGCCTGCCTTGATCTTACCTGACTTCCCTTCTGCCTGAATCAAGAAGATATTTTTATTAGTCTAGGTATGTTGCTTTGACTAATTCAAGAGAGAGCTTGTCCACAATGCTCTTTTCTCAAATAAGAAGTATCATACTGAATTCTCCTTTTTTCTCCTTCCCTCTAGCCTCACTCTTTATTAACTCCCTCTCACAGCTGTACGTAGCTTTAGAGAAAAAGTCTAAAGTGACCTCAGAAAGTGCAGCACTTAATAACTGACTGGATTTTGCTCATCAGCAGAGTTTTCCTTAACATGGCCATCCTTTCAATTAAAGCACTAGGAATTGGTTACTTTAAAAGAAAGGGGTCAAGTGCTATAAATTTCTTTTTAGATCATCTTGTCATTATTTAGGAAAATTAATTTATTTTGTAGCACTGTGGCAAATAAATAACACAATTATATTGGATATGATCATCAGTGCTAGTATCTGCCTTCAAAATATTATTAAAGGACAATCGCATATCTTCAGACAGTAAATCAGAATCTATCTCCAAGGTAGAGATTCACTTTCTTCAACAAGGACAGTGTCAAGGCCTGTGAACTTCATTTTGTTTATTTAAAAGATAAAATAAATTGAATTTGGAACATCTTATTTTATTCCAGGTGGTTGAATAGTCACAAGATTACTCCTTCAAAATTTGCTCATAGAAGTATCTGCGATGCTTTGATAAATGAACGGCACCTTTCCAATGTGTTAAAATGTTTGAAATATATTGAACAAATGCTGAATCTCATTCTGAACTAGCACCCACACATATCTCCCATGATTTTTTTTTTTAATGCAGCAGAATGAATTGACATATGATGGGCAAACTGTTATGCAAATTTTGATATTTTCTCAACAGTGCAAATTAAAATGTGGCTTACTGTTGTGGTAATCAATTTACAGGTGATGGTATTAAGGAATCTAGTAATCGCAGATTATGACATGTATTTAAACTAATAATTTAACCAGACTTCACTAGTACACTATATATCCATGTAACACAGCTGCCCTTGTGCCCCTGAATCTATAAAAATAAAAGATAATAATTTTTAAAATAAGTAATTTATAGTTTTATCTATTATAGAAGATATAGAGAAAACTTATAAAATTAGAAAACAAGAAAGATAAAAGAAGAAAATAAAAATAATATTTTTATTATCCAGCATTATCTAACCACTCAATAGTAACCACAACTAATATTTTGGTGACTATTGTTACAACCGTTGTTGTAACATGGTTTAATAAATATCTATCAATATATTTGTAGACTACTTTCTAACTATCTGTTAAACTACTTATGAAGATAAATGGGTTCTCCCTTTCCTTCTAACTAGTTTTCACTGGTACATAATAGAGCTGTTGATATTTCACATACTTATTTTGTCATTCAACATCTTGCTGAACTCTTATTAGTTGTAATTTTGTTTGTTACTTTACTTGAGTTTTCCAAATATGCAGTTACATCATTTTAAAAAATATTTTTCCCTGTTTATGTTTATATTTCTTATTATTGAAATATCCAGAATCTTGTCAAGTAAGAATAGTGGATATCCTTTGAGATCCTTGGGATATTCTTCTTGTTGTTGTTGTTGTTGTTGTTGTTGTTGTTGTTGTTGTTGTTTTTGAGACGGAGTCTCGCTCTGTCGCCCAGGCTGGAGTGCAGTGGCCGGATCTCAGCTCACTGCAAGCTCCTCCTCCCGGGTTCACGCCATTCTCCTGCCTCAGCCTCCCGAGTAGCTGGGACTACAGGCGCCCGCCACCTCGCCCGGCTAGCTTTTTGTATTTTTTAGTAGAGACGGGGTTTCACCTCTATTTTACAAATTTCAAAGAAATTATTCTAGAGGTTTCTGTTAAGTATGATATTGGCTACTGGGTTCAGAGAGATCATCTTAATCACAAGAGTTAGTGAGATATTCTTCTACATCTACTAATATATTTTAAAATCAACATTGACATCCATCTAATCTTTAGGACATCTACTAAGATAGTCAAATCTACTTCTCCTTTGACTTTTTCACATATTGTAAATATATTCTCTAATACTAAAACATCCTTGGATTCCTGAAGTTTTCCTTTATTATCATATTATGGTTTATTATATTATCATTTAATATTTTCAATATAATGCTGAGTATCCACTTGTGAACATTTATTTGGTGTTATTATTCTGTTTAAATAATTGTGAGGCTTTTCTAAAAGTAATTTTTTATATCTTAATTATTTTTCTTATTGTAAAAGTACTACTTTTCTATGGGAAAGATTAGAATGAAGGCACATAAAAAGAAAAAAGAAACTGGAATTCTCCCATGATCCTCCAACTCCTCCTGTGAAAATCATTACTATTAATTCTCGGGCTTATTTTGAATTTAACTAGTACCCCATTGTAATATAAAAATGTTACAATATTCATTCCAATATTGTTTGTAATAGCAAAAAGTCTGCAAGTTTTTTGCTAGTATAAACAATATTGCAATGAATAATGTTCTATATTTACATATCTTTGCATACATGTAGGGATATTTCTTTTAAAGGGATTCCCAGATGTAGATGTGTTATATTTTAATAAATATTGCTAAATTGTCACTTTAAAGTATTGCCCCAATATGAGCTGCCACTAAGTAATAATGTGCAAAAGAGTAATTTTCTCTCCACATTTTGGCACACTGGTATTATTCAATATTTTAATCATTGGCAATGTGATAGTTACAAAAACTATGGCATTGTTTTAATTTGTATTGCTTTAATTAGTGGGAATAAAGATCCTTTCATACATTTATCAGTTATCTGTGTTCCTAATTGTGTGAACTGTTCTTTCATGGAATTTGTCTGTCTTTATTATTTATCAGTTATCTGTGTTCCTAATTGTGTGAATTATCCCTTCATGGAATTTGCCTGTCTTTATATTAAATGGGTATCTTTTTTAAATTAATTTTTAAGTGTTAATTTTGTGTTAGGCACATTGACCTTCAGCTGGTGGCAGATAATTGTATTACTAGCAATTTCCTGTTTGCTATTTTTCTTTTGATTTTATGCTGATCTTTTGCTGTACACTTCCTTTTTTTTTTTTTTTTTTTTTGAGACAGAATCTCACTCTGTCACCCAGGCTGGAGTTCAGTGGCATGATCTTGGCTCACTACAACCTCCACCTCCCGGGTTCCAGTGATTCTCCTGCCTCAGCCTCCCAAGTAACTGGGACTACAGGCACACACCACCACACCGAGCTAACTTTTGTATTTTTTAGTAGCGATGGGGTTTCACCATATTGACCAGGCTGGTCTCGAACTCCTGACTTTGTGATCTGCCCACCTCGGCCACCCTGCTGTACACAGTTTTATGTTATCTAGGTTAGCTATATTAGGATTTTCGAGAAACAGATTTATGAAGAAATTCATTATAAGTACTGGCTTGCGCACTTATGAATGCTGGGTAAGATGTTCCACTATCCACTGTCTGCAAGCTAGAGACCAAAAAAATCCAGTGGTGTAGTTTGGAGGCCTGAGAGCCAATTGTGTAGGTTCCAGTCTAGGTCTGAAGGCTGAAGAACTAGAAGCTCCAACGGCAAGAGGAGATTGATGTCCCAACTCAAGCAGTCAGCCAGAGTGAATGCAACCTTCCTCTCTGCCTTTTCATTTTATTCAGACCCTCAACAGACTGGATGAGGCCCATCCGTATTGGGTAGAGGAGTCTGCTTTGTCCAGTCTACCAATTCAAATGCTAATCTCTTTCAGAAATACCCTCACAGACTCACCCAGATAAAATGCTTAAACACTTAACTGAGCATCCATGGTCCAGAAAAGATAACACATAAAATTAACCATTGCAGCAGTGGTGTGCAACACAGTGCCTAGGGCAAATCTGGGTCTGAAATCCAACTGTGTTCAGAATCCCTGCTCTACCTCTTACTGTGTGAACTTGGCCAGTTACTAACCTCCATCTGCCTCTGTATTCAAATCTGCAAAAAATATATAGTTTTTTAAAAAGAGCTCAAAACAGTGCCTAGCACTTAGAAAACATTGCTTTTATAGTTTTTATTTAGTCTATTAGTTTTTTGGAGTTTTTTGCTTGTGTGTATACACTAAGTCTGTGGTCTACTTAGAGTTTACATCAGTGAACTCAGATTCATTATTTTCCAAATAACTAGAAAATTTTCCCAGCACCAATTTTTTTCTAAATAATCCATCTTTATTTCATTGATTTAAAATGACACCGTGATATAAATTTCCATACATTTTAAAATTTATTTTCACAGTACCTTAAAATTATGTCATAACCCATTTTAATATTTGACAAGGTAAACCCTGTTTATATTTCCCTGTTTTAGAATTTCCTATCCATTGTTACATGTACATTCTTTTAGAAGTCATTAGAATCATTTTGTCAAGTTGCAAAACAGCTATTGATAATTTGAAACTGGACTGTTTAAAAGTTTAGAGAGAATTTATATTTTACAATATTGATTGACCTAAAGCCAAGTTCTTGCAGTTTTCAAAAGCATTTTTTAATCTGGATTTTCTAGTCATGCCAATCAAGAGTAAAATAGCCCTTAAATGGGCTTAAATGTCTATTTAAGATAAAGATTTTAGGCCGGGCACGGTGGCTCATGCCTGTAATCCAACACTTTGAGAGGCCGAGGCAGGCGGACCACGAGGTCAAGAGTTCAAGACCACCCTGGCCAACGTGGCGAAACCCCATCTCTGCTAAAAATGCAAAAATTAGCTGGGTGTGGTGTCATGTGCCTGTAGTCCCAGCTACTTGGGAGGCTGCTACTTGGGACGCTCCATCTCAAAAATAAGATAAAGATTTTAGAACAGTTTTATCCTCTTCATTACTTAATCCATATTATACCTATTTCCCAGTCTTCTTACTATGTTTAATCTCAAGATTATAATCTTGAAAAGAATGTAATATTAATCTTTTAAAAGTAATTTTACATTTTGCTTCCATAACCAAACTTAAAGTCGTAATTAGTTTCCATATATACAGGCTGGAATTTATTTGACTGAATTTCTGTTGTTATTTTTTTAAGTAGACATTTCAATTTTTAGAGCAGATTTAGATTCACAGCAAAATTGAGTGAAAAGTACAGAGAGTTCCCCCGCTCCCACACAGACATAGCTTTCCTATTATCAACATCCAACACTAAAGTGGTACACTTGTTACAATCAATAAACCTCCATTGACAAACCATTATTATCCAAAATCCATAGTTTACGTTAGGACTCACTCTAAGTGTTGCACATCCTATGAATTTTGACAAACGTATACTGATCTGTATCCATCATTATGACAGCATACAAAATACCTTCACTGCCATAAAAATTCCTCTATTCATCCCTCCCTCCACTGGCAGCCATTGATCTTTTTACTGTCTCTGTAGTTTTGCCTTTTCCAGAATGTCATATAGCTGAAATTATACAGTATGTAGCCTTTTTTGCTGGGCTTCTTTCACTTATTAAAATGCACTTAAGTGTCCTCCATGTCTTTTTTCATGACCTGATAGCTAATTTCTTGTTAGTAATAAATAATGTTCCATAATCTGGATATACTACAATTTATGTATCCATCCACCTACTGAACAACATCTTGGTTGCTTCAGGTTTTGGTAATCATAGATAAAATTGCTATTAATATAAACATCTGTGAGAAGGTTTTTGTGTAGATGTAAGTTTTCAACTCATTTGGGTAAATATCAAGGAGCATGATTGTTAAGCTGCATGGTAAAACTATGTTTCATTTTGTAAGAAATTGCTAAACTGTTTTCCAAAATGAATATATCATTTAGCATTCACACCAGCAATGAAGGAGACTTCTTGTCACTCCACATCCTTGTCAGCATTTGATCTCGTCAGTGTTTTGCATTTTGGCCATTCCAATAACTGGGTAGTGGTATCTCACTGTTTTAATTTGCAGTTCCCTAATGACATACGGTGTTGAACATCTTTTCATAAGTTTACATGCCATCTATACATCTTCTTTGGTGAGGTGTCTTTTCAGGTCTTTTGCTCATTTTTTAATCAGGATTTTTATTTTCTTTTTGTTGGGTTTTAAGAGTTCTTTGTATCTTTTGGATAAATATTCTTTAACAAATACGTATTTGCAGACATCTTCTCCCATTCTGTGTCTTGTCTTATTCTCTTGATAATGTCTTTTACAGAGAAGTTTTTCATTTTAATGAAGTCCAGCTTATCAGTTATTTCTTTTGTGGACTGTGCCTTTGGTGTCATATATAAAAAGTCATTAGCATAACCAAGGTCAACTAGCTTTTCTCCTATGTTATCTTCCAAAAGTTTTAAACACATGGGACTGTGATTCATTTTCAGTTAATTTTTGTGAAGGGTGTAAGGTCTAAGTCAAGATTCATTTTTTTTGCATGTGAATGTCCAGTTGCTCCAGAACCATTTGTTGAAAGACTACATTTTCTTTTTTGTATTGCTCTTGCTATTTTGTCAAAAATCAATTGACTCTATTTATGAAGGCCTACTTCTTGTCTCTCCATTGTGTTCCATTGACCTATTTGTCTATTATTTTGTTATCTATTTTAATTTTATTGGATTTTGGTCAGAGATCATGTCTATGAGATAACTTTAATTTTATTTGCAGAAACTTGTTTTGTAAACTAACAATTTTTGTATATGTTTTATGCATGTTTTTTAAAGTATCCTCTTTAATTGTTGGATTCAGAATTTGACTAATAAATCTTATTTATTGTTCAAGATTTTTTAATTCTTATTAATTTTCTTCTCCAGGTGATTTTTCAATGAGAGGTTTACTTAAAACTCCCATTATTATTGTAGGATTATCATCTTCTTTTGTGATTCTTTTGATTTTTAATGTATAAAATTTGAAAATATGTTAAGAGTTTAAAAGTTCAAGATTATTTAATCTTCATAGTGAAATTTTTAATCATTATATAGTAACCCTCTTTACTCCTATTAATGCTTTTATACCCTAGTGGATTTCGGCTGATGTTAATTTGGCTATTTTGCTGTTTTGAGGTAGCATTTGCCTTTTACATCTTTTCAAACTTTTATCTTTTATATAAGCGTAAGCTGAACATGGCAGGGTTATGCTTTTTATCCAATTTACTAATATATTTTTATTTACTTTTACCATTTTACTTTATGTCTTCTATTAAATATTCTTTTGTTGGAGGGGAGATCCTTTTTTTCTTCTTGCCTTCTGTTTGACTTTTTTGTATTTTCCTTCTCCCTTCTTTTCCTCTTCACTGATTGGAAGTTATTTTATTTCCTTGCATAAAATAATTATTCTTACATTTTTAACACAAATATTTGAGTTGACAAAACCAATATTTCTAACCTCCTTTTGACCAGTACAAGGACCTTCCATGCATTCTGGTGTCTAATATTTTCATTAGATGTTGTTTTTATAACCCTCCAAGTTAGTCATCATTATGACTTTTTAGTCAATATTTATTCAGATTGCCTACATATTTAGCAATTCCTTTCCTTATCCTTTCTTTTTTAAACAATTGAACACCTTCTAGATTGAATTTCATTCTTCTTGATGTCTGTCCTTTAGTATTCCTTTCAGCAATGATGTGCTGCTGATAAACTCTCAGTGTCTTTGAAAACATTTTTATTTTTTTCTCACTCTAATAATAACTTAACCTGGTATATAATTCTAATTTTACAATTGTTTTGCTCTGCAGTTAAGGATATTATTTCTTTGTCCTCTGGCCTCTAATATTATTGTTGTAATTTAATTACTCTTATACAAGTAAAATGTTTTCTCTCTGGTTATATCTAAAATTTTTCTCTGTGTCCTTGATATTCTGCAGGTTTGTACAATTTTTCTAGGTATTAACTTGTCTTTATTTTCCTTCCTCAGACTTGAATGAGGGATATGAAACTTTTCAGATATCATCTTTTGTGAGCTTTTAAAAGCTCGTAAGTCCTAGGAGCTTTGCTTATAGTTCATCATGAATAAAACAGCCCTGTTTAATTAGTGCCTATGAGAGAGTAAATCAAACACTTTTTACAGATAGCAATATGAGAGACGTACCACAAAAGAATTCCAAAGTACTGGCTCACAAAGGACTGAGAAAGTTCAGAGGAGGGACATTGTCATCAGTAGAGATGGCAGTTGAAAGAGGATTTAAAGAATCAGTAGGTTTTGACTAAAGAGGGGGAGAAAATTATAGAAATTACTAAGAAGAAGGAATACACAGGGAATAGTCATACACTGGCCATTTAGATGTCATTTAAAATAATTAGAATAGGGAGAGATAAGGCTATAAAAATAGTGTGACGTATGAGAGTGATGTCCCTGAAGCCAAGACTAAATATGAGGAGTTGTTGAAAGTTCTAGAATAGTGAGGTGGCTTAATTGACTATTTACTTTGGAAAAACCAATCTGATTCCAGAGCTATGAAGAGTTGAAGGAAAAAGGTGATGGAAAGTAGGGAGGCCACTAAAAAGTTTATCCAAATTGTATGACCAAGAAATAATGAGAATCTGAGTCATAGAAGGGTGGCCTTGGATTGCAAAGAGCACGCCAATCAAAGGTGGTTTTACAGAAATAAATTTCTACAGGGTATTTTATTTCTACAGTTCTTACAGGTCATCTGGCTATGCCCATGTGCCTGGACTTTGCATTTCTAATTTTGTATGATGTCTAGTTGCTGTATTTTCCTGGGTTTTGTTAGTCCGAGAGGTTTCTTACACACAGTAGTTGCTGACCTCTACTCTGAAATGAAAACAGGACTCTGGTTTGCCCGCCTAGCTCTGATTCATGGCCTTGCCCTGGTCCCTGAGAACTTTCAGCCCTTAAATTTGGATTCTTAGAGTCACCCACACTCCCAACAAGACAATGAATCATAAATAAGTTGGCAGGTGAAAAATATTCCAAAAGGAAATGAGAGGGAAATAGGTGGAAATGATGAGAACAGAAAAAAATATTTTGGAGGTTCACTGACTAAATGTTTGTGGACCCCCACATGGGCATTTGGCAGGTGACTAGTTCATGAGGGTGGAGCCCTCACAAATTGGATTAATGCCCTTATAAAAGGAACCTCAGAGCGCTCTCTTTCTTTCTGAGGCTACAATGTGGAAGCAATCAGCAACCTGGAAAAGAACCCTCACCAGAACCCAGAATGGACCATTCGGGCATCCTGATCCCCTGATCTCAGACTTCCAACCCATACAAATGTGAGAAATAAAATGTTGTTTATATGCCACCCAATCTATAATAATTTGTTATAGCAGCCCAAACTAGAAAAGGCAGAAGATTTATACATGTTATATTTATTTAAGTACAGGATCTATAAACTTCCACATGCATAAATTTGACCTTTTCCAAAAGATGCTCGGTGTCTGATTAATCGAACTGGCTGTGCCTATTTTATTCGGGATTCTTTTAGGCAGGATTCACATGCTAGAAAATGCCAATAAGCTTCAGAGACTGGTATGTTTCCATGATCATAGTCAGTTCTTCTTCAGAGTCATTAACACTTGACAACAGAGTGCAAATCAGCATGTCCCACTTGCCCTCTCTGTAGGTGAGCGGAGTGTGATGCCGGAGTAATTTTTTTTTTTTTTTTTTTTTTTTTTTGAGAGAGTGTCTCACTCTGTCACCCAGGCTGGAGTGCAATGGCAATCATGACTCACTGCAACCTCCGCCTCCTGGTTTCAAGCAATTCTCCTGCCTCAGCCTCCTGAGTAGCTAGGATTACAGGTGCATGCCACCATGTCAGGCTAATTTTTATATTTTTAGTGGAGATGGGGTTTCACCATGTTGGTCAGGCTGGTCTCAAATTCCTGACCTGAGGTGATCCACCCGCCTCGGCCCCCCAAAGTGCTGGGATTACAGGTGTGAGCCACTGTGCCTGGCCTGCCAGAGCAATTTTTAAACCAATTAGAATCTTCCCACTTGGGGTTACACAAATGGGGATATAACAGACCTCTTTTTATACAAGCCATGTGGTAAATTTTCTGAAAATATGTTCAACATTATTGTGACAAATTATTTAAAAGAAATCCCAGCCTGTCAATGAAAACTGCTCATAGAATTTATTTTTTGAAATTTACCATTACTTCTATAGTAAACCTTTTTGCCTAAACCACAGTGATAAATGAAAAGGACAGATGTGAACCTCAATCCAGTCAAGTATATTATACTTCATAGCTAACATAATAAATATTCATAATTTGCATACATTAAATTTTTATTATAAGGTAGTTTTACTTCTTATGAAAAAAAAACATGCTTTCCACTCTAGGGCATATTTAATTTGATTATTCTCACTTTTAGCAAAAAAATATATATTCCATGAAGCTATAGGTATAATTATTTTCTTCTTAGATACTAGAATAATGCTCCAAAATCAGAAATCTCCCACACACCAGAATAACAATAATTCTAAAAGTAAAAGTATTCAGGCTCCAGATATGAATAAAGATATGAGTACCTGATTGAAGATTCAAAATATAGGCATGAAAAAATGGAATGTTAGATACAGGACCTCTGAATCATTGATAAATTAGCATAATTCTAACTTTAAAAAAACAGGCAAAAGCACAGGAATGAAACAAACAACAGATAAGTCAGACCTCGTGAAAATGAAAAATTTTGTATGTCAAAGGATGTCATCAACAGAGAGAAAAGGCAGCTCCCAGAATGAAAGAAAATATTTGCAATTGTATATCTGATAAGGGGTTAATATTCAGAATATAATATGAACACCTACAACTCAACAACAAAACACAAACAACCCAATTTAAAATAAGCAAGACGTAAATAGACATTTTTCCAAAGATGATACATGGATGATCAATAAAAGCATGAAAAGAAGGACAGAATCACCAATCATTGCAATGGCAGCAGAACAGGCAGGAGACCTGCCCTTCCCCAGGTGCTGCTGTAGCTGCCCTGGCTCAGCCCAAGACCTGGGTGTCTCTGCGCTCTTGGGGGCCCAGGAAGGCCCCCCTGCCTTCCGCAGGCTTGGAAGTGCCTGATCTCAGTGCCTGGCTTAGCCCTGCTGTCAGCACCTGCTCCAGTCTTGGAGGTGTGGCCGGAGCTGTATGCTCCATGAAGCCATCAGGAGCCAGGGACAAGCAGGAGCTCCACCCCTTCTGAGCTGGTGGAGAGGGTGTTCCCTGGGTACATCTGCAGCCACCCAAGCCTGGCTGCAGACTGGGCATCTCTGTGCTCTTGGGGGCCTGGGAAGGCCCCACTGTCCCCTGCAGGTTCAGAAGTGCCTGCTCCCACTACCTGGTCTCTCCCCACTCCCGGTGCCCACTCTGCTCATGGAGCAAGGTTGGGGCCAAACCCAGGCACTACAGCAGCCCAGCTGGCTGGGCACATGCTTGGGCCAGCACTGACACACCAGCCATCTGCCATCTCAGCCCCCTTTGGACTTTGGGTGCTGAGGGGCACAGGAGGGAAGCTGAGGTGGCACTGAGGGCAGCTCATTGCTGGCCTGCAGACTCCCCTTGGCACAAACAGCCTGGGCAGCCATGAACGGCTGGAGGGGATAGACAAGCTCCTGGGTGGAAGGGGACAGATCCCAGGTGAAGCACCACCTCCAGACTGAGGAAGGCCTGCAACCTGGGGCCAGGGAATTCGTGGTACTTTTTCTTGGGCCCACCATGGCAGCCCATAGACCAATCACCACATACTTTTCCCCTCTGAAGACCATAAAAATCCCAGACTCAGCCAGAGCAGAGCAGATCTAGGGATGACCAACTGCAGAGAGGAGCTACCCTCTGCTGAGAGCTGAACACCTGTCAAGATGACTTGCCTGCAGAGATAAGCCACCCACTCCAGGGCCTCCATTCTGCTGAGAGCTGAACACTCAAACAGAATGACCTGCCTACAGAGAGGAGTTTTGACATTGAACTCAGTGCTATCCTGTCATAGCAGACAGCAAAGCCATGCTGGGGTCAGCAAGCACCCATGCATGGAGGCTAAGGGACTGCTTGCACCATCTCTCCCTCAACCCCAGGCAGCTCAGCTTGCAGCAACAAAAGTGACCCCTTCTGTCCACTTAAGGAGAGAAACATGAAGAGTAAAGAGGACTTTGTCTTGCATCTTGTGTACCAGTTCAGCCACAGTAGGATAAGTCACCAGGCAGAGTAGTGAGGTCCCCATTCCAGACCTTAGTTAATGGACATTTTTTACACACACCTAGGACCAAAAGGGAATGTGCTACCTTGAAAGGAAGGACCCAATCCTGGCAGAATTCATCACCTATTAACTAAAGACCCCTTAAACCCTGAATAATAAGCATTAATATCCAGGTAAAATGCCATTGGTCTTGGACTCCAATACATACTGTCTATAGATGTGACCCAGCAATTTCCAGCTGTGGTGGCTACAGTAAAAGACTCTCCCTGTTTGAGAAAAGCAGAAGGAAAAGTGAAGGGGACTTTGCCTTGCACCTTAGGTACTAGCTCAGCCACAAGGGGGTAGAGTAACAAGCAGCCTCCTGGGGTCTCCAAGTCCAGGTCTAGGTTCTTGAGCAGTATTTATGGACCTGCTTTAGGCCACAGGAGAGCCCACTGCCTTGAAGGTTGAGTCCCAGGGCTGGCAACATTCACCACCAGCTGACTGAAGAGCCCTTGGGATTTAACTGAACATCAGCAGTAGCCTGGCAAGACCTCCCCAACCATGGCCTAGTGGTGGTGTAGCCACAGGGAGAGGCTACTCTGCCAGTGGAAAAGGGAGTGAAGAGCGAGAAGGACTTTGTATTGTGGTTTGAGGACCAGCTTAACCACAGTAGAATAGAACATCAGACAAATTTCTCAGGTATTTGATTCCAATGTTTGGCTCCCAGACAACGTCTCTGGACCTGCCCAGGGCCTGGGGAAACTCACTGCCCTGAAGGGAGGAACACAAACCTAGGGACTTGAGTGAACATAGGAGATAGGCAGGTAGTGGTTATAGCAGGCTTTGGGTGAGACCCAGTGCTTGGGTGAGACCCAGTGCTGTGCTGGCTTCAGGTCTGACCCAGGGCAATGCCAGGGGTGGTGGCCACAAAGTTGCTTGCATCACCACACCCCAGTTCCATGCAGCTCAGCAAAGACAGAGAGACTCCATTTGTTTGAGAGAAAGTAAGGGGAAAAAAAACAAAAAAAAAGAATCTCTGTCTGGTAATACAGAGAATTCTTCTCGATCTTATCCAAGACCATCAAGGTGGTACCTCTACACATCTACAAAAAGCACAGAGATGTTGGGCTTGGGGCCCAAATCCTTTTTAATACCTGGAAAGCTTTCTTAAGAAGGTTGGGCACAAAAAGCCCGGATTGGGAAGACTAAAATAAATATCCAACTCTTCAATGCCCAAGCACTGAAGAATATCTACAAGCATCAAGATCATCCAGGAAAACATAACCTCGCCCAATGAACTAAATAAGGCGCAAGGGACCAATCCTGGAGAAACAGAGACATGTGACATTTCAAAGAGATAATTCAAAATAGCTGTGTTGAGGAAACTCAAATAAATTGAAGATAATACAAAGAAGGAATTCAGAATTCTATCAGATGAATTTAACAAAGAGAATGAAATAATAAAAAGAATCAAGCAGAAATTCTGGAGTTGAAAAATGCAATTGACATACTGAAGAATTCATCAGAATCTCTTAATAGCAGAATTGATCAATTGGAAGAAAGAATTAGTGAGCTTGACGACAAACTATTTGAAAACACATAGTCAGAGTAGACAAAAGAAAAAAGAATAACAAACAATGAAGCATGCCTACAAGATCTAGAAAATAGCCTTAAATGGGCAAATATAAGAGTTATTGGCATTAAAGAGAAGGCAGAGAAAGAGAAAGGGTAGAAGGTTTATTCAAAGGGATAGTATCAGAGAACTTTCCAAACCTAGAGAAAGATATCAACATTCAAGTACAAGAATGTTATATAACACCAAGAAGATTTATCCCAAAGAAGACTACCTCAGGGCATCTAATAATCAAACTCCCAGAGGTAAAGGATATAGAAAGCATCCTTAAAGCAGCAAGAGAAAAGAAACAAATAACATACAATGGAGCTCCAATACACCTGGCAGCAGACTTTTCAGTGGAAACCTTACAGGTCTAGGGAGAGTGGCATGACATACTTAAAAGGCTGAAGGAAAAAAATGTTTACTCTAGGATAGTATATTTGGTGAAAATATCCTTCAAACACAAAGGAAAAATAAAGACTCTCCTAGACAAAAGTTGAGAGGTATCATCACCAGATCTGTTTTACAAGAAACGCTAAAGAGAGTTCTTCAATCTGAAAGAAAAGTATGTTAATGACCAAGTAGAAATCATCTGAAGACTCACTGGTCATAGTAAGCACACTGAAAAACACAGAATATTATTACACTGGAATTGTTGTGGGTAAACTACTCTTGTCTTAAATAGAAATACTAAAGGATAAACCAATCAAAAATAATAATACAACAATTTTTCAAGACATAGACAGTAAAAGAAAACATAAACAACAAAAGTTAAAAGCAGGAGGATGAAGTTAAGTGTGCCGAGTTTTATTAATTCTCTTTTATGTGTTTCTTTATGCAACTGTAAACGAGGATTGTTAAGTCATTATCAGTTTAAAATAATGAGTTTTATAGTGTTTGCAAGCCTCATAGTAACCTCAAGCCAAATAAACACACAATAAATAGACAAAAAATTAAAAACAAAAAATTAAATCATACTACCAGAGAAAATCACCTTCACTAAAAGGAAAACAGGAAGAAAGAAAAGACCACAAAGCAACCAGAAAACAAATAACAAAATGGGAGAAATTCTTACTTATCAATAATAACATTGAATGTAAATGAACTAAACTCTCCAATCAAAAGACATAGGGCGGTTACATGAATTAAAAAACAAGACCCAGTGATCTGTTGCCTACAAAAACAGATTCATCTATAAAGAGGAACATAGACTGAAAATAAAAAGATGCAAAAGGATATTCCATGTGAAGGGAAACCAAAAAAGAGCAGGAGTAGCTATACTTAAATAGGCAAATAGACTTCCAGACAAAAACTATAAGAAGTGACAAAGGGCCGGGCACGGTGGCTCACGCCTGTAATCCCAGCACTTTGGGAGACCGAGACGGGTGGATCACGAGGTCAGGAGATCGAGACCATCCTGGCTAACATGGTGAAACCCCGTCTCTACTAAAATACAAAAAAATTAGCCAGGCGTGGTGGTGGGTGCCTGTAGTCCCAGCTACTTGGGAGGCTGAGGCAGGAGAATGGTGGGAACCTGGGAGGCGCAGCTTGCAGTGAGCTGAGATCCAACCACTGCACTCAAGCCTGGGTGACAGAGCAAGACTCCATCTCAAAAAAAAAAAAAAAAAGAAGTGACATTCTTCTCTTTCACACATGGATTGTTCTCAAGGATAGACTATATGTTAGGTCACAAAACAAGTCTTACAACATTCAAGAAAATGGAAATAATATCAAGAATCTTCTCTGACCACAATGGAATAAAACTGGAAATCAACAACAAGAAGGATTTTGGAAAATATACAAATTCATGGAAATTAAACAATATGCTCCTGAATGACCAGTGGGTCAATGAAGAAATTAAGAAGGAAATTGAAAAATTTCTTGAAACACACGATAATGCAACCCAATAAACAAAAACCTATGGGATACAGCAAAACAGTTCTAAAAGGGAAATTTACAGCTATAAGCACCTACTTCAAAAAAACAAAAAGAAAAACTTCAAATAAATAACCTAACAATGCCTCTTAAAGAACTAGAAAAGCAAGAGCAAAACAAACCCAAAATTAGTAGAAGAAAAGATAAAGATCACAATAGAAATAAATCAAATTGAAATGAAGAAAACAATACAAAATATCAACAAAATAAAAACTTGGTTTTTTGAAGAGATAATCAAAAATGATAAACTTTTAGCCAGACCAATGAAATAAAAGGGAAAAGACCCCAATAAATAAAATCAGAGATGAAAAAGGAGACATTCCAGCTGATACTGCAAAAAGTCAAAGGATCATTAGTGGCTACTATGAGCAACTAAATGCCAATAAATTGGAAAATCTAGAGGAAACGGATAAATTCCTACACACATCAACCTTTATCATCATATAAAAATTGAACCATGAAGAAATACAAAACCTGAACAGATCAATAACAAGTAGCAATATTGAAGCCATACTACAAAGTCTCCCAGTAAAGAAAAGCCTGATGGCTTAACTGCTGAATTCTACCAAACATTTAAAGAATAACTAATGCCCATTCTATTCAAATTGTTCTGAAAAATAGAAGGAGGGAATACTTCTAAACTTATTCTACAAGGTCAGTATTATCCTGATACCAAAACCAGACAAAGACACACCTTAAAAAAAAAAACTACAGGCCAATATACCTGATGAAAATTGATGCAAAAATACTCAATAAAATATTAGCAAACTGAATTCAACAATACATTTAAAAGATCATAAAAATATAATTCATCATGACAAGTAGGATTTATACCAGGGATGTAAAAGGATGATTTAACATACCCAAATCAATCAATGTGATACATCATATCAACAGAATGAAGGACCAAAATCATGTGATTATTTCAATTAATGCTGAAAAGAATATTTGATAAAATTCAATATCCCCTCATAATAAAAACCCTCAAAAACTGGGTTTAGAAGGAATATAGCTCAACCTAATAAAAGCCATATAAAACACAACCATAGCTAGTATCATACTGAATGGGGAAAAACTGAAAGTCTTTCCTCTAAGATCTGGAACACAACAAGGATGCCCTCTTTCACCTTTGTTATTCAACATAGGACTGGTAGTCCTAGCTGGAGCAGTTAGACAAGAGAAAGAAATAAATGGCATCTAACTTGGAAAGGAATAAGTCAAATCATCCCTGTTTGCAGATGATATTATCTTATATTTGGAAGAAACTAAATTCTCCATAAAAAAACTATTAGAACTGATAAATGCAGTAAGGATACAAGATACAAAATCAACATACAAAAACCAGTAGCATTTCTATATGCCAACAGTGGACAACCTGAAAAAGAAATCAAAAACATTAATTCCAGTTACAGTAGCCACAAATGAAATTTAAATACCTAGGAATTAACCAAAGAGGTAAAATATCTCTACAATTAAAACTGTAAAACACTGATGAAATAAGTTGAAGAGGACACCAAAAATGGAAAGATAGTCCATGTTCACGGATTGGAAGAATCAATATTGTTAAAATGTCCAAACTGCCCAAAGCAATATACAGATATAATTTAATCCCTATCAAAATACCAATGACATTCTTCATGGAAATAGAAAAAACAATCTGGAAAATTTATATGGAACCACAAAAGACCCAGAATAGCCAAAGATATCATGAGCAGAAGAACAAAACTGGAGGAATCACATTACCTGACTTCAAATTATACTACAGAGCTATAGTAACCAAAGCAGCATAGTACTGGCATAAAAACAGATACATAGACCAATTGAACAAAATAGAGAACCCAGAAACAAATTCACACAACTATATTGAACCCATTTTTGACAAAGGTATCAAGAACTTACGCTGGGGAAAAGATGGTCTCGTCAATAAATGGTGCTGAGAAAACTGGATATCCATATGTAGAACAATGAAACTAGACCCCATCATTCACCATATACAAAAATTTGGATCAAAATAGATTAAAGACTTGAATCTAACATTTCAAACTATGAAACTACAACAAGAAAACATGGGGAAAATTCTCTAGGACACTGATCTGGACAAAAATTTTTTGAATAATACCCACAAGCATAGGCAACAAAGAAAAGTAGACAAATGGGATCACATCAAGTTAAAAAGATTCTGCAGAGCAAAGGAAACAATCAACAAAGTGAATAGACATCCAACAAAATGGGAGAGAATATTTGCAAACTATCCCTTTAACAAGAGATTAATAACTACAATATATAAGGAGTACAAACAACAACTCTATAGGCAAAAATGTAATAACCCAAATAAAATATTGGCAAAAGATCTGAAAAGACATTTCTCAAAAGAAGATATGCAAATGACAAACAAGTTTCTGAAAAGATACTCAACATCACTGATCATCAGAGAAATGCAAATCAAAACTATAATGAGACAACATGTCCCCCCAGTTAGAATGACTTTTATCCAAAATTCAGGCAATAACAAATGCTGGCAAGGATATGGAGAAAAATACTGATACTTCCTAGATGCTGCAAAAGATACACATCAAATGAAAAACACAGTCACCAACCTAAGAGGACACAGATTCTTTTTTTTTTTTTTTTTTTTTGAGACAGAGTCTCGCTCTGTCGCCCAGGCTGGAGTGCAGTGGCCGGATCTCAGCTCACTGCAAGCTCCGCCTCCAGGGTTTACGCCATTCTCCTGCCTCAGCCTCCCGAGTAGCTGGGACTACAGACGCCTGCCACCTCGCCCCGCTAGCTTTTTGTATTTCTTAGTAGAGACGGGGTTTCACCGTGTTAGCCAGGATGGTCTCAATCTCCTGACCTCGTGATTTGCCTGTCTCGGCCTCCCAAAGTGCTGGGATTACAGGCTTGAGCCACCGCGCCCGGCTAGGACACAGATTCTTTAGAGGAAAAGACAAACATGAAATACAAGCAAAGGCAGTAGAAAGAGATGCCAAACTTGGTGGTACTTTCAATGAAACAGAACTTCAGAGGAGAGTGAAATTATCTTCAGCCAGATTAGCCATAAAAATCTTATTGAAACAAGTGAAGCTCAGACCAGAACGTTAAGAGTAAGCAACATTTATGTAGCCAAAGAAAAGTGGAGTGAGCTATGCAAAATTAGTAAGGAAAGGAAGGAAGAAATATAAAACAGAAGATTGGTGTTAGAAATAAACATAATAGGGAAAAATCATTTTCCTGGGGCAAAGATTTCTGTGGGAAATCATTTACCTAGAATAAAAGACTAAATTGAGCTAAGAAATAAAGTCATTGTTGTATTTGGAAGGACATAATTGTACTCATCAAACATAAAATCTATATGGTAATGATCAATATTATAACTCTTACACAATATTGAATTTCTCTATAATGAAGACAGAGACAAAAGAGAATCAACTGAAAAGCAACACGGTGATTCTCATTCCGAGATTCTCTGAAGGTCACCATGTTGTGAGGCCCTTCAAACATCCTCTATATTAGTTTTCCATCACTAATATGTCATTATTTTTCCTCCTTATAAGAAACAGACTGTGATTGTGGAACTCATTGTTTTCTGAATGGGTAGCTCCCAGGTCTGTGTGCCCTTGCCAAAGATGGTAATATCTGCAAATCCCCTGCTAAAAAGGTTAATCTGTATCTGAAAATCTGCTTGCTTATCTTTCATATTTTTATAAACTTGTCCTTTAGTGATACTGGATGGCACCTTGAGTCCACAATTTCTACTATAAGGGAAGTAATAAAAGAAACCTGAGCAATCCTCCACTCCCTGATTGACTCACCCCATCATCTTCCCTAATCAATGAAAGATTCAATGCAAGTTACAGCTGGACTTCTAGGCACATATCAGTGTCCCGACCTGCAGGACAGTCGAACACACCCTGGAAGGGGGAGTGGGAATGGAGGAGACAAGAAAACACAAGAAATGGAGACAAGACAAATAGCCTGATCAAGTCTCATTTAATGGTGGCGGTGCAATGCCTTATATAGGCTGGCAGAGGAAGAGGTTGGGCCAGGGCGATGACGGGGCCAGGGTTTTCTCAAATTACAATTGCGCATGCGCCGTGGGTTTGTAATTTTCCCGGGCGCGGGATCACGCCTGCGCTGTAGGCTGCATATCTTCCTGGGCGCGAAAAAGTTTGTGCGCGCGCGGGAAAGGTTGGCGCACGCGCGGAAAAGGTTTGTGCGCACGGGAACAGTTTAGGCGCGTGGGAAAGGTTCGTAATGAAGAACCCGGAAATGTGCCATCTTGTCTCTGGTTTGTGGAGATCAAGCAACAGAGGTTGGCTAATTCCGGGCCTCATGGCTCCGGACATATCAGGGTATAAAGAGAGGGAAACTCTGGGAATGCTGAAATCTCTATCTCACTGAAGAACAGAAGGGGGCCTTTGGTAAAAAAGAGAAAAAGTGATTCTAGGTTTTATCCCACCCAAGAAGAGTCATTTCTTAGGTATAGCTAATTAATCAGCACTTCCCATCCTTTGCACTGAAGAATGTTTCAGAAGAAGTGGATAAGGGCTCTAAGATAAAAGTGGTTTTTGAACACTAAGTCTTGGAAATATCGGGTTATATTGGTTTCCTCATGGAAGAACACTCCAGAGCCTGTGCTATTCCAAGGAGCATAGAGTATGCAGCAACCGCCAAGCATTTAACCAGGGAACATTTTTTCCCTCACAATGCAAATGTTTATCCAGCAGCAAAAGTTTCCCAGATGATTTTAAATATAATACAGTCAATTAACTTGCATTTTACAAATCACTATTGCTTATAATTAAAATTTATCATGGAGAATAGAAGGAAAAACTACAGTGCTTGCAACTCAGCTTGCAATTCATCTTGTATTTACTTTCCTTAAATAATAGATGATAAAAGTGATTGTTAAAAGAATTTACAATAGTAGTGTGCCATTTGGGGTAGAGAAACAGCAGTCGGTACTATTGGACAAAAGCTAGAGATAAGTTCTAAATATACTTAGTGATGCTCAGGTTTTATAGCTATACATTCATTTTCTTAAATTCTAAAAGAACATAATTTTGTTACTAATGGTCTAAAATTCTCAAGCCTCTGACCTATGTTTTCCCAGTGAAACTATCATTTATATCAAATATATCAAATACCAGTTTTCTTACATATAAAATTCAACTGCTTCATGGCTCATTCTTAGCATCTTTTTGCACTCAAGGGAAAAAAAAATAGTTTTGATGTACACAAATAAACAAAAACTATTTACAGCTTTATTGAAATCACCTAAGGCGTATTCCCTTTATCACAAACAACACTTCTTAAAACTCCCTTTCCTGATCTCTTCTCTCACTTTTGCTCATTCACAGCAAGTATCTTCCAGTTTCTCCCAAATGTCCCTCAAATCTCAGCCCCAGTAGAATCATCCCTTTTATTTTGCCTATTATCTTCTGTCAGTAACTCTATTCTTTATATTGTAAATCTAACTAAACTTTCAGCCTTCTCCCGTGTTTTTCTTTTAGTCTATTACTTCCACTAAATAATTCTCAGCATACTACTAAAGGTGTCTGAGTAACTAAGGTTCTTTCCCCTTAAAAGAGTAGCAAAAGAGAGCAGAAATAAATCATTTTTCATTAGTACCATAATGAGCATGTGTCTCATGCCTGGAACAGACTGTCTTTATTATAATTCAAAGAATATAATTCAAAGAATACAGTTTATAATTCAAAGCAGTGATGTACACATAACTTGGTCCAGGGAAGAATTAAAGGACTCAGGAATGCATTTAAAATTCTTCTCATAGAACAAAATTAAGGATGAATGGGTACAGGGAAAACAAAACCCTGAAAATGACAACTTTTTAATTTGAAGCTACCATATCTTTGCTAGACTTCCACTTCCAGAAAAATAAAGTAGATATAATTTTCCCTATTTTGCCTGTTAAGTACAACTAGAAAATCTGGGCATTGTATATGAAACAAACATATGAAGATTCTGAAAGCTGGAGAGGAAAAGGTAGACTGACTAGGAAACTTGAGACCCAAGGAACAACAGGGAGATACATGTTCTGGGTTTTCTTCTTACTTCACAGGTCCCAGACTTGGTGCTAAAGAAGCCAGCAATTTGGTAATGCCAATAAGCACAAACTAAAGTATCACCATCAAAACAGCTGCTCCCTCCAACCAAAATGCCCAGAAATGAACAGTTTAGCAAGACAGAAAACTGTCAGATAATACCTACTATTTTCCAGCCAAACACCACAGAGAAAAGTATGTTCCCAATGCCAACTATGCCAGCAAAGGTTCAATGGGGAGCCTAGATTTCCCCTTTAAAGAAGGTGTAACCAGATGCCCCAAACCCCTCACCCTCAGCAGGTGGTATCAGAGAAGGAAGCAATGATTTTCTTTTTGTTCAAGTGATAATGAGCTCCCATCCCCCACTGTGTCAGTAGAGACCACTGTGGAAGCCTGGACTTCCCACAAACACACAAAAGTAATGAGTCGCCTCTCCTGCTGCACAAGTGAGGGATGTCAGAGGAGGCCTATGCAGAGTCAAAACTTCCATTACCTCCTAGTGTTAATGAGGTCATCCCCCAATCATGGTGTCAGTGTAGAAATAACAAGACATTTACCCCCATCCCAGTCATAGAGGAATGAGTGGAGACCTGCTGGACAGCCAGGAATTCAACCTTAACCCAGAAGAAGAAAGGAGCCCCCTCTAACCTGGCTAACCACTACTGAAGCTGATAAGAGAGTGCCACTGATGTTGAAGCAAGAGCAAGGCATGTGTTTCCCACTAGCCAACCTAGGCTGCTGCCATTAAATGCAGCCCCTGGTCTCCTAGGGCAGATCCACAGCACAGTTGTTATTGCCCCAAACATGAGCATGCCACCAGGGGCCTAGGGCTCATCCTTCCCTTGCCTACCACAGCTGCTGCCTACATACACCATCAGGGAACCTGAAGACAAGCCCCCATAGCCCAAATTTGTTCCCCCAATGCCATAGCCTGCAGTTTGGGGGCCTGGGGATTGCCTAGCTCAATCTACCACAGTTGGCACCTGAGCACTCCTTCTGGGGGCCTGGGGTTGAGACTGCCCACCCTGCCACTATCATCACAGCTTGCATCTATGTGTATGTGCCACCTGCAGACCTGACAACTGGCCCTACTCTCGCCCACAATACCACCAACACCAATGTACACTGCTTAGTACCTAGAGGGTCATCCCTCCACTACTACTGCCATTGCCCATGCCTGAGTTGCCCAAAAACCCACCCACCTGCCTGTCTCACTGAACTCACTAACACTGTAGCCAAAATCCATTGCTCTGGGCTCAAGGACAGGCATTCTCAGCCCACCACTGCCACCACTACAGCCCAAAGACTGACCCATCTGGCATTCCAGTCCCAGAAAAACTTTACCACAGCCTCAACTAATAATCACACTCAAAGCTGCCAAGAAAGTCATAGATTCCACTAATGCTGTTTATATCTGAAGAAATCATACAAAGACTACACTACTGCATATACCCAAAATCAAAGTGCTCTACCCAATCAACACCATAGATGAATCTTCAAGAAAAAAATTATCCTCTATGAAAGTAAATTCAAAAACATTGGAAGAAGTGACCATTACAGCAGATGTACAGATAGCAATGTAAGAACACAGAAAACCTGAAAAAGCAAGGATATATGATACCACCAAAAAAAAACAGTAATTCTACAGCAACAGATCCCAATCAAAATAATTTACAAAATCCCAGAAAAGAATTTATAATATTGATTTTAATAAAGCTTGACAAGATACACAAAAAAAATCAGAAAATAATTTATGATCTGAATGAAAATATACCAGATAGATATCATAAAAGAATCTAACAGAAATTCTGGAACTGAAGAATTATTGAATGAAATATAAAATATATTCAAAAGCTTAAACAACAGACCAGATGAAAGAGAATACAGAATCTCAGAACTTGAAGATAGCTCTTTCAAAATAACCCAGTCAGATGAAAATTTTTTTAAAAAAAGAATTTTAAAAGAATGAACAAAGCCTTTAAGACATATGGGACACCAGGGAGTGACAAAATATTCAAATTACTGGGTCCCAGAAGGTGAAGAAAGGATGAAAGGGTTAGAAAACCTATTTAAGGAGATAATAGATTAAAATTTTCCAAGCCCAGCAAGAGATTTAGACATCCAGATACATAAGACTAAGTTATCCCCAAACAGATACAATACAAAACAGTCTTCTCCAGGCCACATTACAATGAAACTCTCTAAAGTCAAAGAGAAAGAGAGAATTCCAAAAACAACAAGAGAAATTAGTCACCTATTAAGGAAGCATCATCAGATGAAAGCAAACTTCTTGGCAGAAACTTTGTAGGCCAGGAGGGAATGAGGTATTTAAAGTGTTGAAAGAAAAAATACTGTCAGCCAAGAATACCATACCCACTAAAATTATCCTTCATCAACTAAGAAGAAATAAAATCTTTTCCAGACAAGCAAATGCTAAGGGAATTTATGACTACAAGACCAGGCCTACAAGATATATTCAAAAGAGTCCTAACCATGGAAGTGAAATGATGACATTTACTGTTATAAAAACACATAAAAGTATAAAACTCACTGGTAAAGCAACACAAATGAGGAAGATAAATGACTTAAATGGTACTACTACAGAAAATCAACAAAGCACAACGAAAAATAGTAAGAAAAAAAGGAAAAAATAATATAGAAGACAACCAGAAAACAGTTAAAATATGACAGAAACAAAATTTCACATATCGATAATAACTTTGAATATAAATGGATAAATTCTCCACTTAAAAGGTACAGACTGGATGAATGGAGGGGGGAAGAATGAGCAAATGAATGCTGCCTACAATAAATGCACTTTATCTTAAAAATACATATAGCCTGAAAGTAAAATGATGGAAAAAGATATGCAATGCAAACAAAAAAAAAAACAAAAACCAACATAAATAGTTATATTTATATCAGATAAAACAGACTTTAAGTCAAAAAACAGTTAATAAAGAAGACAAGTTTATTATATAGTGATAAAGGGATAAATCAAACAAAAGGATATAACAATTCTAAATATATGCACCCAACACTGCAGCACACTGATTTATAAAGCAAATATTACTAGATCTAAAAAGAGAGATAGACTCCAGTACAATAATAATGGGGGATTTCAACACTCTACTCTCAGCATTAGACAGATCATCTAGATAGAGAATCAACAAAGACCCATTGGATTTAAACTGGGTTTTAGACCAAATGGATCTGACAGACACTAACAGAACATTTTCTCCAATAACAGCAGAATACACATTCTTCTGATCAGCACGTAGAACATTCTCCAGGATAGACCATACGTTAAGACAGAAAATATGTCTCATAATTTTTTTAAAACATATCAAGTATCTTCTCAGATAACAATGAAATAAAACAAGAAATCAACATCAAGAGGAACTTTGGATATTATACAAATACATGAAAATTTAAAATATGCTCTTGAATGACCACTGGGACAATGGATAAATTAAGGTGAAAATCAAAAAATTTCTTGAAACAAATGAAAATGGAAATACAACATATCAAACTCTGTGGGATACAGAAAAGAGAAAATTATAACAATAAAGGTCTACATTTTTTAAAAAGTAGAAAGATTTCAAATAGGCAATCTAATGACACTCCTCAGGAATTAGAAAAGTAAGAACAAATCAAACCTAAAATTAGCAGAAGAAAAAACTAAAAATCAGCATAACTAAATGAAATAGAGGCTAATGAAACAATATAAAGGATAGAAACACAAAATTCTTCAAAAAGTTAAACAAAATTGATAAACTACTAGCTAGACTAACCAAGAAAAGAAGAGATAAGACCCAAATGAACCAAATCAGATATGAAAAAGGAGACAACATAACTGATACCACAGAAATACAAAAGATCATTGGAAACTATTATGGACAACTATATGTTAACAAACTGAAAAACCTAGGAAAAAAAATGGATACATTTCTAGACACATACAACCTAACAAGACTGAATTGGGAAGAAATAGAAAACCTCTTTGGGAGGCCGAGATGGGCGGATCACGAGGTCAGGAGATCGAGACCACCCTGGCTAACACGGTGAAACCCCGTCTCTACTAAAAAATACAAAACCTAGCCAGGCGAGGTGGCGGGCACCTGTAGTCCCAGCTACTCGGGAGGCTGAGGCAGGAGAATGGCATAAACCCGGGAGGCAGAGCTTGCAGTGAGCTGAGATCCGGCCACTGCACTCCAGCCTGGGCGACAGAGCGAGACTCCGTCTCAAAAAAAAAAAAAAAAAAAAAAAAAAAAAAAAAAAAATAGAAAACCTGAACAGAACAATAACAAATATCAACATTGAGTTAGTAATAAAACAAAGAAAAGCTCAGGACCAGATGGATTCACTGCCAAATTTTACCAAACATATAAACAAGAACTAATACCTCCTGAAATTATTTTAAAAAATTGAACAGGAGGAAATTCTCCCTAACTCATTCTCTGAGGCTAGCATTACCCCAATACCAAAACCCAACAAGAACATACACATACAGGAAAAAAAAAAATCAATATTCTTGATTAACATACATGCAAAATTCCTCAACAAAATACAGGAAAAACAAAATCCCACAATGCCTTAAAAAAAAAAAAAAAAAAAAAAAAAAAAAAAAAAAAACAAAAAAAACACCATGATCAAGTGAGATTTATACCAAAGAATGCAAGGGTGATTCAACATATGCAAATCAAAAAACAGAGTACATCAGGTCAAAACAAAGAAAGACACGGAATGCCACATGCAAGGTTTTTTGAAAATGAAGGACAAAACCATATGATCATCCCAATAGGTGCAGAGAAAGCATTTGATAAAACTAAAAATTTTCTTCATGATAAAAACTCAGCAAACTATGTGTAGAAGTAAGATTCCCCAAAATAATAAAGGTCATATATGATAAATGCACAGCTAACATCATACTGAATGAGTAAAAGTTAAATCCCTTTCCTCTAAGTACCAGAACAAGAGAAGGATGTCCACTCTCATCACTCCTATTTAACAAAGTAGTGGAAGTCTTAGAGTAATCAGACAAGAGAAAGAAATAAAAGGCATCTAAACTGAAAAAGAGGAAGTCAAATTGCCCTCTTTGCAGATGACATAATTTTATATTTGGAAAAATCAAAAGACTCTCCATCAAATAAAACCTCTTAGAACTGATACCTTTAGTAATGTTATAGGACACAAAATCAACATACAAAAATCAGTACAGTTTCTATATACCAATAGTGAAATAACTGAAAAAGAAATAATAAAGGCAACCTCATTTATAATAACTACAAAAAACAACCTAGGAATAAATTTAACCAGCGAGGTGAAAGATCTATACAAGTAAAACTAACCACAGAACACTGATGAAAGAAATTGAAGAGGACAAAAATGGAAAGAGATTTCATATGGATCTAGAATTATGGATCAGAATAATTAATATAATTAAAATGACCATCCTTCCTAAATCAATCTACAGATTCAATCCTACCCCTATCAAAATATCAATGTGATTTTCACAGAATTAGAAAACAACCTAAAATTCATATGGAATGAAAATGAGCCCAAATAGACAAAGCAACTCTGAGCAAAATAATAAAGGTGCAAGTATCACACGACCTGACTTCAAAATACATTACAATGTTATGATAACAAAACAGCATGGTATTGGTATAAAAATACACACACAGACCAATGGAACAGAATCAATAATCCAAAAATAAATTCACATATTTATAGCCAACTGATCTTCAGCAAAATCATCAGGAACATACGTTGGGAAAAGGACATCGTCTTTAATAAAAGATGTTGGGAAAACTGGAAACTCATTTGCAGAAAAATAAAACAAGACTATCTTTCACCATATTAAAAAATCAACTCAAAATGAATTGATGACTTAAATATAAGACCTGAAAATATAAAACTAAAGGAAAATACTTCAGAACACTGGTCTAATCAAAGATTTTAGATTTTACATCTATGACCTCAAAGACATAAACAGCTATAACAGAAACAGACAAATTGAATAATATTAAACTAAAAACCTTCTATAGAACAAAGGAAGCAATCAACAGAATGTAGAGACAGCCTGTTGAATGGTAAGAAAAAATTTGCAAACTATTTATCCAAGAAGGAACTAATAACCAGAATACACAAGCAACTGAAACAACTCAACAATAAAAAAAGAAATCTTATTTTAAAATAAGCAAAGGACATAAATAGCCATTTCTCAAAAGAAGACATACGAATGGCCAACAGGTATAATGAAAAAAATGCTCAACATCACTAATCATCAGGAAAATGCAAATTAAAACTACAGTCAGATATCATATTACCACAGTTGGAATAGCTGTTATTAAAAGGACAAAAAACAATAGATGCTCATGAAGACATAAAGAAAACATAGGTCTTTAACTTTTTAAGTCAAATATTTTCAATATTCTTCAAGTGGCATGAAAATGTCATTGTTTTCTAATTTATTGACTAATTGATGCTATTGTAAGTGCAATATTGCTACAGAGCTGATACTCATAAAGCTCCATTATATGAAAGAGTCACACCATTTTTTCTCTGTCCTCTCTACTTTTAAGTTTTGCAACAATCATTTTCTAAACATTATCAATATCCCTAAAAATTAATATAGCTAACACTACCTGCCTTACACCCATACTTTCTCAACTTCAAGCTTCTTTCCCCACTGCAAACTGAGCTGTTCTTACAACTTAGATCTCATTGCTTTATATTATTTTATTTTTTTATTATTATACTCCAAGTTCTAGGGTAAATGTGCACAACGTTCAGGTTTCTTACATATGTATACATGTGCCATGTTGGTGTGCTGCACCCATTAACTCGTCATTTACATTAGGTATATCTCTTAATGCTATCCCTCCCCCATCCCCTTCCCCATAATGGGCCCCAAAGTGTGATGTTCCCCTTCCTGTGTCCAAGTGATCTGATTGTTCAATTCCCACCTATGAGAGAGAACATGCGGTATTTGGTTTTCTGTTCTTGCGATAGTTTGCTGAGAATGATGGTTTCCAGCTGCATCCATCTCCCTAAAAAGGACACCAACTCATCCTTTTTTATGGCTGCATGGTATTCCATGGTGTATATGTGCCACATTTTCTTAATCTAGTCTGTCACTGATGGACATTTGGGTTGATTCCAAGTCTTTGCTATTGTGAATAGTGCCACAATAAACATACATGTGCATGTGTCTTTATAGCAGCATGATTTATGATCCTTTGG
>NW_016803686.1:803998-813036 GCF_001698545.2 Rhinopithecus bieti | reverse complement strand
CCCTGCTTTTTTTTTTTTTTTATTTTTTTTTTGCTTCCCATTTGCTTGGTAGATAGATCTTACTCCATCCCTTTATTTTGAGCCTTTGGGTGTCTCTGCATGTGAGATGGGTCTCCTGAATATAGCACTCTGATGGGTCTTGACTTTTCATCCAATTTGCCAGTCTGTGTCTTTTAATTGGGGCATTTAGCCTATTTACATTTAAGGTTATTATTGTTATGTGTGAATTTGATCCTGACGTTAAGATGTTAGCTGGTTATTTTGCCCATTGGTTGAGGGAGTTTATTCCTAGCATCGATGGTCTTTACAATTTGGTATGTTTTTGCAGTGGCTGGTATCAGTTGTTCCTTTCCTCGTTTAGTGCTTCCTTCATGAGCTCTTGTAAGTCAGGCCTGCTGGTGACAAAATCTCTCAGTATTAGCTTGTCTGTAAAGGATTTTATTTCTCCTTCACTTATGAAACTTAAGTTTGGCTGGATATGAAATTCTGGGTTGAAAATACTTTTCTTTAAGATTGTTGACTATTGGCCCCCACTCTTTTCTGGCTCGTAGGGTTTCTGCAGAGAGATCTGCTGTTAGTCTGATGGATTTCCCTTTGTAGGTAACCCGACCTTTCTCTCTGGCTGCCCTTAACATTTTTTCCTTCATTTCAACCTTGCTGAATCTGATAATTATGTGTCTTGGTGTTGCTCTTCTCAAGGAGTATCTTTGTGGTGTTCTCTGTATTTCCTGGATTTGAATGTTGGCCTGCCTTGCTAGATTGGGGAAGTTTTCCTGGGTAATATCCTGGACAGTGTTTTCCAACTTGGTTCTATTCTCCCCGTCACCTTCAGGTACACCAATCAAACGTAAATTTGGTCTTTTCACATAGTTAAATATTTCTTGAAAGCTTTGTTAGTTCGTTTTTACTTTTTTTTCTCTAAACCTCCTCTCAATTTCATTAACTTGATCTTTAATACCTTTTCTTCCACTTGATTGAATCAGCTACTGAAGCTTGTGCATGTATCACATAGTTCTTGTGCCATGGTTTTCAGTTCCATCAGGTCATTTGCAGTCTTCTCTACAGTTTATTCTAGTTAGCCATCCATCTAATCTTTTTTCAAGGTTTTTAGCTTCCTTGATATGGGTTCAAACATCCTCCTTTAGCTTGGAGAATTTTGTTATTACTGACCTTCTGAAGCCTACTTCTGTCAACTTGTCAAAGTCATTCTCT
Source organism: Rhinopithecus bieti (assembly GCF_001698545.2). Lineage (NCBI taxonomy): Eukaryota > Metazoa > Chordata > Mammalia > Primates > Cercopithecidae > Rhinopithecus > Rhinopithecus bieti. Next base: position 811,824 of record NW_016803686.1, on the reverse strand, counting down.
GTCCAGCTTTGTTCCATTGCTGGTGAGGAGCTGCAATCCTTTGGAGGAGAAGCACTCTGGCTTTTAGAATTTTCAGTTTTTCTGCTCTGGTTTCTCTCCATCTTTGTGGTTTTACCTACCTTTGGTCTTTGATGTTGGTGACCTACAGATGGGGTTTTGGTGTGGATGTCCTTTTTGTTGATGTTGATGCTATTCCTTTCTGTTTGTTAGTTTTCCTTCCAACAGTCAGGTACCTCAGCTGCAGGTCTGTTGGAGTTTGCTGGAGGTCCACTCCAGACCCTGTTTGCCTGGGTACCACCAGTGGAGGCTGCCGAATAGCCAATATTGCTGCCTGATACTTCCGCTGGAAGCTTTGTCTCAGATGGGCACCTGCCTGTATGAGGCGTCAGTTGACCCCTACTGTGAGGTGTCTCCCAGTTAGGCTACACCGGGGCCAGAGACCCACTTTAGGAGGCAGTCTGAGAGCTCAAACACCATGCTGGGAGAACCTCAAACACTGTGTTGCAAGAACCACTGCTCTCTTCAGAGCTGTCAGACAGGGATGTTTAAGTCTGAAGAAGTTTCTGCTGCCTTTTGTTCAGCTATGCCCTGCCTCCAGAAGTGGAGTCAACAGAGGCAGTAGGCCTTGCTGAACTGTGGTGGCCTCCACCAAGTTAGAGCTTCCCCAGCTGCTTTGTTTACCTACTCAAGCCTCAGCAATGGCAGACACCCCTCCTCGTGCCAGGCTGCTTCCTCGCAGGTTGATCTCAGACTGTGTGCTAGCAGTGAGCAAGGCTCCATGGGCGTGGGACCCACTGAGCCAGTCATAGGATATAATCTCCTGATGTGCCGTTTGCTAAGACCATTGAAAAAGCACAGTATTTATGCGGGAATGTCCCATTTTTCCAGGTACAGTCTGTCACAACTTCCCTTGGCTAGGAAAGGGAAATCCCCTGACCCCTTGTGCTTCCCAGGTGAGGCGATGCCCCATCCTGCTTCGGCTCGCCCTCCGTGGGCTCCACTCACTGTCCAAGCAGTCCCATTGAGATGAACCAGGTACCTCAGTTGGAAATGCAGAAATCACTCGTCTTCTGCATCAATCACGCTGGGAGCTGCAGACCAGAGTTGTTCATATTCGGACATCTTGGACGACTTCATCTGTTTCAAATTTTTATATCAGAAATATTGCTTATATTCAACTAAAAATTTGGTAATTAAAAAACTTATTTCTAAATAATCTTATATTTACATGCAACTATAAAATTTATGCAGGCAGATCCTGTGTAATTTTATCCAGTTTCCTCCAGTGGTAACGTCTTACAAAACAAAATTCTATATCAAAACCAAATTATGATAAATTTCAGACATAGAATGTTCCCATCACAAGCATCCATCGTGTGGCCTTTAATAGCCATACAACTTCCCTCCCATCCTCACCTTTTCTTTAACCCATGACAACTACTAATCTGTTCTCTATTTCTATAATTCTATCATTCTACTCTAATTCTCTTGAGATTCACACAGGTTGTTTGTGTGTATTGATAGTTTCCTCCTTCTCCTCCACCTCCTCATGCTCTTCCTCCTCCTTCTCCTGTTCCTCCTCTTCCTCTTCTTCCTCTTCTTTTCTCTTTCTCTTCTTTTTCTTCTTCCTCCTCCTCTTTTCTCCTCCTCCTCTTCTTCTTCTTTTCTTTTCCTTCTTGCTGTGTAGTATTCCATAGTTTGAATGTACCAGTTTGTTTTACTGACTAATCTACTGAAGAACTAGTTTTTGGATATTGTGACTAAAGTTACTATAAACATATATATGTATACATATATTTAAACATCAGTTTGTATTTCGCTGGGATAAACACCTGGAAGGAAAGTTTCTGGGTTGTATGGTCATTGAATGTCTAGTATTTCAGAAAATTGTAGTAAAATTCACATAACATAAAATTCACCATTCTAACCACTTAAAATGTACACTTCAGTATCATTTAGTATGTTTATAACGTTCTGCAGTCATCACCACCATCTACTTCCAGGATATTTTTACCACAAAAGGAAATGTCATAACCATTAGCCAGTCAGTCAGCATTCTCCTCTCCCTCATTCCCTGGCAACTGCTAATTTACTTTCCTTCTCTGTGAATTTGCCTGTTCTGGACATTTCACATAAATGAAATAATAGAGTATGTGACCTTTTGTGGCTGGCTACTTTCACTTAGCCTAATGTTTTCAAGGTTCATTCATGTTACAGCATGTGTCAGCAATTGATTCCTTTTTATATCTGATAATCTTCTTGGTGGAAGACAAACCCTAGGTATTCACCCCTGACAATGACACCACTTCATCATCATTGGAGTGGTGAGGGACTGGTCCATCGATGGCACCTTTTCATGGTGGCGTCTTCACATGGCAGAAGGTAGAAGGCAAAAAGGGATGAACCCTCTCTAAAGCCTCTTTTGGGGCATTAATCCATTCACAAGGGTAAAGATCTCATGACTTAATCACTTCCTAAAAGGCCCCACCTCTTAGTCACCATCATTTTGGAGGATGCTGTGGTTTGAATGTGGTGTCTTGGAGAGGGCACCATATGTACCATATTCAAACCATACCATCCTCCAAAAATGAACCCCTGCTAGGGGCCCTCGGCAGAAAAGAGCACAATTTACTTGATGCAACAGGAGTTAGAAGGGCAGAATCATTCCAAATTGTGAACTGCTGTGTCAAGAAAGGCAGCCAATCTTTGAAGAAACTTTTGGAGTGACCACAACCACAGAGCTCTCCTGGCTCCTTGGACCAACTTTGGAGTCTGGAGACCTCTTCTCTGCTATTGGACATCATGGCATCTGTTCTTGAGATGGCCTGAGGACAGACCTAAGGACAGGCCATTGGAAAACTGAGGATGCTGGTGGCTTAGAGGCAGAGCTTTGGAGTCAAACAGACATGACACTGCCAGTTACCTACCCATTGGCAAGCTTGCTCCTATTGTTAGCATCATTAATCATCAGTTTCCTCTTTAGAAAAATGAGAATAATAGTACTGATCTCACAGGATGGCTGCAAGGATGAACTTAAATGAGGCATGGAGCATACATAGCAGAGTGCTCAGCACATGGTGTGAGATAAATGAAGACCATTATGGTTATTATTGTTGGGACTAAACCAATCTTGTCGAGTTGAATTTTCTGTGATGATGGAAATGTCCTATATCTGTGCTACACTGTATGGTAGCCACTAGCCACATATAGCTGTTGATTACTTGAAATGTGACTATTGTGACAGAGGAACAGAATATTTAAATTTTGTCTAATTTAAATACATATACGTAGGTAGCAGCTGCCCTTTGGACAGCATAGGTGTAACCCTTAGCCATTAACCAGGCTGGTTGGCCCAGATTCGATAGAACAAATATTGCCATTATCAACCAAAGCAATTAGAATAGAATCACCAAAAAAGTGAGCAAAATATCTTCCTAATAGATGTTTCATTTTACAACAATAAAAAGAAACTACTTTATGGAAAGCCTACTACATTTGTGGTAGGTTTAGAACTAGATTTAAAAAGGGCTGGAAATAGATTTATTTAAAGTTGTGAAAGGACAAAGGGAAGTGTGGTAGATTATTATTCAACAAATTCACGCCTTTCCCCTCCCACTTGCATGAAGGAAGTATTCTTCCCCACCCTAATGATTTGGGATTTGGCCATGTGGCCTTAAGAGGCATTTCATGTATCTGCCCATCCCTCTGAAGTTTCTGACCTCCACCAAGTGAAAATATATCCCAGTGAGCTTCTGCCACTCGTTGTGGTCCTGGAATAAACTACATCAAGCAGACACAAGCTTGCCCCATAGCCTGAAGTAGAGTGAGCTACAGACCTACAAGTGAGAAATAAATGGTGCTTTTGTATGCCATTGAGATTTGGTAGGTATTTGGTATACAGCATTTTTTCAGTAAAAATATGGCTAACACAGGAACTCATATTTACTGAATACTTCCATGCCAATGTACTATGAATAGACACTTGTGCTCTGATATGGTTTGGCTGTGGTCCCACCCAAAACTCATCTTGCATTGTACTCCCATAATTCCCATGTGTTGTGGGAGGGACTTGGTGGAAGATAATTTGAATTATGGGAGCGGTTTCCCCCATACTGTTCTCATGGTAGTAAACAAGTCTCACAAGATCTGACGGTTCTATCAGCAATTTCCGCTTTTGCATCTTCCTCATTTTCTCTTGCCACTGCCATGTAAGAAGTGCCTTTCACCTCCTGCCATGATTCTGAGACCTCCCCAGCCATATGGAACTGTAAGTACAATTACATCTCCTTTTCTTCTCAGTCTCAGGTTCTTTATCAGCATCAAGAAAATGGACTAATACAGTGAATTGATACCAGTAGAGTGGGGCATTGCTGAAAAGATATCAAAAAATGTGGAAGCAACTTTGGAACTGGGTAACAGGCAAGAGTTGGAACAGGTTGGAGGGCTCAGAAGGTGGGAAAATGTGGGAAAATTTGGAACTACCTAGGGACTAGTTGAAAGGCTTTGACCAAAAACCTGATAGCAACATGGACAATAAGATCCAGGCTGAGGTTGTCTCAGATGGAGATAAGGCACTTGTTCAGAACTGGAACAGAGGTGACTCTTGTTATGTTTTAGCAAAGAGACTGGCAGCATTTTGCCCCTGCCCTAGAAATTTGGGGAACTTTGAACTTCAGAGAAATGATTTAGAGTATCTGGCAGAAGAAATTTCTAAGCAGCAAAGCATTCAAGAGGTGACTTGAGTGCTGTTAAAGGCATTCCGTTTTATAACGGAAGCAGAGCATAAAATTTTGGAAAATTTGCAGCCTGACAATGTGATAGAAATGAAAATCCCATTTTCTGAGGAGAAATTCAAGCTGGCTGCAGAAATTTGCATAAGTAACAAGGAGCCAAATGTCAATCCCCAAGACAACAGGAAAAAATGTCTCCAGGGCATGTGAGAGATCTTCACAGCAGCCCTTCCCATCACAAGCATGGAGGCCTAGGAGGAAAAAATGGTTTTGTGGGCTGGGCCCAGCATACCCATGCTGTGTGCAGCCTAGGGACTTGGTGCCCTGAGTCCCCGTTGCTCTAGCCATGGCTGAAACGGGCCAACATAGAGCTCGGGCCATGGATTCTAAGAGTACAAGCCCCAAACCTTGGCAGCTTCCATGTGGTGTTGAGCCTGCAAGTGCACAGAAGTCAAGAATTGTGGTTTGGGAACCTCCGCCTAGATTTCAGAAGATGTATGGAAATGCCTGGATGCCCAGGTGGATGTTTGCTGCAGGAGCAGGGAGCTCATGGAGAACCTCTGCTAGGGCAATGCAGAAGGAAAATATGGGATTGGAGCCCCCATACAGAGTCTCTACTGGGATACCACCTAGTGGAGTTGTGAGAAGAGGGCCACTGTTGTCCAGACCCAGAATGGTAGATCCACCGACAGCTTACACCGTTCACCTGGAAAAGCCACAGACATTCAATGCCAGCCCTGTGAAAGCAGCCTGGAGGGATGCTGTACCCTGCAAAGTCACAGGGGTAGAGCTGCCCAAGACCATGGGAACCCACCTCTTGCATCAGCATGACCTGGATGTGAAACCTGGAATTAAAGGAGATCATTTTGGAGCTTTAAAATTTGACTGCCCCACTGGATTTCAGACTTGCATTGGCCCTGTAACCCCTTCATTTTGCCCAATTTCTTTCACTTGGAATGGCTGTATTTACCCAATGTACCCCCATTGTATCTAGGAAGTAACTAGCTTGCTTTTGATTTTACAAGCTCATAGACAGAAGGGACTTGTCTTATCTCAGTGAGACTTTGGACTGTGGACTTCTGGGTTAATGCTGAAATGATTTAAGACTTTGGGGGACTGTTGGGAAGGCATAATCGGTTTTGAAATGCGAGGACCTGAGATTTGGAGGGGCTGGGGTGGAATGATATGGTTTGGATGTGTCCCCACCCAGATCTCATCTTGAATTGTATTCCCATAATTGCCACGCATTGTGGGAGGGATCCAGTGGGAGATAATTTGAATCATGGGAGCAGTTTCCTCCATACTGTTCTCATGGTAGTGAAGAAGTCTCATGAGGTCTGATGATTTTATCTGGGGTTTCCGCTTTTGCATCTTCCTCATCTTCTCTTGCCACCACCATGTAAGAAGTACCTTTCACCTCCCACCATGATTCTGAGGCCTCCCAGCCATGTGGAACTGTAAGTCCAATTAAACCTCTTTTTCTTCCCAGTCTCAGGTATGTTTTTATCAGTAGCATGAAAATGGACTAATACATGGATGAAATAATTGATTCAAAATCATAGTGAAACTGGGGTTCCATATGAGATCTGTTTACATCCAGATGTTTAGATAAATTCATAAATAAAGCATCCATGGTAAGACATTAGAAGAAAAGATACTACATTAGTCAGGGCTCTCCAGAGGAACAGAATCAGTAGATGAATAGATAAGAAGAGAAACGATAAGGTAAGGTGAGGTAAGGTAAGATAGAAGGAGAGAGAGACAGCATGAGGGGTGGGAGAGAGATTAATTATGAGGAATTGGCTTATGTGATTATGGAGTCAGAAAATAGCACAATCTGCTGTCTGCAAGCTGGAAACCTAGGAAAGCCAGTCCAAGTCTGAAGGCCAAGAAACAGGGAAGCCAATTGTATAAATTCCAGTCTGAGGGCCAGAGAAGATAAAATTAGATGTCCCAGCTCAAACAGGCAGGCAGGAAACAAAAGGGGCAAAATCCTCCTTTCTCCACCTTTTTGTTCTACTCATGCCCTCAATGGATTGGATGACATCAGCCAACCCATACTGGGGAGGTCAATCTGTGCTATTGAGTCTATCAACTCAAATGCTAATCTCATCTGAAAAGAGTCTCACAGACACAAGCAGAAATAATGTTTAATCTGGGCATTCTGTGGCCAATTAGTTTGACACATAAAATTAGCCATCACAGTGACCAAGCCCCAAAAATTTTCAATATGAAGATAGTCATGTCTTTTCTGGCCTGACTCTCAAGGCCATTGTCAGAGATAAATGTTCACCCCAGCCAGATCATGATCATCCTCACTATTCTACCTCCATCACATGTTCTCATTCCAACGAAATATTTTCTCTAGAAAATTTACAAATAGACAGGATATTCATTACATCGATTTTAAATACATCCTGTCACATATTTTAAATATTCATTGGAAAACTTCATACATAAAGTGTGATTTCATTAGAAACATACTCTGTATTAAACATCAATCTCTTCCACTATAAAACACATTTTCACATTTCCTAAGCACTGAATTTGCTTTAACAAAACTTGTATTCACTTCATAAATGTTTCTGCCTACATCATAGTACCTACCTATATATCATGAGCCATGTAACTCTATGGTGATATGCTAACTTGTGAAGAGTGTTTACTGGAAAGCCTGGCAGATCAAGGTAACAGGAAAACCTTATTTTTAGGTGGGAAAGAATGATAATAATGCATAGAATAAAACATTTAGAAAGTAAGTGTGAAGGGGGCGGAGCAAGATGGCCGAATAGGAACAGCTCCAGTCTCCAACTCCCAGCGCGAGTGACACAGAAGACCGGTGATTTCTGCATTTTCAACTGAGGTACTGGGGTCATCTCACTAGGGAGTGCCGGACAATCGGTGCTGGTCAGCTGCTGCAGCCTGACCAGCGAGAGCTGAAGCAGGGTGAGGCATCGCCTCACCTGGAAGCGCAAGGGGAAGGGAATCCCTTTTCCTAGCCAGGGGAACTGACACACACAACACCTGGAAAATCGGGTAACTCCCACCCCAATACCACGCTTTAAGCAAACAGGCACACCAGGAGAATATATCCCA
>NW_016803686.1:737181-799732 GCF_001698545.2 Rhinopithecus bieti | reverse complement strand
CGTGCCATTGTATTCCAGCCTGAGTGACAGAGTGAGAGTCTGTCTCAAATATAATAAAAAATAAAAATTAAATTAAAAAAAAGAAAGTAAGTGTTAAGAGGGAAAATAAAAAATATTCTATGAAGCTCATTGAGAGCAGACTGAAGAAGCAGATTGAACAGTTTAGTTCCTTTGTGTGGACAAATTCCAACAACGTCTGGAGCATTCAGGATCCTTCTCTCTCCTGCTGCCTCTCTTTTCACCATCTTAATTTGAGACCCCAATACCAGCCACATTTCTTTTCTCACCCTCTGATGCCTCAGCAAGAAGCCCATGCCCATGCTATCCCCTGGTGAGGCTACTGAGGAGGCTGGCAGGAAGACCCAGAGGCTGCTGCACTGAAGCCTGCAACGTGACTCACCTTCCTGAACTCTTTATGAATCAGAAAGCAGCTATCCTCTTCGCATATGTGGTACATTCTGTCACATGTGCCCCAACACTGTATTTCCTTGTGGACCTAACTTCTTACAGCAATTTCTCCTAAGCAGCTCTCTCCAGTTTCACTCCCTCTCTGGTTTTGCTCTGCCCAGGGAAGACACTATGAATGATGCCCTACTCAGTGTTGCCCAGTCCCTGTGATGCTGGCCTGTTGTCCTTGACCCAAACTTGAACTCCTCTGCCCTCTTAAGATGAGCATTTATGCAAAAGATGCAAAAGATCAGTAACAACTTCATCCTCTTGCATCAAATTTGGCATGCCCAAAAATTATCTGAATGGCAGCATGAGCATTAGACTCACATGCTTACAGAGCACCCCTGCTACCTTGACACTTTAAGAAAATTAGAGAAAATAAAATCACATTTGTGGGTTTTGGTTATTTATTGGAAACTCTGTACAGATTATGAGAACAAACGGCAACTTATCAGAGCACAGTTTCCTTCAGTGAGTGCCTCAGTGCCAAAAGCAGCAAACTAGGACCCCGGATGAGACAGAAGACTGAGTGCTCCTAGAGTAAGCATATAAAACTGGACTCAACAGCAAAAAAAAAAAAAAAAAAAACATAATCTCCAAGTGTGCCAGAAACAAAAAGATATGAGTTAATTAAGGTTACATCAATGGAAAAAGGGTCCCAGGTCAAAGACTTGACCCCTTATATAACTCTGGGAGCCAATAAAGACTTGTTCTGCCAGGGAATGAGGGACTTTAGAAAAACAAAATGAGGCCCAGGCAAACAACATGAAAGCACCTCACTTGCCTGGTTTGCAGCTGGACAGGAGTCACCGTCAGAAAATCAGCACTGAAAGTTTGTCCTCCACTGTGGGTGGGGCTGAATTCACACTACTTTGTGTGAAGAAGCCATGAGTCAATAACGGCTTTAAAAACTGGTCCAAAGAACAATGAAAGTGTGCCCTGAATGCTACATTGCCTACGAAATTCTACAACATGGTAATAGAAATCGTATCTATAGTAGCATCTGGGAATGAGGATTGACCAAGAATGGGCATGAGAGAACTGGTTGGCATGACATAAATGCTTCATGACTTGGTACGGGAGTGGTTAAAATGTGCATTTGCATTTATCGAAACTGTGCAACACACTAAAGATCTGAGCAATTCACTGCTTGGAAATTATAACTCAATGCTGAAATTTAAAAAAAAAAAAATCCTGATCCAGACCTAAACCTATTTAAGATTCCAGACAAAGCAATGCTAAACCACCCCCATGTGCTAAACCACATGCTCTATACCCCAGAGCATGTATGGCAAACGTATTTTCCTCTCTCTGGCTTCTGGAAGTTGGATCACAGGCAAGGGACCTAAGTGCAGCCAATCAGAGGCTCTCAACTTGGGCCTTTGAATCTTGGGACAGTCCAGAGGTCTAACAGTCACTAGCACATAGTGATTGTCAGCATAGCAAGGTGACCCAGCTAACCTGGACTCCTGAGGTTTCTATCTGGACCTGGTACTGCAGCTATCTTTTTTTGTAATCCTTTTTGATTAATTTAACCAATGTCAGTTTCTCTTATTTGCAATAAAGGACCTAACAAGCATGACATCTAGAACCAGAATTAAGGGGCTATAGACACAACCTCAGGAAATCTCAGTCTCAGGGTATCAGATTGTGTATCTGTCCTAGGTGAAACTTAGGGTAGGGAAAATCAAGGCTGTGTAAGGGATGGAAACTGCACCCTGTGACACACACAGTAGTTAAGGAGCTTATTAAATTGTGCCCTGGGATCTCCTAGAATTAAGTGTCCATTAAAGACCAGGTTTTGTGGGACACAGAGGCCACATCAGAGCCATGGTGTCTTTTAATGCTCACTATAGCCTTATGTAACTATTACCATCCCCTTTATTTAAATGAAGAATGTAAACTCAGAGAGGAAAAACCCTGCTAGGATTCAATTCTAAAACCATATCATGAACCATCAGGCATGTGATATATGTTTTTTTCAAGGGCTTTTTTTTTGTACATATATGTGTTTATCTACAACAATATAAAATGCAATTCATGGCAATGGTGGCCTTTGGGAAGGGGTTGAAAGCTGTTGGTTAGGAGTTCCAGTAAATGTCAACTCTTACCGTTTCCATCAAGTGATTCCATATAGAACCATACCTCAGCAATATTGCAAGATCATCTCTGCATCACTGCAATAATGAAATTTTTTGGTTTTCTGGTGCATATAAAAGTTATGTTTAAACTATACTGTAGTCTGTTAAGTATACAATAGCATTATGTCTAAAAAGCAATGCACATGTCTTAATTTAAAAACATTGTATTACTGAAAAAAAAAAATCCTAACGATTATCTGAGCCTTCAAGGAGTCAATCTTTTTGCTAGTGGAGGGTCTTGCCTCAATGTGGATAGCTACTAACTGAATGGGGTGGTAGTTGCTGAAGGCTGGGTGGCTGTGGCAATTTCTTAAAATAAGAGAACAATGGAGTTTGCCACATCAGTTGATTCTTCCTTTCATGAAAGATTATTTATCTGTAGCATGTGATGTTGTTTAATAGAATTTGACCCACAGTAGAACTCCTTTCAAACTTGGAGCCAATCCTCTCAAACCTTGTGTGTTTTACCAACTAAGTTTAGATAATATTCTAAATTCTTTGTTCAACAATGTTAACAGCATCTTCATCAGGAATAGATTCCATGTCAATAAACCACTTTCTTTGCTCATCCATAAGAAGCAACTCTTCATCCGTTCAGATTTTATCATGAGATTGCAGCAATTCAGTTACATCTTAAGGCTCTACTTCTAATTCTAGTTATCTTGCTGTTTCTACCAGATCTGCAATTACTTCCTCTCAGTTTTAAACCCTTCAAATCATCCATAAGGGTTGAAATCAGCTTTTTCCAAATTCCTGTTAATGTTCATATTTTTACCTCTTCCCGTGAATCACAAATGTTCTTAATGGTATTTAGAATGATGAATTCTTTCTAGAAGGTTTTCCATTTACTTTGCCTGTATCTATCAGAGGAATTATTATCTATGGCAGCTAAAAATTTCTGAAATGTATTTCTTATGCAGTAATATTTGACAGTTGAAATTACTACTTGATCTATGGACTACAGAATAGATGTGGTATTCATAGGCATGAAAAAACATTAATCTCCTTGTATATCTCTACCAGAGCTCTTGAGTGACCAGGTGCATTGTCAATAAGCAGTAATATTTGGGAAGGAATTATTTTCTGAGCAGTAGATCACAACAGCGAGCTTAAACTATTCAGTAAACTGTGCTGTAAAGAGATGTGCTGTTATCCAGGCTTTGTTGTTCCATTTAAAGATCACAGGAAGAGTAGATTTAGCACAATTCCTATTGTTCCTGGGATTTGCAAAAGAATAAATGAGCAGTGGCTTCAACTTAAAGTCACCAGCTATGTTAGCCAAAAACAAGCAGTCAGTCTGTTCTTTGAGGCTTTGAAGTCAGTCATTGACTTCTCCTCTCTAGCTATGAAAGTCCTAAATGACATCTGTCAATATAAGACTGTTTTGTCTCCACTGAAAATCCATTTAGTGTAGCCCCCTATATCAAAGATCTTCACTAGATTTTCTGGATAACTTGCTACAGTTTCTACATTAGCACTAACTGTTTCACGTTGTACTTTTACATTATAGAGGTGGCTTCTCACCTTAAACCTCATGAACTGGCTGGGCACAATGGCTCACGCCTATAATCCCAGCACTTTGGGAGGCTGAGGCAGGTGGATCACAAGGTCAAGAGATCAAGACCATCCCAGCCAACATGGCGAAACCCTGTCTCTACTAAAAATACAAAAATTAGCTGGGTGTGGTGGCATGTGCCTGTAGTCCCAGCTACTTAAGAGGCTGAGGCAGGAGAATTGCTTGAACCTGGGAGGCGGAGGTTGCAGTGAGCCAAGATCGCACCACTGCACTGCATCCTGGTGACAGTGCGAGACTCCGTCAAAAAAAAAAAAAAAAAAAAAAAAACCCTCATGAACCAACCTCTGCTAGCTTCAAACTTTTCTTCTGAAGCTTCCTCACCTCTCTCAGCCTTCACAGAATTGAAGAGAGCTAGGGCCTTGCTTGGAATTAGGCTTTGGCTTAAGTGGATGTTGTTGTTGGTTTGATCCTCTATCCAGACCACTAAAACTTCCTCCATATAAGCAGTTAAGCTCTGTTGCTTTCTTATCATTCATGTGCTCACTGGAGTAGCACTTTTAATTTTCTTCAATAACTTTAGAATTCAACAAGTTAGCTAAGTATTTGAGGCAAGAGGCCTAGCTTTCAGCCTATCTCATATTTCTCAGCTTTCTTCACTAAGGTTAATCATTTCTAGCTTTTGATTTCAAATAAGATATGTGCAATTCTTCCTTTCACTTGAACACTTAAGAAGTCATTGTAGGGTTATTACTTGACCTAATGTCAATATTATTGTGTCCCAGGAAATAGGGGGAAATAGGGAGGCCAAAGGAGAGGGAGAGAGATGAGGGAATGACCAGTGGGTGAAACCATCAGAACACAAATAACAGTTTGCTGTCTTATCTGGGCTCAGGCTCAGCTTGTGGTATCCCAAAATAATTACAGTAGTAACATCAAAGATTACTAGCTAGGTTTGGTGGCTCACGCCTGTAATTCCAGCACTTTGGGGGGCTCAGGTAGGAAAATTGCTTGAGCCCAGGAGTTTGAAATCAGCCTGGGGAACATGGTGAAACTCCATCTCTATCAAATAAAAAAAAATTGGGTGTCCACGGTGGCACACGCCTATAGTCCAGCTACTCGGGAGGCTGAGAAGGGAGGATCACTTGAGCCTAGGAGGCCGAGGTTGCAGTGAGCCAAGGTCACATCACTGCACTGCAGCCTAAGTGACAGAACAAGATCCTGTCTCCAAAAAAAAAAAAATAAAGTCATTACATAAGATACAGTAATAATAATGAAAAAGTTTGAACTGTTGTGAGAATTACCAAAATGTGACACAGAGACACAAAGTGAGTGCATGCTATTAGAAAAATGGCACTGACAAACTTGCTGCACTCAAGGTTGCCACAAACCTTCAATATGTAAAAAATGCAGTATCTGCAATGCACAATAAAAAGAAGTATGTCGGTACCTTGCCAGCAACCCAACAACATATTACTATAGCTTTAAATGCCTCCATTAGGGAATCCCTTAGGCTGAAAAACAAATTCTCCCAGAAGCCATCAAGGAAAAGACAGATACAGTGACCACAAAATTGTATAACTTCCAGGCAGTAAAAAAAGTAACTTGATAAAAGGGACTGGGAGTTAGGGCAGGAGGCTGGGAGAGAAAAAGACTCAATTTTCATTTTTATACTTTACTTTTAAATGTTTGAAAATGTGCATTTATTGCTTTTATTTTAATGACTTTTAAAGTATTGATTCTTGATGAAACTCAGATCATTCTGACCACTCTAAACTTCTTAGCACCATTTCTTTATAAGAAACAATAGACTATAATAAATAAATACACATGTTTTAAGACGAGATGGTCCCAGATTAAAATCCTGTGTGAGACATCTACTTGCTACGTGGAACCAAGCTTGGTCAATTCATAACAGCACTTTGAGCCTCAGCTTCCCTGTAGTATAAAGAAAACAGAGAGAATTGTCATTTCTAATCAGAAAAACTTTCTAAGGAGGGCAGTTGCTCTGACATAAAAAGCCCTTTTGTTTGGCCAGTCATGGAGGAAAGATGAGAACAGAAAGAAGAGATTGGAGCCTATAGCAGGGCAGAGGGCTTGCATGGCATAGAATGAAGTGGCCAGGGAAGTTTAAAGGACTTTTAGAAACAGTAATATCTAATATGCAATTTCAATTTGTTTATAGTACACAATGTGACCTGTCCCCACAACCCACAACCCTCACTAAAAGTTAGTTCTTTATGCACAGTTCTTTTTGGATGCTTCTGAGGGTGTCAGGGCTGGGGAAAGTGAAAGGTGAATGTGCTAGATACCAAGGTTGGGTGGTCACCAGGGAGGAAATAAAAGAATGGGCAGCAGAACAGAGAACAATAATGAAGTGGAAGCAGCAAATCAGAGCCAGGAATGACCCTAAGAACACAAGGGCTCTGGAAATTCACAGATCTGGGGGAAGCTTTCCACATCATCAGGCCATAGATGGAAGTTTGCTTTGGTTTTAGCTAAATCTCTAGGGACTAGGAGACCCCAGCTATTACCTGGGTTGCATGTAAAATGGGATAAAAATACCTACTTCCAAGTGCTTTGTGAATGAGAGTGCACATAAGTAAACTGCGCCTGGAAAACGTCAATACTCAAGACCTGGTAGCAATGGGAAAAAAGGAAACGCAGAGAGCACTCCAGGAGGATTTGAGGCTACATTAGGAAAGTTTTCTCAGGGACAGTGGTCAGGGCCTAGGGAGCTGGAGAATGACCCAGCCTGGTTAAGAGGCTCAGTCAGGCCTTTTAGACAACCCAGAAGGAAGCACGAGACCAGGCATAGTGATGGCAAAGGGGAAACTAGAGCAATGTGAGACTCTATTAGTGACAAGGCTTAGTAGGAAGTAACCAAAGCTAACTCCAGCTAGCTTAATAAGAAAGTTGATTATAAGGGGTCATAAGTCTCTCACATATAAAGGGAGGAAAGTATCCCCACTTCCATCTTTCTCTCTCGCTGTATTCCTCTGTTTCTCTCTCCCCTGTTATCAGCTGCCATGTTCCTGGCCCAGCAGGCTTCAGGTGTTCTGATAGCTCTCAGGTCTCCTTTCTAAGGAAGAGACTGATTGTCTCAGCCTGAGTCCGGTGCCCACTCCTGGTCCAATCATGTCATGAAGTGGCTGCTGACGTGCCTTACACTATAGGAGAGGGGGAGTTATGGGATTAACTGTGGGTTGGGTACACATCCCTACTTTAGAGACTCTCAATTTGTGTCAGAATTTTACCTACCACTGTTGTAAACATGATCCAAATTCCTTTGTGTTTAAAGCTGCAAAAACAATAACAAAATTAGCCTAATCTTTAATACTTTTCAAGTTTTTTCATTTCCCTTTATTCTCACTGAATTTTGTAGTTTGAATATAGCTTATAGATAGATCTTTGCTTTCATATCTGCCTTTTCTCAATAGATAACACACTTCTTTCAAAAAAAAAAAGGATTTTGTCGTATTTGCCTTTATAATACCTAGCACTTAGCATAGGACAGATGTTTCTTAAATGAATGACAATGAGGGAGAAAGAGGATGAACACAAACTTCCTTTCAGTTTTTCCTGGAATCAGACTTGGAAAGGCACAACCATTTGAAGCAGAAAGCTCCTGATATTTAGAATTTATTCAGGCACTATTTTAATAAAGTCCATTTATCAAGAATGTTTGGGAGGGTTTTCATTCATATACTCACCTCATATTCAACCATGACTAATTGCCAATAAATCAGAAGATTACATTATCCTGGCAAACTGTTTTAACGTGTTTTAATCTTCCTTTGATTCTGAAAGCCCTGTAGGATCTTGTTAGGCCTCAAGGTCACATATTATGAACATGACTTGCATGATTAAATGATGGGAAGGTGGAGAAAGTATTTGAGGTTCTTGTTTGTTTTTTGTTTTGTTTTGTTTTTTTTATCTGAATCCTGGGTAAAAGGGCATTTACTATGGCTTTTGAGTCTAGATTCTACTCCATACCATAAAGGGAAGGTGCTTTCTAACAAAAGATGACCTATCACAAGAGGCCACTCCTCATGTTTCCAGTCCACAAGCCCAAGTCATTCCCCAGTTCTTCCATGAAGCCTACCCTAGTCCACAGCCACATCCTTTCCTCATCCTCCCAGAGCATTGCATTTGCTACCTCTTTTGCTGCCACTCACCATTTCCTAGAGCTCTTTGTGTATCTATCCCCCTGGGAGCACCTGAGGCCACAAAACAGGATTCATTTCACTTCTGCAATTCTGGCAGGCCTCAGCACACCTGTTTCAATAAACATTTCTCCCATGATTGATGAAATTATGAAGCACCTCACTAATTCAGCTGTGATTTACCTTCAAGCATTGAAGACCTGTGTTGCCATACATAGGCTTAAAATGTTGTAATGTTGTTAAGGCTTTCATAGATAAGGTAGAAAATAGGGATTTTATATTAAAGAGAATGAAGAAAATTTGAAGGAAATGTAAGGAGACAGATGGATAGAAGCTATGAAGAAAGTCAAACAGACAATAACTTTCTACAATCTCAAACCCCCCAGGAAAGCATCACACAGCTGGCTCTGCCTTTTCAACAGCCCAATGTTAGGGAAAAGGAGACTTTTTTCTTCCATGCCTCCACCATCACTTACTTCCCACAAAATATGATTCACATAGGGAAGAGGAAGTGCTGAGCAATTCCACACAAATTTGGTGAGGGTCTCTAAACATTTATCCATCTCTCCATCTTGAGATTCACACACCATGGTAATAAATTATTTATTAAGCCCAAAGTCCTTAGATGGATTCCTCCCCCATCACTACTTCCTCTCTCTTTTCCTTGTCTTGCATCAGGACCACCAACCAGAACCCGAGGCCTCAGCGCACATCAGCACTGTTCTGAGTCCTTCGGAAGGATTCGGGAGTTAATACTCCCTGTTCTGCATTCTCGGAGCCACTTTTCCTATTGACTGCAAGCATTAACTATTAAACAGACATTTCCTAGGGACTCTTTTCTAGCTGGCTGTTTCCGTAGGACACTCCAGATGACACATGTCAGCCCTGAGGGAAATCTGACAAAGCAGATCCTCAGAGGTGCAGAAGTACAAGCTCAGCAGCCTCATCCAGAATCATCCAGCCTCATCCAGACCCCTGGGGCTCCTCTTTCTGAATGTCTTCAATTTTCTGGTCACTTTGCCTGACTTCCACCTTTGTGTGGATCCCTTCCAAGAATAAACTGCTGTTCTAATGAGGAACCTGCCACAGTGAAGAAAATTAGTTTCTATTTCGAATATTTGGAAATCTTGGGAGCATATTTTTTAAATGGTATGCTGATGTAGTGTGCGTCAATATGAAACACGGAATTGGAACCAGAGAGACGCAACAGAGCAGGTTACTGCAACACTTGCCCATGTTTTGGTTATTGTGTGATACTGCTTATCAGTGAATCAGCCTCCGTGAGGAACTTATCAATCACCCAGGAATCATTTTAGACTTCCAAATGGCACACCAGTCTCTTTACTGAGTCATGGAAAGCCCCTAATCACCAATCAATCACGTAATCACCCCTTAAGGTCTGGAGGTGCATGATAGATAGGCATATTTCTTGTCTAGGTAACTGGTGGAGTCAGAGAGATTTAAACAAAGTCAGAACAAGTCTGTCTGATAGCCACTCTGAAATCCCAATGCAGTTTATGGCCATACCACCATGAACACACCAGATCTTGTCTGAAATCCCAACACAACCCTCACTTATACTTTTTATTTCATTATGATAACAACAGGTGATAACAGTATCTAGAGTATTTGAAGCTGCAGAAGGGAGTGTTGGCACACAAAATAGTAAAAATGAAATGTTTTGCCTGAGAAAATTAGAATCAATGGCATGACTGTTTTTTATGCAAATCAAATTATTGTTAAACATTCAATTGTTTACAAAATGAATAGAAATAAGAGAAAATTAGCCTGGGCCTAGTGGCTCACATCTGTAATCCCAACACTTTAGGAGGTCGAGGCAGGTGGATCACCTGAGGTCAGGAGTTCAAGACCCGCCTATCCAACATCGTGAAACCCTGTCTCTAATAAAAATATAAAAATTAGCCAGGCGTGGTGGTGCACATCTGTAATCTCAGCTACTTGGGAGGCTGAGGCTGGAGAATCGCTTGAACCGGGGAGGTGGAGGTTGCAGTGAGCTGACATTGTACCACTGCACTCCAGCCTGGGCAACAGAGTATGAGTAGGACTCCATTTCAAAAAAAAAAAAAGAAAAAGAAAAGAGAGACAGAGAGAAAATTAAATACAAATATCTCATCGTAACATAATCAGATTTAATAAGTATCCTACCACAACATAAATTTGCTAAACTTATTTTAAAAATAGTTTATGACTATTGAACAAAATAACCTTTTATTTTAAAACACTCCTGTCTCTTGTTTTATGACATTAAAGTTTTTTGGAATCTCTCTTACTAATTTGCAAAGTTTTTTAATGTCAGAAAATTAACTCTTTGTTATATATGCTACAAATACTTCCCCCAATTTGTATTCTGATTTGCCTTATCATGCATTTGATTTACACAGTTTATATTTCTATCATTCAAATTGCTAGTCTTTTCCTTTTGTGATCTTCTTTCAGTTAGGCTTAGAAAGTTCTTATCTATCCTGAGGTTAAATTGTTATCTAAGAGTTTTATAAATTTGAAGAATTTATTTTAATACATGATGGGAGGCAAGGCTCCAGCTTCATTTTTTCTGAAGAGTTCTTCATTTTTACCAAAATCAGAATTACTTTTGAATAGGTTGCTCTTCAGCTCTGTGTCAGTCAACTCTCCTTTCCCTTTTTTCCCATATATCACAAGTTTACTGCACTAGGACTTTTCCAAAATCAAATAAAGAATTATTTTTCTCAATCAGGCAAAATATAGGTTCTTTTCCACCTAAAAACCCACTGATTTTATAGACATTCCTTCCCCCATTTTATCGCCTTCACACATCTTTTATATATATATATATGCTTTAAGTTCTAGGGTACGTGTGCACAACGTGCAGGTTTGTTATATACGTATACATGTGCCATGTTGGTGTGCTGCACCCATCACATGTCTTTTAAGTTACTGTCATTTAATACCTTCCTTGCATCCACAGAAACGAACAGCATTTTGTCCTTACCTATTTTCAAACCAGTTACACAGCAGTAACATGTTAAGTTACTGTTTAACATTATGCTTAAGTTAATGACTTAAGTAAAAGTCATTAATCTTGACTAGCCCCTCATTCCTTTATTCAGTTCTTTCAGACTCCATGCTATATTTTCCAAAGCCAGCTACACTCATAAATTCACTTGAATAAGCACATGCCAGGCAATAAGCCAGAAATTAGATGAAAATGGAAACACAAAGACAGCTATTTTTTGCCCACAAAGAGTTTTCAGCCAAGTTTACAGATACAAACATGTAAATAACTGTATTATTTATCTATTGCTGTATGACAAATTACCCCAAATGTAGTCACTTAAAGCAACAATAAACATTTATTGTCCCTCAGTTTCTATGGGTCAAGAATTCAAGATCAGCTTAACCACACACTTCTGGCTCAGGATCCCTCATAGCATCGCACTCAAATGCTGGGTGGAGCTGTCAATCATCTGAAAGCTTTTCTGGACATGGAGGATGTGCTTCCAAAGAGCCTAACTTACATGGCTAAAACTTGGTGCTGGCTGTTGGTAGAAGGCTTCAGTTTTTCTACATATGAGCCTCTGCACAGTGATGCTCAAGCATCCTCAAAATGCGGTAGCTGGCTTCTATGACAATGAGCAATCCAAGAGAACAAGATAAATACTGCAATTCACTTTATGGCCTAGTCTCAGAAATCACACACTATCACCTCTACCATACTATATTGGTCACACAGATCAGTCTTCTGTGCAGAAGGATGCTACACAAGGGTGTGAATACGAAGAGGCAAAAATCACTGAGTGCTTCTTTTCAGGATATTGGAGTAATGAGTAGAACCACTAATAGCAATGAAGAATAAACAAATACATGGCTAGCTATGATGTACTGTCCACTATGTGCTGGATGCTATGATCATATTTCATATGCATTATGTCCCTCAGTCTTAACAAAATCCTATGAGGCAGGTACTGTGGGAGCCTTCTTGAAGGATGGTTACAACAACCAATACAGATTGGGATAAAATAAGCATAAAATGGAAACCTAGATAATTTCCCACTCTGGTTGGTTGGTTGGTTGGTTTGGGTTTTTGTTTGGTTGGTTTTGGATTTTCGTTTTTTTAGAGACAGGGCCTTGCTCTGTCACCCTGCAGTGCAGTGGTACCATCATAATTCACTGTGGCCTCAACCTCCAGGGCTCAAGGGGTTCTCCTGCTTCAGCCTCCTGAGGAGCTGGGACTACATGCATGTGCCACAACATCCAGCTAATTTTTTAATTTTGTGTAGCAATAGTCTCCCTGCATCACCCAGAGTGGTCTCCAACTCTTGGTCTCAAGTGATCCTCCCACCTCATCTCCCAAAGTGCTGTAATTACAGGTGTGAGCCACTGCAACCAAGCCATAATTTTTAAAACAAAACAGTTTCACTCTCTTAAATGTATCAAGCCCATTTTTTTTCTCACTCTGCTAACTCATCCTTGTAAGCTTTTAGAGACTGATGCCATCCAATATGAGCTCCCTCCATTTATTTATCTTAATCTAAAAATTATTAATTTAGTCAACCACTATCCCTCCCTCTGATTCCCAACAGCTATTCTGTCTACTGGTCTTATGGTGCCATTCCCAGCCAACCACTATAAAACCTGTCCATTAAGCACCTCTTTTTCTCCTGCATCTTCAACGTCTGTGTTGTTATTGGCTTCTATCAATTTGTCTACAAATCTGTTCCAGTTTCCTTTACACTGAAACTAGAAGTCTCTAGGCCAGACTCTTATAATATACCACTCTAAGCCTATCACCTTCCTGGTTAGTAATATTCATTGGCTCCTTATTGTCAACCAAACAGTCAAGAGTCTAAAATCTGCCAAGCGGAGCTTCTATAATCTTTCATCACTTACTATTTTCAGCTGACCTTTCAGTACTCCACACTGAAACCCAACTGGACCAGCCACTATTCTCTGGACATACCATTCATAAAAATACACTACACTAAAATAAGGAAAACCTATGACCAGCACAAACTTGAAAAAAAAATGTTGTGTTTTTTAACAAGACATTTATGGGTAAGTGGTTCCAAGCTTTCTTTAGCAATTTAATCATGTAAATATCCCAGAATCTTGCAATTCTTCTGCTCCACATCCTCAGTGTGTTATTGCCTTGTTCTCATGTTTGTTGCCTCATGGTAAAAAAATAATAATAGCTGCTACAGCTGTGGACATCAATCCTCACATCACTATGCTAAACAAAGGGGACAGTTAGAAAAGAGGATTTCCTTGCACTTCTAAGTCTCCATTTACTCATCTGCACAATGGAGACAATCCCAGTACCTGCCTCATAAGATTTTCTTAAGACTAAGGGACATAATGCATATGAAATATGATCATAGCATCCACCACATAGTGGACAGTACATCATAGCTAACCATGTATTTGTTTATTCTTCATTGCTGTTAATGGTTCTACTCATCACTCCAACATCCTGAAAAGAAACACTCAGTGAAAAAATCAATCATCTGAACTAATAATAACCAGCAATTACCTGTGCAAATTGCACATTCATGCACATAATCACTTATAGCTGTACTATCACCTTCCTGAAATCTATTAAAAAATGCAAGTGACCTTAACCAAACAAGAGACATTGTTGGAGAGCTGAAGAAATACTGAATAAATCTCAAGGACAGAAAGTAAAATCAAGCTTCAAGTAAACTGGTATGAAAAACTAGGAAGCCAGAAATTGAGTTTCCTCCCCTGTTTCTCAGGTTTTCCATTGCTGCCTCTTTCTTCTCTCTTTACATATTTCTCCCCCTACTATGCTTTGTAAGCTTTCTCATTCAGGTGTTCAATACAAATATAAAATCTCTGAGTCCAGTTCCAAATTTTCAAAAGAAAATAATCTGCTGCCATTTTATCCATCCCTGGCCCAAAGCACTCTAAGGGGAGAAGAGGGAGAACAACCATGTGGTCTACTTATAGACCATTCATCAGTGTGTGAGGAAGCAGGCTGTCTTCTATGAAGCATATGTAGAAACAAAGCTGAAACCGTTGGTGGAAAAAATGACTGGCCCCTCTGGTACCAACTCCCGGCAAAGAAAATGATTCGGATGCAACTTAGCAAAATGAACCACATATACAATTCAGAGTTGAAGAGCTTTAATTGAAATTGGTACTTTTTTTATTTTCTGAGGTGGAGCCTCACTCTGTCACCCAGGCTGGAATGCAGTGGTATGAACTTGGCTCACTGTAACTTCTGCCTTCCAGGTTCAAGCAATTCTCTTGCCTCAGCCTCAGAGTAGCGGGGATTACAGGCACCCACCACCATGACTGGCTAATTTTTGTATTTTTAGTAGAGACAGGGTTTCACCATGTTGGCCAGGCAGACCTTAAACTCCTGACTTCAGGTGATCGGCCCCCCTCGGCCTCCCAAAGTGCTGGGATTACAGGCGTGAGCCACCACACCCAGCTGAAATTGGTACGTTTTTCAAAGAAATAAAAATGAATATTTTCCTTGTATAAACATACAACTAGCAACCTTGTTTAGACTGTCACTTTGAATAGATGTAAGGCAACAAACATCTATACACACAAACACACACACAAATACTGAGATGTATAAATAATGCTGGCTAATGACCAAATCAGGGAAGAAATATTACCAAGTAAATTTCTTTGTTGTTTACATTTTTATACTCAAAATAAATTGTTTGAGCAATTGAAGTATTCCTTGAACCATATAAACCTTTTATGTCACAAGAAAAAACCAATTTTAATAAATATTTTCATGTACAGCTGTCCTCCTTCATCCAACTTTACTTTCTGCAGTTTCAGTTACCCACAGACACTCATCATACAAAATAAGTCAAAAGAGGGAATCTCCCTAACTCATTTTACGAGACCAGCATCATCCTGATACAGAAACCCGGCAGAGACACAACAAAAAAAAGAAAATTTCAGGCTAATATCCCTGATGAACATTGACAGGAAAATCCTCAATAAAATACTGGCAAACCAAATCCAGCAGCACATCTAAAAGCTTATCGACCATGATCAAGTCAGCCCTGGGATGCAAGGCTGGTTCAACATACACAAATCAACAAACATAATCCATGACATAAACAGAACCAATGACAAAAACCACATGATATCTCAATAGATGCAGAAAAGGCCTTTGACAAAATTCAACAGCCCTTCATGCTAAAAACTCTCAAACTAGGTATTGATGGAATGTATCTCAAAATAATAAGAGCTACTTATGACAGTCCCACAGCCAATATCATATTGAATGGGCAAAAACCGGCACAAGACAAGGATGCCCTCTCTCACCTCTCCTATTCAACATAGTATTGGAAGTTCTGGCCAGGGAAATCAGGCAAGAGAAAGAAATAAAGGGTATTCATTTAGGAAAAGAGAAAGTCAAATTGTCTCTATTTGCAGATGACATGATTTTATATTTAGAAAACCCCAGCATTGCAGCCCAAAATCTCCTTAAGCTGATAAGCAACTTCAGCACAGTTTCAGGATACAAAATAAATGTGCAAAAATCACAAGCATTCTTATACATCAGGAACAGACAAACAGAGAGCCAAATCATGAGTGAACTCCCATTCACAACTGCCTAGAAATACAACTTACAAGGGATGTGAAGGACCTCTTCAAGGAGAACTACAAACCACTGCTCAAGGAAATAAGAGAGGACACAAACAAATGGAGAAACATACCATGTTCATGGATAGGAAGAATCAATATCATGAAAATGGCCATACTGCCCAAAGTAATTTATAGATTCAATGCTATCCCCACCAAGCTACCATTGACTTTCTTCACAGAATTGGAAAAAACTACTTCAAACTTCATATGGAACCAAAAAAGAGTCTGCATAGCCAAGACAATCCTAAGCAAAAAGAACAAAGTGGGAGGCGTCACACTACCTGACTTCGAACTATACTACAAGGCTACAGTAACCAAAACAGCATGGTACTGGTACCAAAACAGAGATGTAGACCAATGGAACAGAACAGAGGCCTCAGAAATAACGCCACACATCGACAACCATCTGATCTTTGACAAACCTGACAAAAACAAGCAATGGGGAAAGGATTCCCTATTTCATAATGGTGTTGGGAAAATTGGCTAACTATATGTAGAAAACTGAAACTGTACCCCTTCCTTACACCTTATACAAAAATTAATCCAAGATGGATTAAAGGCTTAAATGTCAGACCTAAAACCATAAAAACCCTGGAAGAAAGCCTAGGTAGTACCATTCAGAACATAGGTATGGGCAAGGACCTCACGACTAAAACATCAAAAGCAATGGCAACAAAAGTCAAAACTGACAAATGGGATCTAATTAAACTAAAGAGCTTTCTGCACAGCAAAAGAAACTATCATCAGAGTGAACAGGCAACCTATAAAATGGGAGAAAATTTTTGCAATGTATCCATCTGACAAAGGGCTAATATCCAGAATCCACAAAGAACTTAAATTTACAAGAAAAAAACCACATCAAAAAGTGGGCAAAGGATATAAACAGACACTTCCTCAAAAGAAGACATTTATGCGGCCAACAAACATATGAAAAAAAGCTCATTATCACTGGCCATTACAGAAATGCAAATCAAAACCACAATGAGATACCATCTTGTGCCAGTTAGAATGGAGATCATTTAAAAAATCAGGAAATAACAGATGTTGGAGAAGATGTGGAGCAATAGCAATGCTTTTACACTGTTGGTGGGAGGGTAAATTACTGCAACCATTGTGGAAGACAGTGTGGCAATTCCTCAAGGGATCTGGAACTAGAAATACCATTTGACTGAGCAATCCCATTACTAGGTATACACCCAAAGGATTATAAACCATTCTGCTATAAAGACACATGCACACATACATTTATTGCAGCACTGTTCACAATAGCAAAGACTTGGAACCAACCCAAATGTTCATCAGTGATAGACTGGATAAAGAAAACGTGGCACATATACACTGTGCAATACTATGCAGCCATAAAAAAGGATGAGTTCATGTCCTTTGCAGGGACATGGATGAAGCTGGAAACCATCATTCTCAGCAAATTAACACAAGAACAAAAAACCAAACACCACATGTTCTCACTCATAAGTGGGAGTTGAGCAATGAAAACACATGGACACAGGAAGGTGAACATCACACACCAGGGCCTGTTGGAGGGTGGGGAGCTAGGGGAGGGATAGCATTAGGAGAAATACCAAATGTAGATGACGGGTTGATGGGTGCAGCAAACCACCATGGCACACATATACCTATGTAACAAACCTGCACAGTCTGCACATGTACCCCAGAACTTAAAGTATAATAATAAAAAAAGAAAGAAAAAAATGCAATCACCTTTTCATTTATAATACATTTTAATAATTTCTAAATAAGAATAGTTCAAAATAGCAGATAAAACCCCAATTTACTTCCTTTTTCATTTATTTTATTTTTTTCATAGGGACATACAGGAAACAACCCAATTTATTTCTCAGAAAAAGGAGCTCTACATCGGCTAAATGAAAAATGTGATAGACATTTGCTACCAATTAAGTTGAAAATAATAAATATCCACACTGAGTAGTCCCACCTAGGATTCCTTTCATATCTCATTTATCTTGTTGGCACTTCATGATGTAATCCTCTCTTAAACTAGATATTTATCAGGGCCATGAAGTCAAGAAACTTCCAAGAGACCTTGCTTAGTGGTCAAATTAGTCATTTTATAATAGTTGTACTTTTATCATTTTACTCTCAAAGTATGTGTTTCATGTTATGTGAAGCATAATTATATTTTTAATTAAATATTTATCCAACTCCATGAGCCAATTTATGAATTCAAGGATGTGACTACATCCAAGGAAAGCATCAGTACTATTTTCAGCCATCCTCAAGTCTCCCAAAGACCCCATCTATAGAGAAGTGGAGTAGCCCTGTCTGTACAGAAATTCAAGTCAGGCTCTGAAACTCCTACAGAAGTCCATGATTCTGTTTCCCCTACATCTGGCCCTAAAGAATACAGTACTTGCTGTAACCAAAAGAACAGAACACTTGTACCACAGGCACTTGTCTCAGAATTCAGTCATAGATTGACTGTCACCCTGCACTTGCCAAAAGCTTAAGGCAAATTGTATTTGAAAGAAATTCTATTGTACTGTTAATTATCTAAGCTCTAAACCTGAAGTCACTTAAAGTTATTAGAAAAAAAAAATCCCCCGATTATATCCCTCATTTCCTTGCAGAAGTGATCCAATGCCACAGTTTAATATTTTGCTTTGGTGCAAAAAAATCACAAGTGTTTCTTTCACAAAACTATAGTTTGAATATATTGTTCCTTGTGGTATTCAGTAGCAACTATATAAGGAGCTTCACAGCTTATACAATGTTATCCTTTTCATTTTGTGCAAAACAATAGAACCAGAAAAGTAGAATGTCTTTTTTTTTCCATTGGCCCTCTTCTACCCATTCTGTTAAAATGGGAGTCTTCCTAGATTAGGTCCTCTCTCTCTTCTCTCATAATACTCTCTCTCAACCTCAGTGATTTCATCTAGTTCCCAGTTTCGACTATCATCTTGTCTTAGTCCATTTGTGTTCCTATAAAGGAATGCCTGAGGCCAGTTAATTTACTAAGAAAAGAGATTTATTTGGCCCCTAGTTCTGCAGATTGTACAAAAAGCATAGCATCAACATCTTCATCTGAGGAGGGTCTCAAAAAGCTTCCACTCATGGTGGAAGGTGAAGGGGAGCCAGTGTGTGCAGATCACATGATGAGAGAGGAAGAAAGAGAGAAGGGGAAGGTGACAGGCTCTTTTTTTTTAATGACATAATGATTTTTATTTTTTTAAAAAACTTTAAGTTCTAGGGTACATGTACACAATGTGCAGGTTTGTTACATATGTATATATGTGCCATGTTGGTGTGTTGCACCCGTTAACTCATCATTTACATTAGGTATATCTCCAAATGCTATCCCTCTCCCCTCCTGCCACCCCACCACAGGCCCCAGTGTATGATGTTCCCCACCTGTGACAGGCTCTTTCTAACAATCAGGTCTCATGGGAACTCTCACAGGAACTAATAGAGCAAGAACTTAGTACCACAAGGACTGCACCAAGCCATTCATGAGACAGCCATCCCCTTAGCCCAAACACCTCCCACCAGGTCCTACCACCAACACTGGGAATCAAATTTCAACATGAGACTTACGGGGGCCTGGGGGGTGCAAACAAACCATATCCAAACCATAGCATATCTCTATATCAGTTACCCTCCAAATCTTCCAACCACAACCAACCCCAACTCTAAGAGTAATGCTGTCTAATAGAGCTTTCTGTCATGATAAAAAGGTTCTCATCTGTGCTGGTCAATACAGCAACAACTAGTCACATGTTACTACTGTGCACATAATTTATTTTAGTTTAAATGTGATGGCTACTGCTACCATATTGGATAGTATACAGCTCTAGGCTTTCATTTGTTGTCACCTGCTGAGATACTTTGAGCTCATCACATGTCTGCCAGCACTCCACAATATGCCCAATTTAAGATGTCTTATGTGTGCCCAAAAAACTCCTCTCCTTCATTTGCTTATTCCTACTAACTATACCACTGTGCATTTATGCATTCAGACTACTGATGCTAAAGTTACTTTTGACACCCACCATTTTCCCACATTCAGTTTGCTCACTATGCAGTCACACCTCTTATCAAAAAAGAAAAAGTCATTTAAGAAAATGATTTACAAAATAATTTAGAACAAATGTGTATAGCAACAAATTAATGTGTTTTTTGGTTTGTTTCTTGAGACTGAGTCTTGCTCTGTCGCCAGGCTGGAGTGCAGTGGCGTGATCTTGGCTCACTGCAACCTCCACCTCCTGGGTTCAAGTGATTCTCATGCCTCAGCCTCCCAAGTAGCTGGAATTACAGGCACATGCCACCATGCCCCAAAAAAAAAAATTGATTTTTGTATTTTTAGTAGAGACAGGGTTTCACCATGTTGGCCAGGATGATCTCAATCTCTTGACCTCATGATTTACCCACCTCAGCCTCCCAAAGTGCTGGGATTACAGGCATCAGCCACTGCACCCAGCCTAATGTGTTTTTTATTTGGCATTTTAATTATTTTATTTCCTCCTGGAAACATTAGCCCATATTCAATATTGCAATCAATATAAGATGAATTACAAAGTCTGTATTGGTCAGAGGGGGAATTTCAAAGGAGAAATCTATAACATATAGAAGAGGGAAAGTTGTCAAAGCTAGGCAGTAGAAATAACATGAATGAAATTATTTAACTCAGGAGAAACTGTGCAGGTCTATAGATGTAGGAGGAGTAGATGGAGAAGAATGAGGAAAAGGACAGGAAGGATAAGAAAGACAAAAAGTAGACAGAATTCTTTTGACTGGTAAGATGAGGAAGTAGAGTTAAGGGCTCAATAAAGACTGAAACTGCAGGCCACGCCTGGCTGCTCTGGGGTAGGCACCTGCATCTTATGGTAACTACTTCACAATGAGGAAAAAGTAGCTAATAGTAATTAGAGGAAGTAATTACATGTTGCAGGAAGTCAGGGACCCCAAATGGAGGGACCAGCTGGAGCCGCGGCAGAGGAATATAAATTGTGAAGATTTCATCTTAATATGGATTATCCGTTCCCAAATAACACTTTTATAATTTCTTATGCCTATCTTTACTTTAACCTCTTAATCTTGTTATCTTCGTAAGCTGAGGATGTACATCACCTCAGGACCACTGTGATAACTGTGTTAACTGTACAAACTGATTGTAAAACATGTGTGTTTGAACAATGTGAAATCAGTGCACCTTCAAAAAGAACAGAATAACAGTGATTTTTATGGAACAAGGGAAGACAACCATAAGGTCTGACTGCCTGCGAGGTCGGGCAAAAGAGCCATATTTTGTTTTGCAGAGAGCCTAAAACGGACATGCAAGTAGGAGAGATATCGCTAAATTTTTTTCCTAGCAAGGAATATTAATATTAATACCCTGGGAAAGGAATGCATTCCTGGGAGGAGGTCTATAAACAGCCGCTCTGGGAATGTCTGTCTTTTGCAGTTGAGATAAGGACTGAGATACATCCCGGTCTCCTGCAGAACCCTCAGGCTTACTAGGGTTGAGAAAACTCCACCCTGGTAAATTTGTGGTCAGACCAGTTCTCTGCTCTTGAACCCTGTTTTCTGTTAAGATGTTTATCAAGACAATACATGCACAACTGAACATAGACCCTTATCAGTGGTTCTGCTTTTTGCCCTTTGAAGCATGTGATCCTTGTACCTACTCCCTGTTCTTACACCCCCTCCCCTTTTGAAACCCTTAATAAAAACTTATTGTTCTGAAACTCAGGTGGGCATCACAGTCCTACTGATATGTGATGTCACACCTGGCAGCCCAGCTGTAAAATTCCTCTCTTTATATTGTCTCTCTTTATTTCTCAGCCAGCCGACACTTACAGAAAATAGAACCTATGTTGAAATATTGGGGGTAGGTTCCCCCAATAATTACACTTTGTCTAAAGCAACACTACCTAATAGAAATATAATGCAAGAAACACATACAGTTTTAAATTTTGTAGAAGACATTAGAAAGTAACAAAAAGGAAAATCTATTTAATAATATATTTTATTTTATCCAATGTATCTAAAATATTCTCATTTCAACACGTAACCGATATTTTTAAAATTATTTGAGATAGTTTACATTTTGTACTGTTTTGAAATCTGATACATATTTTACACTTACAGTACATCTCAATTTGGACACCAAATTTTCATTGGAAATACTTGATCTGTATTTAGATTTCATGAAATTAAATCTCATGAAATTAATAATTTCATGAAATTAACAGTTGAAAAAAACAGATTTGCAGAGGCACCAAGTTGTTCCAAACATTCTTGAAGTATTTCCAAAAGTAAATTACCAGTTTTAAAGTTAGCATTAATTAAAATTAAAAGAAATTTAAAGTTTAGTTCCTCGGTCACACCAGACACATTTCAAGCAATTGATACATGTAGTTAGTGGCTACCATATTGCACACCCCAAGCCTAAAGCTTGCACCACCTTAAGAAAAAGCCTTGGCCAGGCACGGTGGCTCAAACCTGTAATCCCAGCACTTTGGGAGGCCGAGACGGGCTGATCACAAGGTCAGGAGATCGAGACCATCCTGGTTAACACAGTGAAACCCCGTCTCTACTAAAAAATACAAAAAACTAGCCAGGTGAGGTGGTGGGCACCTGTAGTCCCAGCTACTTGGGAGGCTGAGGCAGGAGAATGGCATAAACCCAGGAGGCGGAGCTTGCAGTGAGCTGCGATCCGGCTACTGCACTCCAGCCTGGCGATAGAGCGAGACTCCATTTCAAAAAAAAAAAAAAAAAAAAAAGCCTTGGGAGAATTTTGTCAGAAAGTTGTACTGTAGACAAAGACTACATACCAAAGGAAAGAACTTTCATAAAATAAACATTAAAGTTTGAGTGTGCACATCTGCGAGAGCTTTGGATGTTCTTTCCAGGCAGCACAGGGGAAAAAGCACATGGCTATAGATCCACATTATCTTACTCTTCTCTACCCTTTGGCTCCACTGCCTGAAAGCAACACTGACCTGGGGTATAGAAGCAGCTCCCTTCTTGTAAACTGCTGGATGATGGAAGCAATCTGTAAAGTAAGGTAATGGGGCCGGGCACAGGGGCTCACACCTGTAATCCCAACACTTTGGGAAATCTTGGGTGGATCACCTGAGGTCAGGAGCTCAAGACCAGCCTGTCTAACATGTTGAAACCCCGTCTCTACTAAAACTACAAAAATTAGCTGGGTGTGGTAGCGCATGCCTGTAGTCCCAGCAATTCAGGAGCCTGAGGCAGGAGAATAGCTTGAACCTGGAAGGCGGAGGTTGTAGTGAGCCGAGATTGCACCACTGCACTCCAGTCTGGGTGACAGAGACACCATCTCAAAAAAAAAAAAACAAGGTAGGGTAATGAGAGTCAAGTAAGGAGACAAGAAAATGAAAGAAATTCACAAGCTTGGGTTGTGAGTCCAAAAATCTATTGTTTGAGGGTGGGTTTTTTTTTTTTTTTTTTGCTTTTAATCATCATGTTGCTGCAATATTGGAAGAACTGTATAATATTAGAAGAAATATCATATTGGTATCAATAATCTTCATAAATTCAAAGGGTCATACTAACTCAAAATTGTAGACTTTCAGCTTTTGTTTTATTTTTGTCTGTTTTATTCTTATTCCTAAAACTCCATACCTAAGCCCACAGCAGAACAACAATTATTTGGTTAGCAAACAAATTAATAAATGGATTCAAAGTTTCCCATGCAATAACCATACAGCAGAAACAGTACCACACAGAATCTTGTTCCAAATCTAGTCATTTCTTTCAGCAAACATTTTTATATATTCACTATGTGTTAGTCACTCTATTGGATGCTGTGTATATAGAAATAATAAACACAAGAAAGACTGAAGCAAAAAGAAATTTATGATGCACTCTTTCACACAGAAAAATAATCTTGACATCATTTACAATATCCACTTGATTAATGGTGGCTTTATTTTCCTCAAATATTGTATAAAATGTTAAAACGCAACTTAATCAGAGGCCACCTGATTCCATCTAACTCTTAAAACTTTACAAAACCTCTATTAGTAGAAATAAACATTTCTCCTACAAAAAAGTATTATAGATTTGACTCTATCTGGTTTTATTTATCTTGCCCTAATTAGGCATTTAAGTTATCTTTCCAAGTACGTACTGGAGTTTTCCTCTAATTCTTTGCTTAGCCCAGGTGATACTTTTTTTTCTATATTAAGACTTTTCAGAGCAAGCAAATCATGGGCACACTTCCAAAATGTATAAGAATTAGAGAAAGGAGCTGATTGCTTAATTCTTGCCTCTGACTCGGAGCTCACGTTAATTAGCTAAAGCCAGAGCCCTCGGCACGCTCTCAAGATCTCCATGATCCACTGATTAGCAATGACAAGGCCATCTGGTTTACCCGCAGTACCTTGGAGAAAATTTCTCTTGGCATAAAAATTAGGGATGCCTGTAATTTAGAATGAGTCAAGTGTTGCCATCACATTTAAAGGAGATGATGTCTGACTACAATATGAGGCCTGTCCCAAAGGAAGCTAAGTTTGTACACACCAATGCCATGATCTTAAAAATTATCCCTGCTCTCCCTATTTGGGTAATCTTCTCCTACCTACCATTTAGTGATCTTTCTCCTCATCTCCTCTTGTAATTGTTTTTCTTTCTTCTGCAATTACTGCACCTAAATTGGCAAACTTCAATTTAAGGCTTGTATGTAATTTTTGGTTGATTTTCAAATAGCTCTTCATGAAAGGGATGCTAAAATACAGAGGATAAAGGAGTTGGAACTGTCAGAGGGATGTAGCTGGGAAAACAAGAATTGGCTTTTGGATGAAGCCAAGGTGAACTGTGTTCTTTCCTACTCCCTCATTATCCGTGCAGCCTGGACCAAAAACTGCAGAAGAAAGAGAGCACAAGATTGAGAAAGGTTTCCTTGCAGAGAGATTGGTCAGGTGCTCACTGGTGTATCTTGATGTAATTAGCCGCACATACTGAACTATTGAAGACAGCAAGCACTCTTGGCTTCAAGCCAGTGATTTCCAACCACTGTTTCCAGGTTATTTTATTCCAGGAATATCAAATAACAGTATAAGCCTCATTCATTAGACCTCATTTCCACTTAGCGGTTCGGAATAAATGGTTACTATAATGTTGCCTGAGCATCTCTGGATCCAGGAACACTGTCGCTGTAAACACAACCCATCACCAGAGGACAGACCTAGACTAAGGATTGATGACAATAAAAGACAATTAAAAACTAGATTTCCCTGGGGAAAAATCCATTTGATGACAAAGCTTCAACAAGTATTCCTTTGTGAACTCCTAGATGAAATTTTCAAGACAAGCAGGAAAAGCACTGAAATGGCTGAATAGGTGAGCATTGTATGCCTGATTCATTAAATATATGCATTGCTAAATAGAACATATCTTGTCATTTAAATCAGCTTTCCCTTTGGATCTCAGGATATGGCCTTTCATGTATATCCACTGTGAGTCCCACAAGTTTGACATTCCCAGGGAGTTTTATAGGCTTTATAGTGTATTAATTTAAAATTTACAGCCAGGCACAGTGGTTCACGCCTGTAATCTCAGCACTTTGGGAGGCCGAGGCGGGTGGATCATGAGGTCAGGAGTTCGATACCAGCCTGACCAACATGGTGAAACCCTGTCTTTTCTAAAAATACAAAAATTAGCCAGGCATGGTGGCAGGCACCTGTAATCCCAGCTACTGAGGAGGCTGAGGCAGGAGAATCGCTTGAACCTGGGAGGCGAAGGTTGCAGTGAGCGGAGATCAAACCACTGCACTCCAACCTGGGTGACAGAGTGAGACTAAATCTCAAAAAATAAAATAAAATAATAAAATAAAATAAAATAAAGTTTGCTTCTTTAGTTTGCCCAAATTCTTTTAAGGCAGTGATGCTGAATTGTTTTTGGTCGAGTGCTTTCGCAAAGTTAGCATTTTAATTTGGCCTAATACTTTCCCTTGTAGTTAAACGGTCCAGACGGGTTTGAGAACATGTAAATACCCACAGATTCTTCCACTTCAGCTCTTTGTGAACAGAACGGTCTTGGATAATCCAACAGACATTATATACTCAGGTAGGAGAGAACAGACACACAGGCACAAGAATCTCTTATTCTGATGGGAGAAATTCTGTACTTTGTGTTAGAAACTGTATCTCACCAACCTGGAACAATTATAGACTTCTAAGAAACCCAGATTAAAATTCACATTGGCAGCCACACTTATTGCTCTTGATTATAAAAATTTCAACAGGTTTAGCTGTCATTTATCTGACAAAGTTCTATGCAAATTTGGGTATATTTCCAACACTGTACATGTCATTTATGGTTTCTTATGTTCAGTTTGGCAATCTTATATTCTCTGTAGAAATTCCTCTAGGTGTGCCAGTATCCACTCTCAATATTAAATTTCTTCCTCAGGTTTCATTGTTCTAAATAAGAAAATAAAAAGATGATTATATTGTTATTTTATAGCTTCTCTCTCATAAGGAAGTCAAAGCTCTGAAAAAACATTTAGCTTGAATAGAAAAAAAGGAGTAAATTGCTCTTTGGAGACGAGCATTAATTTTTTTCAACTGCCTTATGTGTCATTTAACAAATTATCTATTCCAAAGCACTAAATGGCTCTCTAGTGGTCAGACTAAATTAACAGCCCTGCAAACAGCAACCCTTTTCTGTATAATTTACTAATGGCCTTCATTATGTCATCTTGCCAACTCTTTCTAACTGTGACAAACATAAGCAAAGCCAGCTCTACAAATAGGCAAACTAGGAGACCACGCCCATTTCTCAGCAGTCAGTCCACAAGCAATTCACCTTTTCTACTTGAAATAAGACTTTATGAAGTCATTCAACAAATATGTATTTATTGAGGTCCTATTACGTGCCAGGTCAGTCTTCTTCAGGGGTCACAGGGCAACACATTCATAATCTGACAGGGTGGGATGACTTTTAGCTTCCTTCTTTTCATCCACTAACCGACAGGAGAGTATGACCCCAGAGAATGGATAATGGTATAAGGAAAAAAGACATAACATCACTAAATGCTTTCTAGAAGTCTTACCTATTATGAATAATCTTGATTATTACAACAACCAAGTGAGAAATAAACTAGATTATGTGTACAATTTTATAATTAAGAAAATTTGAGAGGTTAAATATAATTTGCCTAAAGACACACAGATGGTACAGTCTGAATTTAACTTATGTCAGTCTCACTTTTGAGCAAGGTTGAGCCTCATGTTTATATGATACATATGAATCAATTATAAGATACATATGCAGAAATGATGCAATTTTTGAATCAAAACATAGTGTTCAGATTAAGGAAATACAAAGTTCAGGTCAAGGGAGTTTTTAGTCCTTTCATCCTTGAGACTAACGGGTTAGAACATATCTGGAACATAATATATGTTCTAAATACTAAGCATCAAATTTTTAAGAAATTTTGACAAACTCGAAAATATGCCAAAAAATGGGCAACAAAGAAATAAGGGAGTTAGAAACATCTCATAGACAAACTATCAATGGAACCAGGAGATTCAGTCTGGAAAACAAAAAGCTGAAAAGAGGCCGGGCGCGGTGGCTCAAGCCTGTAATCCCAGCACTTTGGGAGGCCGAGACGGGCGGATCACGAGGTCAGGAGATCGAGACCATCCTGGCTAACACGGTGAAACCCCGTCTCTACTAAAAAAAACACAAAAAACTAGCCGGGCGACGTGGCGGGCGCCTATAGTCCCAGCTACTTGGGAGGCTGAGGCAGGAGAATGGCGTAAACCCGGGAGGCGGAGCTTGCAGTGAGCTGAGATCCAGCCACTGCACTCCAGCCTGGGCGGCAGAGCGAGACTCCGTCTCAAAAAAAGAAAAAAAAAAGAAAAAAAAAATGCTGAAAAGAATTATACAATGGCTGTCTGCAAATATTTGAAGACTGCCATCTTAGTCCATTTTATGCTGCTATAATAGAATACCTGGGTAATTTACAAAGAACAGAGATTTGTTTCGTATAGTTTCGGAGGCTGGGTAGTCCGATATCAAAGTGCTGGCACCTAGTTAAGGCCTTCTTGCTGCATCATTCCATGGTGGAAAGCGAGAGGATTAAAGAGCATGAGGGGGGCCAAACATACTTTTATAACAAACTCATTCTCACAAAAATGAACCCACTCAACATAATGACATTAGCCTACGCATTAGGGCAGAGCCCTTATAACCTGAACACCTCTGAAAGGCCTCACGTCTCAACACTGTTGCACTAGGATTAAGTTTTCAACAGATAAACTTTGGGGAACACATTCAAAGCATTGCGACTGACATGTAAAAAGGGAGGAAAAAAGCACAGGTTTGTTCTTCGTGGCTTCAGAAGACAAACAGGAAACCAGATGAGCTAGGAAAACAGAATGACCTTCCAACAATCCCTGTGTAGCAAATTAGGTAGGAATTGTTGAGCACATGGAAAGATGATGATTGTGAGCCTCTGAATACAAAGCCTGTGAACAAGTGAATACAAAGACATATAAAAGGCACCATCAGGAATTGATGGCTGAGTAGATAAGGGGTAGTCACAGAGGACCCCAATAGTTTGAGTCCCAGAGCACCTGTTTGGAGGTAGAGACACTGGTCACACCAACCTGTCCACAGCCACTTGCACTCTTCAGGGAACATCCAAGAGCAGAGAAATTATTCTAACCACAGTGGCAGACAGACCTGGGCTTTTATAGTAATTGTCCCCACTTCCATGTTCTACCCTTGGCTATCTTCCTGATCTGGGATGCTCTTACATGATATATTTACATGGCTCACAGCTCTACTTCATTCAAGCCTCTCTTTAAATGCCAAATCCTCAAAGACCTTCCTTAACAACCCTATCCAATGTACACTCTTCATTTATTTATATGCTTATTTTTATAGCACATACAATTAACCGACGTTATTTCAATGTTTTCTTGTCTCCTTCACTTGAATGTCAATTCCATGCACAGAAATGTTTTGTTCACTGATATATCCCCTTGCCTAGAACAGTGCCTGGTACATTGTAGACCCTCAAGGAATAGTTGTAAATTGACAGATTTTCTCCAAGTGCAGCTTACATCACTCCACAGCAAATATTTTCATAAGATTTCCTCTTGATGTAAAACGTACTGGGATAGATCACAATTTCTGCTACAGATTCACATTTTAATGTAAGAAAATGAGAAACATTCACTTACCCACAGCCCAAATCTAACAACCAGCTTTTCAGTACTATACCAAGGGACTGTCACTAACTCTTTTTTGAATTTTCAATCAAATCAATATCCAAATTAATTTAGTCATAATGTAATGTTACAGATCAAACAAAATACTATCCACATTGCCATTTTCCAGTTATATAAAATTAAACAAAAACTAGCAATTTGGGGTTTCAAATAGAAATTTTGAAATTTGAACATTCAAATTGAATATGCTTAAATCATTTGAGACTCTTAAATTTAGGGACCCCTAGATTAGCCAGGAAGATGCCGTTAGCCCATTCAAAATTAAATAAATTTAAAAAGTATACTACTTACTAACGTACATCCCCCAAACTGAAATGAATAGGTAACTGTTTTCTCTGCATTCCTTTTCTCCCTCAAAAGCTTGTCAACACAGTTTTGTCCATGATATGTAGAACAGATTAGAGAAACAGATGCCTGCAGTGTATTTAATGAAAGGTACCCAGAGGTATGCTAGTCACAATTACCACACAAAAACTTTACCCGAAGATGCTTTCCTACTCTTCCTCTATGTCCCAATTTAAAGGTAAAATGTCAAGTAGCTAGGGAAACCTTCAGAACATGTCCAGAGTTTGACCACTCTTCCCAACTGCCATGGCCCTGTCTGAGCCGCCACCATCTCTCACCCAGGTTGCTACGAGGCCTCCTAACCAGTTTCCCTGCCTCCTGCTTTGTACCATTCAACAAAGAAGCAAGTGATCCCTCTTAATCAGAAGTCAGATTGTGTCACCATGCTGCTCAAAACTGCAACAGCTGCCCAGGTCTTACAAAGCCTACAGGTCCTTCCCTTTGCTTCCAAGACCTCATCTCCTATTTCTCTGCCCCTTAATCTGCTCCAGTCACAAGGGGCTCCTTGCTATTCCTTGAATATGCACCTGCCTTAGGGCATCGCACTGGCTGTTCTCGTCATTTGGAATAAAACCTCTTTACAAGGTATTAGCTTGCCCAACTTCCTTGACTTCTTCACGTCTTTGTTTAAATATCATTTTCTCAGTAAGGCCTCTCTTAGACATCCTGTTTTCATCACAACCTGCTCCCCTATTCCTGTCTCAGCACCCACCTTTCCACCTTCCTGAGCTCTGCTTGTCTTTAATGTTGTCACAGTGTTTAACATCTTCTAATGTACTATGTATTTTACTCATTTTTTATGGCTATATATACTGTCTTTCTCCCTCCCAAATATTCCAGGGGTCTTTATTTTGTTCACTGATGTATCCAGGGAACCTAAAACAATGCATAGCAAATAGTGGGGGTTCAATAATATTTGTTGAATGTATTAATTAATAATTCTAACAATATAGCACATGCTGGCAGTCAACCAATCCATAAGTATGTTTTGAATGCTTAGGTGTGCTCTATGTGATCTTAGGCACTATGGAGGATTTTTTTTTTTTTTTTTTTTTTTTTTTTTAGCATAAAGCATCTGCCCTCTGAAAATGTAAGTTTCATTGGGGACATCATAGGTACAAAGCAATGTCAAAGAGCTTACATAAGGAACATGTTGATAAAGACCATTGGCTGTGCTAATAGTCTTTGTGTTGTTATACACTTATGCAACAGTTACTCACTGAGCACCCACTATGACCCAAGTACTGTGCTAGCCTGAAGATATTAATGCGAACAACATAGATGGGGTCCCTACCTTCCTGGGACTTATATTCTGATAGGACAAACAATGAACCAATGAATAAATAAACAACTATCGAAGAACCCTGAGGAAATAAACAAGATCTGTCATAGAGAACAACAGCAGTCACACCAATTACAATCACCAGGAGGAAGCCGGCAGAATGAACATCTGGACCTCACTTTCCTCTTGCCCTCCAGCCTCTAACTGATACCTCCACTGGGCCAACTGGAAGCCAGAAAGCACAGTGCACACAGAGCTAGCAGTGTACAGCGAGGCAGAGAAGATCTGGAGGAGCAAGCATGTGTGTGAGTGGGTACGTGTGTGTAAAAACACGCCCAAATATACCTCAAAGCCTCCTCAACCTTTCCTGATAGCTATTACATCCATCACAGTTTCTTCCTTACCTCTCTCCAGTGGGATAATCTGACTCTATTTCCCCATACATACTTCTTTTTCTAACAAATTTCATAGTGTGGAAGATAGCCATAGTCATCCCTTAAACGTGTATTAACTAGGTTCACGAATCTCAGCATCTTTAACTTTTTTCATAAAAAATGTTTTACCTTTTCAGTTTTAGTCTTCTAAAATCTGGTATAATTTCTCCCCATCTTTCAGAATATGTAAAATAAAATATTATATACAAATTTTACACCATTCATTAGTAGATTGATAGCTTATTTGCATAAAAAAGAACCTTTTCAAATTTGACTGACATGTTAAGACTAGCCCAATTTGATTTTTAAAGCTTTTTTAAAAAAATTAAGTGGCTCATGCTTAGGAACACCCATATTAACATGCATAGAAGATAACTTCATATTTAAATTCTCAGAAAGTAAATACAAAGCTATAACCTACCTCGGGCTCAGCAATAATAATACCTAACACTGAGCACTTCCTATGTGTCAGAAACTAGGCTAACTACTTTACATTATGTTTAATCCTCACAACTTAGGAAACAGACTATCATTATCCCCATTTTACAATTAAATTATACTGAGGAAGTTAGGTAACTTCCTCAAGGTCAAGCAGATATTATGTGGTGAGAACTGGATTCCAACTGTGCTTCTTCACAGTGGAGCCCCTACTCTACAAGGAAGCCATAGCAAAGCACCTGTCCATAGGGTTGTGGGGTCCAAGCACACTTCTCAGCCATTTTTCACATCTAGATATTTGCAAAGACATAGAATTTTGAGTACACTTATTGGTCACCCCATAATAACAATAAAAAATATGTTAAAGAGGTGCTATTAAGTGAAAAAAGCAAGTTATAGGAGAACTAAGAACATTATCATCCCATTTATAGAAAAACAAAGATGTTTTTAAATAGGTCTATCATTAAATATAATAGATAAATATATGGTACATAGATGCCAACGTGACTATAAGTATATATATTTGTAGTCATCGTTTCTAGAAAGATAAAAGAAAAATCCGTCAATACAGAGTTCCTCAGAAGAGCACTCAAAGGAGTAAGAAGTATTTATTTTCCCTACATACTCTAGACCATTTGAATTATTTACCGCAAACTTAAATAAGTTATCACATTAATTACACTAATATCCCATAAGAAAGCAAAGGCTGAGATGATAATTGAATAACTTTATCATGAAAGAACATTCCTGGCAATCCCAAATGTACCCAGTCTGGAATTTCTTCCAAGGTTATTAGTTTTAAATTCTTTGTTTCTTTTATCTTGCTACCTACATATGTTAACAACTGTTAGGAAAAAAATCAGCAACCATGATATACATATTTTAACTTGGCTTCATTAATGTCTTCCTAAATTAAATGCACCCTATAAACAAAATATATATAAACTGTCTCACTATAGGCTTTAAAACTTGTCAGCATTTAACAACCCACAGAGAGCAAACACTTGACCAGTGAAGACTGATAAAGCTATAACTTAATTGCTGATTCAAGAGGGACAAGTATTAAGACAATAGCTTTATTCTTCCATATTTCCCAGTTATGTTGATTCCAGCAGGTTGTCTACATGCTAAAAGCAAACAATTTTAGCAGCAGTTTGTGTAGCAGCAGTTTGTGTGGCAGCACAAACAGTACCGAGAATAGGTTCAACTACAGATCTTGGCACCTATCTTGTTAACTAGCCATGTCTTGAAATGGAACATCATGGAAGACTCTGGTTGCCAAAGATGAAGTATTTGGATTTTATTGTTCACAAATGCAATGTACTGTGACTAATGTGATACCAAATACTAAAATCCAAGTAAGAGTCTAGAGATGGTGAAGCCCAATTCAAAGTGATTAGTTACTGCAACAACTTGTTGGAGATCAAAATATACAGATATTAAATTCTCCATATCTCTTAATAGGAACTGGTTGAATAAATTAAGGCACATTCATATACCAAAACACAAAGCAGCCATTAAATTCATGCAAAACATTACAGAAATCAATATTCCACCTTATCATAAAACTTGACACTGTTTCCTCCAATGGTCATTTAACACCAGTGTCATGAACTGCTGAAAGCATAAAGTCTCACACACTATACACCTTGCTTGCTCAGCAAACAAGAGGAGTTTGCTACTGTCGCCAGCATTCCCAGTTTAATTCTCCACCAGTCCTAGGAAGTACATAACATTTGATGTCCTGCTAAGTATGATCAGTGTGCTTCTGCTCTATCTGCCAAGGGTCTTGCCCCATCTTAATTGCACAGAGTGATACTCACATCTCACCCCAACTAGTTCTCTTTTCTTGTCTTATTCTGTTGCATAGCTCCTGAAGCAGAAATAATTCTTTGATAATGATGCTATATAACACGGTGGTTAGAAATGTGACACTTTGTGGATCGTATAAGCCTGAGTTTGAATCCAAGTTCCACCCCTGACTACTCATAGGATCTTGGGCAAAGTATTGAATCTTTCTGTGACTTAGTTTTCTCATCTTTAAAGTAGAACTGATAGGTACACTACACATGGTTTAATGGATTAAATGAGATAATGTAGGATGACTGTGAAGTATTAGCACAGTGCCTGGCAAATAATAAGTGCTCAGCAAATAATAGGTTTTAATTCTAGAGTTTCTGAACCTTCTTCATTACATGATTTTGCCACCTTTTCAACATATCTGCAAAGATCAAAAATATTCAAACCATTATATTGGTACAGTAAAAGAATCTCTTGGTCACAGCCCATGTTAATCTAGATGGAATTTTGTTAGACACTCAGAGAAGGTCTGAATTTCTTTGCAATAAAGAAAAATCTGAATCTAATGCTTATGTATTTGTGCAGTGGAGTGGGGGGCATATAACAGTAATGTAGTCACTTTGTGCCGAGTTTGGTTAAAATTCAAAAACCTTAAAAACTAACATAAAATACACATGAGATTGCATCTGGGAAAATTGAATCAAATTAGTTCTCAACTTTGTGCTTGCAGGGACAGGAAACTGAATAAATAAAATCCATAGATCATACAAACAAAAGGAAATCTAGTTTAAAACAAGTTAGACCTCTTCTAACAACAGATGCTGGAGAGGATGGGGAGAAATAGGAATGCTTTTACACTGTTGGTGGGAATGTAAATTAATTCAGCCATTGTGCAGGACAGTGTGGCGATTCCTCAAGGATCTAGAGCTAAAAATACCATTTGACCCAGCAATCCCATTGCTGGGTATATACCCAAAGGATTATAAATCATTCTACTTTAAAGACACATGTACATGTATGTTTACTGCAGCACTATTCCCAATAGCAAAGACTCGGAACCAACCCAAATGCCCATCAATGAGAGACTGGATAAAGAAAATGTGGCACATACACACCGTGGAATACTATGCAGCCATAAAAAAAGATGAGTTCATGTCCTTTGCAGGGACATGGATGAAGCTGGAAACCATCATTCTCAGCAAACTAACACAGGAACAGAAAACCAAACACCACATGTTCTCACTCATAAGTGGGAGATGAGCAATGAGAATTCATGGACATAGGGAGGGGAATATCACACACTGGGGCCTGTCAGGGGGGTGGAGGGCTAGGGGAGGCATAGCATTAGAAGAAATACCTAATGTAGATGACAGGTTGATGGGTGCAGCAAAATACCATGGCATGGCNAGTGTGGCGATTCCTCAAGGATCTAGAGCTAAAAATACCATTTGACCCAGCAATCCCATTGCTGGGTATATACCCAAAGGATTATAAATCATTCTACTTTAAAGACACATGTACATGTATGTTTACTGCAGCACTATTCCCAATAGCAAAGACTCGGAACCAACCCAAATGCCCATCAATGAGAGACTGGATAAAGAAAATGTGGCACATACACACCGTGGAATACTATGCAGCCATAAAAAAAGATGAGTTCATGTCCTTTGCAGGGACATGGATGAAGCTGGAAACCATCATTCTCAGCAAACTAACACAGGAACAGAAAACCAAACACCACATGTTCTCACTCATAAGTGGGAGATGAGCAATGAGAATTCATGGACATAGGGAGGGGAATATCACACACTGGGGCCTGTCAGGGGGGTGGAGGGCTAGGGGAGGCATAGCATTAGAAGAAATACCTAATGTAGATGACAGGTTGATGGGTGCAGCAAAATACCATGGCATGGCACGCATATACCTATGTAACAAACCTGCACGTTCTGCCCATGTACCCCAGAACTTAAAGTATAATAATAAAAAAAAAAAAAGTCCACCCTCTTCTAAAGTCTTCTGGCTGGGAGGTTTGCAAATGTTACTGATTTCAGTTTCATCTGCAACAGTTTCAGTTGATTTTCAGTTTCAGTTTCATCGCAAATGTTACTGATTTCAGCTGAAAATGAAATTCACCAAGAAGAGGCAAGCATGAAAGAAACAAAGAAATAATAATAAAGATACTAAACAATGTACAACTAACTACTAGAGAGTGGGCAATGCCACAGTGCTCAGTGGTCAGCCCCTAATTATAAGGAAGTCTCCCTCATTTCAGATCTGCAAGAAGAAGGCAGTCCCAAAATAGCCCACATTAAGCAGCCTGGAAACCCACAGGCTCCCCAGCTTTGCTCAGACTTCCCGGCTTCAGGAAAAGAACCATATATAGTCTGAGTAAGTGATGTTGGCCTTACCCCACCCACTCACTCCTCCTTCACATGTACCTCTAAAAAAGTAAAAAGCAAGCCCATGTCACAATTGGCAGTCATGAGCTGAATCCACCTGATAGATGGGTTTTGTGTGGCTTGCAGAGTTTAAAAGGGAAAAAAAATTTTTTTGGTTGCCAACACTTAGAATGGAGAGATTCCACATAAAATCCAGATCTCTGGCTCCTCTTAAAATTTTAAAAGATTTTGCAACACCAGGCCAGCATCCCCAGTGGGAATAGGTAAGGGAACCCTTTTTTAAATGGAATGTACACTCTCCAATTTTCCATTGTTCCTACCACTCCCTGTTGTGACACCCAGCCCACTACACTCATTGACATTAGCTGCCTGGCACTGGTCAATATGTGAGTGCCCAGAGCCCACTGGTCATTAAGAACAGCAAGCCAGATGTGCCAAATGTCAACAGCAACCAATATGTCTATTAACTAAAACCAAAAATATAATAGCAGAGAATCTGATCATTTACTGGAAAAAAAAAAAAAAAGAAAAAAAAAAGAAACCTGGGTTGGCTATTAAAATATATGTTTCTTTCCTAGGACCACTACTGTGTGAAATTAGGCAAGTAAA
The DNA here is from genome assembly GCF_001698545.2 of Rhinopithecus bieti. NCBI lineage: Eukaryota > Metazoa > Chordata > Mammalia > Primates > Cercopithecidae > Rhinopithecus > Rhinopithecus bieti. The sequence goes on along the minus strand of NW_016803686.1, from coordinate 763,273 downwards.
CTAATCTTTCCTAAATTTCAGTGTCCTGAAGTAAGAAGTGGGGATGATAATACCAGTGTCATAGCACACGTTATGGAAGATAATTTGTGTTAAAGTCCTTTATAAGGTAGAATAAGTTAAATACAGATTATGATACTGAATTACTCTAAGCAATAGCTGACACAAGAATAAATGAAAGTTATGCTATAGATGTTTAACGCTACCACACACACACACACAAATCTAATTCATTGACCTGCTAATGATTTCATGTTATTCTCCATACTTTGTAAATTCAAAATGCATGCACTTAAATGCTACAGCCACAATTTAAAATTCTTTGTTAGCAAGAGAAAGAAAACTTAAAGGAAAAAAGGAAAAAATAATGCCTTTGTACCTCATTATTCTTAGGATTAATTAGAATTTGGTCATAGATTCTGGTTTTCTAAAAGTTCATGGTATATCAGAGGAGCTTAATTGAAGATTTGGAGAAGGCACAGGTCATTCACTGTACATCTGCCTAGAACTTCATTAAGCAATGTCTGGACCTGATTGTACCCATAAAATTTCTGTGCCCAAATGAATTTCAAATAAAGCTTCCTAAAGGGACGAGAGTCTATTAAATCCCTTCCTCCTGAAACTGCGGGCAGTATTTAGGAGACGAGATGACACTGACTGAGCACCTCATATCAGGCTCCCTTAATAAACCAAATAATTTCAAACCTTGGGACACAAATAACATCAGCAGAGGCAAGGCGATGGCCAGAACGGGAAGCTGAAATTCTGAAACAAGCAAAATTTCTCACAATTTCCCTTCATCAGGCCATCAATCACAGAGCTGGACAAAGGGAATTTGTCTTAGTAAGTGATGCATGAACTGCCTCAATCTTGGTGCCTGCTCCACAGAAAACCACTGTGAACCTCCAAGAAACCACCATGTCATCCAATGCTGTCCCCAACAAATGATAGGGACCCTGACCCGGGCACAGTCTGCCCACCTCCCTCAAAATAAAAGAAGCAGTGATATTCTCTGAGAATACGAACCAAAAAATACCCCAGATAAAGGGTATTACTTTGTCTTTCTCATAACATGTAACTGCAATAAATAGATAGATAGATAGATAGATAGATAGATAGATAGATAGATAGATAAGAGATTTGTGTGCATGTCTCTATCTCTTCTAGCTGTAGGGCCCAGTGCTAGTGTATAGTGACCACCCGATTCATATTTCTTAAGTTGTGCTAAATTGTCTTCATTCTCCATTTTCTGACTTAGCAGCACAAAAGACCTAAAAATCTCCAAGCACTTTATTTATCTGGGACCTCCTCTTTTAGGCCACAGAATCCATTATGGTACTGTGCTCACCACAACTGGACAAAATGATAAAACTTTGAAATATAAGACTTAGGTCAAACTGTGCACAGTGGAATATCTCCTGGATTCTGTAAAGGCAGACTGATAATGCAATCGTGGTACACCACCACTGATCCTGCTCAGCCCTTAAAATTCAGGCTCTGAATGGGAGGAGCGGGATTCTCCAGCTCCGCTCCGCTCCTGCGCTCCCATCGCTTCACCGCTAGGGAGCAGCCTAGCCAGTGTTCCCACAGGGTCAGAGCTGGAACTGCACACTGGAGAGCTAAACAGACCAAGCGTTCAGTTTCTGCCTCAGGCACTCACTGACAGTGCGAATACAGTAACTTCAAATCCCTGTGCTTTGGTTTTGTCATCTGTAAAATGGGATAATAGCTCTTACCATAGGACCCCTGCGAAGATTAAATGTATATAAAGGGCCTGGCACCCAGCCTGGCACAGAGTAGTGGGGTAATAGAGGCCACCACCCTCGTGTAGGGAGAAGAGATGTGCAGTGACCCCGAGTCAGCTTGAAGATGTTGCTGTGATCAAGCTTGGAGTGGGCTTCCAGACTCCCTGCTGTCACCCCGGGCTCTGGCGCCCAGGGCAACACTTCTCAAGCCTTTCTATCGGAACCACCCCTAAGTGTAAAGAGCGTGAATGTATGCCCTAGGGCCTGTTGGAAGCTTCCAAATTCATTCCTGTTTTGTGTTAAACCCTCATGTCTTTTTAATTTGCTCCCAAGCAAATTTGTCTTGGTTTTAATGTCAAAACAATATTCCCCCCCTTCTATCTCTGAGAAATATGAACCTTTAGGGAGGCGTGCTGTAATCATATGGTGACTTTGCTGACCCGTCGGCACCTTCCCACACAGTTGAGGACACATGTGCCTCAGTGTGCTACCACGTGGGACTGCCCTTCCATTCGCATAAGTGAGAGTGTGGGTCCACCTTTGAATATTGTAGCCTCTCATGAATTTTTTTTTTTTTTTTTTTTTTGAGTCGGAGTTTCACTCTCGTTGTTCAGGCTAGAGTGTAATGGCATGATCTCGGCTCACTGCAACATCCACCACCCGAGTGCAAGCGATTCCCCTGCCTCAACCTCCCAAGTAGCTGGGATTACAGGCGTGTGCCACCACGCCTGGCTAATTTTGTATTTTTAGTAGAGACGGGGTTTCACCATGGTAGTCAGACCGGTCTCAAACTCCTGACCTCAGTTCACCTGCCAGCCTCGGCCTCCCAAAGTGCTGGGATTACAGGTGTGAGCCACCGTGCCCGGTCAGCATCTCATGATTAATAAATAAAACCCCAAGGCCCTGAAAAACTAAAGGATTTTCTCCCAATCACAATGTGGAAGGAGTTGGCTGAAACAGGGACCAGCCCTCTGAGGTCAGCCTACTTTCATCTCTGGTCATAAACATCTTAAAAACAGAACACGACACATTCGTGAACAAAGTTAGACCAATCATAATGCCAAAGTGATCTTAACAGAATCACAAGTGTCATAGGCACCCTAAGGGAAGGTTGTAAGGCATCCCTTAATGTCATAACATTTGAGAGAAGTGCCTGCTGTTTACCAAACACAGATGAATAAATAAAGGAAATAAAAAAATAAATGCACTTCAATGGCTCTGTTTGGGAAGAAGGATGAAGAATTTGCATTTGAAATCCTCATAAAAGTCACATTAACCAAAGTTGTGTTTCCATAAGACACAGTATTTGCAGATTGAGATTGGGTCATCTGCACTGACCCTATGTGGCTGTTTCTGACCAAAAACGGATGCAGATTCCGACTAGTTCATAGCCCTTAGACAGGAGTAGCTATTGGCAAGCATTGCAACAGCTGTAGGGAGATCAGACTTTCTTAATACTCAATATCCAGAATGACAATACTACATGCACATATTTTGAAAAAAAGAATATATACATTTACAGTGAGAGAGCTTCAAAATATTTTGCTGAGGAGAGGTATAATGTAAGTTATAAAATAATATCTAAATTCAAATAAGCACTAATATTAAAAGATAACTACTCTTTTACGTTTAACTAAAATATTAAGGTGATTCTTAAATCGAACTTTAAATGATGTCCATGATATGTAAATCTTAAAAAAAAAAAAAAATTGGTATTTTCGTGTCTTGCCACAGTAGAGATGATCAGATAATTACCTCTAGGGGGAGCTCAAGGCTTTGTCTCTACTCAATCTTTTCTGCTTTCCCTGTGTTCCATGACAGAGCCCTTGGGACCTCTCCACTTGGGAAAAGATGTTCCACCCCATCCCTCTCATCCTTGAAAAATTGCAAAATCTGGAGTGGGAGGAGGTGCTCAGGAGAAAAGAAAGTCTGGGAAAACTAATGGGCCCATCTCAGCCCACCAGGTGGTTATTTTTCCCTTTGGGGATAAAGCCTAACCATTATAAACCCAGTGTTTGCCCGGAGGAGCCCCTTAGCAAATCCCTCAAACTACCAGTGGCAGCAGTATGAAACTGGACACTCACGCCCCATCATCCTTGGCTTCTTCGGATTACTGACTAGTACTCTCAGCACTTGTGGCTGTATAAGTACTGCTATAATTTATACCAGCATTTCCCAAATGGACTTTCAAAGAACACCAGTTTGACTGTAAGTTAGCAAATGTTATGTAAATAAAGGGTTGCCTGTCAAAGAAGTTTAGAAAACACTGGGTTAAACTAAGTTCAAACGTGTTCCTTTGTGCAGGACTTCTCACAGCCTGCAATGCATGATGACTCTCCAAAAGAAGGGACAAGCTGGAAGTGTTTCTCAAGTTTACATGACCACAGGTCTCTCTTTTAAGGGCTTCCTCTTAGGCCTGTGGTTAGAAAACTCCCTCAGACATTTTGCTCAAGATTGCTGAGGTCGTGGTTGAGAAAAGTAGCACAGATTTGGTTGTTGTTGGTTTCTTTTTTAAAAAAGTAAAAAAGGAAAAACAACTCAGCCGAGTATATTTCAGACAAAAAGGGAGAGTCTGGTCTGAATTATCTGGACATCTGCTTCAATTAGCCATTCTAATTTACATGTACAATGAAAGCTTTAGGGTCCCACCTCCCTGCCATCACCTAATATTGTCTATGCTAGGGAACTCATGAGGCCAACAGCATACAAAAATTTGGATTTATACTCAAAACATGACTATTTACATCACAAAATGAGATCCCCCATAAAACTCTTTAAATCACAGATTCTCCCACCACGTTTAAAAAATGATTCTACAAAATAACAGTTAAGTTTACCCACTTACACATTCTCAACAAAACTCCTGGCTCACAGAGAGACGCAGTTGCATGTGGCATTACACAGTGACCATTGCTTTAAATATACACAGATGTAAACCACTTCTTTTTCAAATTGTTTCATATAAGCTTTTTTCAATAGAACACAAATGATTTTTTTAATTATTTTGCCTCACTGCTTTTCTACCACATCTAGGCAAGTACGATCTGCATAAAAAATTGCCAGTCATGCCATTTTGCTACCCAGGTATAAGGTATGTTAAGGCCATGTTGCTACTACTAGTCACCATGCTCATGAGATGGGGTCACTGGGTGGTGAATACAGTGGTCCTGGGGGAGGTGGATCAGGATCACTGACAGGCCTTTTTGAACTCTAGTTCTTAGGCAACTGCCGTCAGATTCTCCCCTCAGGTGAGAGCCACTGCTCCATGGTGTTAAAATGACAGAAAAAAAGTTGTATCCCAAAGAAATATTAGAGCAGGAAAAGTATTACAAATCAGAAATATAGGACTACAGTTTCCAAAGTGGAGTTATGTACCCCAGAAAATATGTTTTAAAATAACATAATTTCTGTTTATACTTTTATCTCAAAAATTAGAAATTAGACTTTCTTAATAGTTAATATACAGAATAACAATACTACATGTATATGATTTGAAGAAAAAAGGAATATGCACACATTTTATAGAGAGACATTTTCAAACCATTTTGCTAATGAGAAGCACAATTTAAAAGTTGGGAAACCAATGGTATAGAGAAAATTATGCCTCTGCAAGCATATTTCAAGTTAATTAGACAATAACTTAGACAGATGTGAGCCTGCAGTCCAATAATGGTCTCCCATTGTCAAACAAATGCCAAGATAAAACTAAACTTATTTCTGAAATGGTTCCATGTTATTATAAGAGCAAATTTCACATTTTACTAACACTGTCACTTGAGTAGCAAATAATAAACTTTGGAACTTGGACAGCAAATAGAGAAGGAAAAAAACAAAATTAAAATTAGGCTGTTAAACCCATTGGGTTCACGATCTGGGTTCTCTGCTCAAAAATATCAGCAACTTGTAAATTTTGGGCAGTATTTTCCAATCAACAAATATTAATCAAGAGCTGCCTCAACATATTCACTTTTAAATTGAAAAGTAACCTGAATATTTTGTTATTTTGAGTGGGAATGAAGCTTGTGAAACTTATAAGCATATTCAATTGAATTTATTACCAATTAAAAGACATACATAATTAGTTTGAGTAAAAAGTTTGAGTCTTCTTCCAAGACTATAGGGCAGTGTTTACTCAATGCAGAATCTTCCAAGTTTACTCAAACTGTTGGCACAGTTACCTGGAAAACATTTTCCATAAGATAAATTTTATTTTCCTTGGGAGGGTAAAATCAAAAGCAAAATTCAGGCTTCTAAGATTAATTATATACAAGTGGAATGAGTTAATATAAATATGTTCCAATAGTCACATGCCTTTCAGATAAAAAGAAACATACATGTTCACATAAAAGGCTGATATAAAAACTATATACAAAATATTTTTGCCTTTCTGTTAAAGCATACTCGTCAACTGGTAACATTTGTAGTATACTTCTGGAGATAAATTGAAGACCTAGAGATTTGTCAATACCTTCACACTCCGTAACATGTTCTAATTCTAGGAAAATCTTATAAGGACTAAGTTCTTATAAAAGCATTTTGTATTATTAATCATTATACAATTCCACTCCCCTTCACTCTAATATTGTTGCTTATTATAAAAATTAATCAGAGCCATTTAATCATATTATGGAAAATGATCTCTGCCTTTTCCTTATATTCACCTAAAAGGCCCTGCCATAAGCAGATCAGGATCTGAATCTTCCATAATAGAAGTAATAACAAAAGAACCTCAGTAAAGCATTATACCAGATACCCTGGTCTATTAATACTACAGGGGAGTCATCCACAGGCACCACTGACATCAGCACCATGAAGAGTCACCTGGGACTGAATGATTTCTAGGACTTTTCAGCCCCAGTATTGAAGATGACTTCCACCCAGTACTTTGAAAACAAATCTCAGAGGCAGAAACCACCAATTACCATGTGCTGCATTGCATTGTTTTATTCCTGCTGGATTAAAGTTATAAATTAATTGTTAGTCGACATCTCCATTTTTAATCATGGTAATCTCAAGAACTTTACCCCTAACAAACCACTGGGTTAAGGACTAATTACTCAGGTACTGGCAAAGTCAAACAATCCATATCAAAATTAAAGGCACATCCAAATCAGTTATGGGCATATTTCAAACTGTAGTAATAATCCTTGTCCTAGTTTTGCCTATCTGGCAGGTGCCACGTATATGTCTCCAGAGTCTGAAATGCTGCGGGGTAGTCATTGGCATACCAGATGATGCAATGGGTCATTCTGCAACTAAAGAAACATGAGGGACTAACTCCAGTTCAACTGCAGATGACATTCTCTGAGCAACCTTCTAATCAACAGACTCCAGACAATAGCACAGATCTGATTGATCATGTCCCAGAGACAATGGTATCTCCTTCAGTTTAGACTGAAGAATGACCAGAAGACGGTAACCAAAAATTGAAACAGAACTCACAGCTTGCAAAACTGGACCAAATTGTGGCATCAATAAAACAATCTAAGCTCAGATTCTTTAACAGCAGTTTGCTCGGGCTCTATCTTCCAAGATAAGACACAAGCTCACCTGGATCACAAATTCTACTAGTTCCCATCAAGACTATTCTGTGACTAACTCTAGTCCTCAAAACTCTAGATTTACCCTTCTCTAACTTCCCTTTGGAAACACCTAAGTTCATCCATGGTGTGCATGCTTCCCTGCTGAGGCAAACTATTAAATTTAACCCTTTTATTTTTACTGTAGCTGTATTTCTGATGGTCTTTGGTCAGGGGGTCTTAGCAAAGGCCATAAAGTCACCTTGAAGCATGCTGAGTCTTGATAAAGAGGGTTTGTGGGTAAGGTGTATTTTTTAAACAAAGGAGAAGAAAGAGAGGGGACCCAAAAAATTGAAAATAGAAAGAAAATGGGGCTTCTTCCTCAATATCAAATTCCAAGGCCCTGCAACTTCCTCATCTATGCTGTTTCCAGTGAATAGAGAAACCATAATAAGGTTCTTTGTAAAACAATTTGATGCCTAGTCTAGTTGCTATATAAATATCAGTGAAAACAAAAATAGCAAAACATTTTCATACATATAGATATATAGTAACTTATAAGTTTATAGCTTATAAGTTTGTAACTTATTACCTATAATACTGGTGCTGTTCTCATTTTAAAGGCAGTCTCAGAGGATCTAGGTACCTAAATTAGCATCACGCAGCTTTAAATATTGCAACCAGAACACAAACTCAATTACTAACCACCATGATAAACTCCTTTCCATATTTTTTCAGATTTTATAAAATAAGAATCTGTGTCACCTTTTGCATAATAAAAAAAAAATTGGAGACAAGTTATTGTTTTAGAGGAAACAAAGTTCACTTTTAAAAAAATGTAGATTGGGCACCATGGCATGTGCCTGTAGTCCCAACTACTAGGGAGGCTGAGGCAGGAGAATCACTTGAACCCGGGAGTTCCTTAAAGCTAGGAGTTTGAGGCCAGCCTAGGCAACATCAAAAGACCCTATCCTCTAAGAAAGAAAACTTAAATAAAATAAATTAATAATAAAATAAATGTTATGAACAAAAAAAATCTTTTTAATCATCATTTTCAGAGACCATAGCCTTTATGCAGTCAGAAGAAATTTTCATCGCACACCATAACCAAAAGTTTTACTTAGTTAACAAATACTCAGTAAAGTAGTCCCCCGCAACCACCACTTATCTATAGTTTAATTTTCTGTGGTTTCAGTTATGCATGGCCAACCAAGGTCCAAAAATATTAAATGGAAAATTCCACAAATAATTCACAAGGTTTTAATGGAACAACATTCAGCTCCATCCTGCTTTGGAGATGAATTATCCCTCGTCCAGTGTATCCATGCTGTAGACCCTACCCACCTATTAGGCACTTAGAAGCCATCTCAGTTATCGGATCACTGTTGCAATATTGCAGTGCAATAGAAGTGCAGGGTTCAAGTCACCCTTATTTTGCTTTTATTACAGTGTATTGTTATAATTGTTCTACTTTCTTATTGTTAATCTCATACTCTGCCTAATTTATAAATTAAACTTTATCATAGCTATGTATGTATATGAAAAAACTTAGTATATATAGGGTTGGTACTATCCACAGCTTCAGGCATCCACTGAGGGTCTTGGTAATGCATCCCCACAGATAAGGGGGAACTGCTGTAATACTACCAAAGTTTTCAACCTCACCTCACTGTGAGGTCAAACACAGTCAAATGCTTTACAAAGGCACCAGTCATGCTATCATCCGAGTGGAATAATCACCTTTGAAACGGTCAGCAGGATTTGAAATGTAGTCATGGCTCAGGTAAAAGCAATGGCCCATGGAGAAACTTAGAGCATTTCATTAAAATGGGCTATTAAGCACATTCATAGTTCATAAAACTTAATGGTCTGTCTGCAATGATTTATTTTTAAGTCAGCCAGAGGCTGTTAGGAAACCAAAACATGACCAAATATCATCAACTACTCTGTCAAACTTAATGTGAGAATTTAAAGTCTCACCACAAACTTAACAAATGAACTAACTTCTCCCCGCATGCGCTGAACGTCTCCACTTGAATAAATTAAAATGTTTCCTGACCTACCAGGACTTTCTGTGTACTAAAAGGATATATTCTTTCCAGAGTACTAGTTTAGATATGTCATGACAGAGTCACAGGGACTCATTAACGTTACCCACACAAAAGACTCAAATGAAGAGAAGACACAAGATGGCATCTCTGAAAATCAGGACACTCTTTTTACTGGTAAGAAGAGGTTTAAAAAAGAATATTAATAGAAAATAGTTCCCTACAACAGAGGTTAAATGTGAAGGTCTACATTTGACAACATCTGTCTTAGTCCATTTTGGATTGCTATAAAGGAATACCTGAGGCTGCGTATAAAGAAAAGAGATTCATTTGTCTTACAGTTCTACAGGTTGTGCAAGGAGCATGGTACCAACATCTGCTTCTGTTGAGGGTCTTGGGGAGCTTCCACTCACTGTGGGAGGCGATGGGAACAGGCATCACATGGCGAGAAAAGAAGCAAAGACTGGGGAGGAGGTGCCAGACCAGGCTCTTTTTAATAACAATTCCCAGGGGAACTAATAGCACGAGAACTCACTCATTACCCTCCAGGATGGCACTAAGAAGTTGTTTTTTTTTGTTTTGTTTTGTTTTTTAAATACTTTAGGTTCTGGGTTACATGTGCAGAACATGTAGTTTTGTTACATAGGTATACCCGTGCCATGGTGGTTTACTGAACCCATCAAACCGTCACCTACATTAGGTATTTCTCCTAATGTTATCCCTCCCCCAGGCCCCCACCACCCACAGGCCCAGATGTGTAATGATCCCCTCCCTGTGTCCAAGTGTTCTCATTGTTCAATTCTCACTTGAGTGAGAACATGTGGTGTTTGGTTTTCTGTTCCTGTAATAGTTTGCTGAGAATGATGGTTGTCAGCTTCATCCATTTCCCTGCAAAGGACATGAACTCATCTTTTTTAAGGCTGCATAGTACTCCATGGTGTATACGTGACACATTTTCTTAATCTGGTCTATCAATGATGGACATTTGGGTTGGTTCCAAGTCTTTGCTATTGTGAATAGTGTCGCAATAAACATACATGTGCATGTGTCTTTATCATACAATAATTTAGAATCCTTTGGGTATATGCCCAGTAATGGGATTGCTGGGTCAAATGGTATTTCTAGTTTTAGATCCTTGAGGAATCGCTATACTGTCTTCCACAATGGTTGAACTAATTTACCCCCCGACCAACAGTGTAAAAGTTTTCCACAACTTCTGCAGCATCTGTTGTTTCCTGACTTTTTAATGATCACCATTCTAACTGGTGTGAGATGGTATCTCATTGTGGCTTTGATTTGCATTTCTCTGATGGCGAGTGATGATGAGCATTTTTTCATGTGTCTGTTGGCTGCATAAATGTGTTCTTTTGAGAAGTGTCTGTTCACATCCTTTCCCCATTTTTTGATGGGGTTGTTTGATTTCTTCTTGTAAATTTGTTTCAGCTCTTTGTAGTTTCTGGATATTAGCCCTTTGTCAGATGGATAGACTACCGAAATTTTTCTCCCATTCTGTAGGTTGCCTGTTCACTCTGATGATAGTTTCTCTTGCTGTGGCATCACGAAGTTTTTAAAGGATCCACTTTCGTGATCCAAACACCTCCCACCTGGACCCTAATGTTGGCCCAACATTAGGGATCAAATTTTAACATGATATATGGAAGGGACAAACATCCAAACCATATCAACTGATAACCAGAAAATGTGCAAATTCAGTGCCGTCCTCATAGATTTTTGCATTTCCATGTAAACTGCTAAGGGGAAATTTCCGTTTAAAGTGCTAGCTGTTTGTTAATCAATAAATCATTTTATGCACACCTGCATTTTTTTTCAAAATCAGCAGCTCAAGTGTCAAGGGACTCACCTTCATTTCTCTGCAAGACACTCATTCAATCAGCATGTGGCCAAATTGATGACTCTTCATTTTATGTTGGCATTGTTTCACAAATCCACACAATTCTAGAAAATAGAATAGTGAGTAATAAAGATGACCAAAAGAACAGTAAAACAGAAAATAATGTCCTTAATTAACCACAAACTGGGAGCCATTTCAAGGTAAAATTACTATCAAGCATATTATTAGTTGCTTTACATATTATTACCTGTTCTTGATATTGCATTTGATATAGTATGTAAAGCAGGATTAGGTATACAGTAATTATCAGAGAAATAGAATTGATTAGTAAATATAAGAAAAAAATAAGAATGCAGAATTAATAAAAGAATAAATGTGTATCTGTGCTTTGCTAAACCCCACATTTGCTCTATTGGGAAGCATTTCTTTCCTCTGAACTCAAGAAATACTAAGCCTGCCTCAAACAATTCTAATTAAAATCTGTCACATCATTTCTTTGACATGAAACTTTTAATTCACATCTTTTGATGTCTTGTGTCTATATTCCACTTTCTACCCTTGCTTTGTTACATATTGCCTCTCAATTTTAGTAACTTTATTGCCCTTCTGATTACAAAGGTAATGCATGCATAGTGCAAAAAATATCAGAAAATATGAAAGATTATAAAGAGGAATAAAGGTCATAACCCAGAATTAACCACTGATAATATTTCTGTAGCTTTCTTCCAGACTTCTACTTATTTATGTATTCAAAATGAGGCCATACCACATATACTATTTAATATCTTTTATTTATTTTCAAAACATTTTGACCTAGTACTATAGAATCAGCCTCTGACTCCCAACAAATCCATGGGATCAAAACACTTCAGCACAGGTCTGAGAATGTTTTATTTAGTTTGCAGGTAAATACCCATCAAGGTATCTATACAAGAAGATTTACTGTAGCATTGTTTGTACCAGTCAAAACTGGAACTACCAATGGGAGTCTGGTTAAATAAATTATGAGCCACTATACAATGGTATATTAATAAGGATTCTCCAGAGAAACAGAACCAGCAGGATAAATGGATAGATAGACAGATACCTAAGAAGGTTTATTATGAAAATTGGTTCATGCGATTATGGAGGCTGAGAACTCCCATGATCTGCTGTCTACACACTGGAGAGCCAATGGAATAATTCTGTCCAAGTCTGATGGCCCAAAACCAGGGGGGCCACTAGTCTACATCTCAGTATGAGTCCAGGGGCCTGAGAACCACAAGCACTGATATCGAAGGGCAAGAGAAGGTCCCAGCTCAGAGAGAGCAAATCTTCCACTACATTTTGTTCTATTCAGGCCCTCAACTGATTGGATGATGCATTGGTGAGGGCGATCTTAATTCATTCCACTGGAAAAGCCCTCACAAACATACATAAAATAATGCTTTATCAGCTATCCAGGTATGGCTTAATCCAGTCAAGTTAACATCTAAAATTAACCATTACACCTCCCGTGGGTCCTACCTCCTAATACCATTATCTTGAGGGTTAGGATTTCAACATACGAATTTGTGCAGGGCAAAACATTCAGTCCATTGTACTGATAAAGATGCAAAGACTCCTGAGTCAGCAATAAATGACTATGACTCACAGAAATAACAATAGGCAGAATTTCAATATTTTCTTATATTACTTTCCAATCCTGCAGGGCAAAGAGGGCCGGGTGATACCTGCACACATGCCCTGGGCTGTGTTTAAGGAGAAGAACCCTAACCTTAAAAGAATCAGAATCTTTTATACTGGGTAGTAAGCATGCCTGTGCTTTGCTCTGGATGCAAATGCTGTCTCTCTATTCCAAGGCTGTTCACCAGGCAAGCATCCTTGTAAAGTTGGTGTGGAGCTAAGGCAGTCAGCACCTCTGCTCTCAAGCCATACATGAATGTGAGAGACTCATGAAGAATCAGCTCTCAGCAGACTATATGTATATATCACTCTTTTAGTGGCTGCATAATATTAAATTGTGTTAATGTTCCATGACACATTTAACTAATGTTTTAAAATAACTTTTAAGTATTTCTAAAGCCACCAATAATATTATTGGACTTGTCCTATTATTTCCTTAAGATTAATCGAGAAGTAGGATTGCTGAGTCAGACTATGTATATGCTTTTGAAATTTTGTTTAATATGTGCATTACATTGCCCCAAGCTTCTACTTATACAGATCGCCCACACCCCACTTGCATGAATAGTGTTTGGTTCCCACACTTGCACTAATGTGGGATATTAATGATCTGATCTCTTCAAGTTTAACAGGTAAAGTGACATCTTACTTTGTTGTCATTTTCATTTGTTGATTCCTAATAAAACTGATTCTTTGTCTATGTTTTTTAACTATGTATCTTTCTTCTTTTATATTTCAATATTGACATCTGTCCATCATGTTTAATGGAGCATTCATGTCTGCCTTATTGACTGGTAAGAGTATATATTAAGACAATTATTTTTTGTTATAGGCTACCTCTTCACAAGGTACATTCCACTTTGTATTAAGAATTTGTATCCAATAGAATATCTAGTTTAATACCCACCCATAGAAAATGTCCCTATTCTTAAGGACAATCTTCTAGCCCCAGAATATTACTCTATCCCTAGGGGAGAAAATAGGATAATTCTATGGCTATACCACAGGTATAAATCCCTTTATTTCTATATTTGGGCATCTCTGCCTTCATAGGCCATCAAGGTCTATGTTAAATAGCTTTAAACCTATCCATTTGCAAATGTGGATTTTCACGTAAGTTCTCCTTTCCTTTTCCCCTCAAATTTCATATGATTATACTTGAAACTAATTATAAAAGCAATGTGGAACACAGAAACAAGACTTAAAAGCTCTAATAGAATTTGATCCCAGCCTGCTATAATAGAAGTTTCTCATCTTTCTCATCGTTACAATGAAAGTCATTATCCACTAAAAGCCTAATCTCCTAGGCCAAGTAAATACAAAAGGCTGTTAAATCTTGAAGAAGTTACATAATGTGTTAGTCTTGTTAGTGGTCTCCCTAATAGGAGATAAACTGCTAAGGGGAAATTTCCGTTTAAAGTGCTAGCTGTTTGTTAATCAATAAATCATTTTATGCACACCTGCATTTTTTTTCAAAAATCAGCAGCTCAAGTGTCAAGGGACTCACCTTCATTTCTCTGCAAGACACTCATTCAATCAGCATGTGGCCAAATTGATGACTCTTCATTTTATGTTGGCATTGTTTCACAAATCCACACAATTCTAGAAAATAGAATAGTGAGTAATAAAGATGACCAAAAGAACAGTAAAACAGAAAATAATGTCCTTAATTAACCACAAACTGGGAGCCATTTCAAGGTAAAATTACTATCAAGCATATTATTAGTTGCTTTACATATTATTACCTGTTCTTGATATTGCATTTGATATAGTATGTAAAGCAGGATTAGGTATACAGTAATTATCAGAGAAATAGAATTGATTAGTAAATATAAGAAAAAAATAAGAATGCAGAATTAATAAAAGAATAAATGTGTATCTGTGCTTTGCTAAACCCCACATTTGCTCTATTGGGAAGCATTTCTTTCCTCTGAACTCAAGAAATACTAAGCCTGCCTCAAACAATTCTAATTAAAATCTGTCACATCATTTCTTTGACATGAAACTTTTAATTCACATCTTTTGATGTCTTGTGTCTATATTCCACTTTCTACCCTTGCTTTGTTACATATTGCCTCTCAATTTTAGTAACTTTATTGCCCTTCTGATTACAAAGGTAATGCATGCATAGTGCAAAAAATATCAGAAAATATGAAAGATTATAAAGAGGAATAAAGGTCATAACCCAGAATTAACCACTGATAATATTTCTGTAGCTTTCTTCCAGACTTCTACTTATTTATGTATTCAAAATGAGGCCATACCACATATACTATTTAATATCTTTTATTTATTTTTCAAAAACATTTTTGACCTAGTACTATAGAATCAGCCTCTGACTCCCAACAAATCCATGGGATCAAAACACTTCAGCACAGGTCTGAGAATGTTTTTATTTAGTTTGCAGGTAAATACCCATCAAGGTATCTATACAAGAAGATTTACTGTAGCATTGTTTGTACCAGTCAAAAACTGGAACTACCAATGGGAGTCTGGTTAAATAAATTATGAGCCACTATACAATGGTATATTAATAAGGATTCTCCAGAGAAACAGAACCAGCAGGATAAATGGATAGATAGACAGATACCTAAGAAGGTTTATTATGAAAATTGGTTCATGCGATTATGGAGGCTGAGAACTCCCATGATCTGCTGTCTACACACTGGAGAGCCAATGGAATAATTCTGTCCAAGTCTGATGGCCCAAAAACCAGGGGGGCCACTAGTCTACATCTCAGTATGAGTCCAGGGGCCTGAGAACCACAAGCACTGATATCGAAGGGCAAGAGAAGGTCCCAGCTCAGAGAGAGCAAATCTTCCACTACATTTTTGTTCTATTCAGGCCCTCAACTGATTGGATGATGCATTGGTGAGGGCGATCTTAATTCATTCCACTGGAAAAAGCCCTCACAAACATACATAAAAATAATGCTTTATCAGCTATCCAGGTATGGCTTAATCCAGTCAAGTTAACATCTAAAATTAACCATTACACCTCCCGTGGGTCCTACCTCCTAATACCATTATCTTGAGGGTTAGGATTTCAACATACGAATTTGTGCAGGGCAAAAACATTCAGTCCATTGTACTGATAAAGATGCAAAGACTCCTGAGTCAGCAATAAATGACTATGACTCACAGAAATAACAATAGGCAGAATTTCAATATTTTCTTATATTACTTTCCAATCCTGCAGGGCAAAGAGGGCCGGGTGATACCTGCACACATGCCCTGGGCTGTGTTTAAGGAGAAGAACCCTAACCTTAAAAGAATCAGAATCTTTTATACTGGGTAGTAAGCATGCCTGTGCTTTGCTCTGGATGCAAATGCTGTCTCTCTATTCCAAGGCTGTTCACCAGGCAAGCATCCTTGTAAAGTTGGTGTGGAGCTAAGGCAGTCAGCACCTCTGCTCTCAAGCCATACATGAATGTGAGAGACTCATGAAGAATCAGCTCTCAGCAGACTATATGTATATATCACTCTTTTTAGTGGCTGCATAATATTAAATTGTGTTAATGTTCCATGACACATTTAACTAATGTTTTAAAATAACTTTTAAGTATTTCTAAAGCCACCAATAATATTATTGGACTTGTCCTATTATTTCCTTAAGATTAATCGAGAAGTAGGATTGCTGAGTCAGACTATGTATATGCTTTTTGAAATTTTGTTTAATATGTGCATTACATTGCCCCAAGCTTCTACTTATACAGATCGCCCACACCCCACTTGCATGAATAGTGTTTGGTTCCCACACTTGCACTAATGTGGGATATTAATGATCTGATCTCTTCAAGTTTAACAGGTAAAGTGACATCTTACTTTGTTGTCATTTTCATTTGTTGATTCCTAATAAAACTGATTCTTTGTCTATGTTTTTTAACTATGTATCTTTCTTCTTTTATATTTCAATATTGACATCTGTCCATCATGTTTAATGGAGCATTCATGTCTGCCTTATTGACTGGTAAGAGTATATATTAAGACAATTATTTTTTGTTATAGGCTACCTCTTCACAAGGTACATTCCACTTTGTATTAAGAATTTGTATCCAATAGAATATCTAGTTTAATACCCACCCATAGAAAATGTCCCTATTCTTAAGGACAATCTTCTAGCCCCAGAATATTACTCTATCCCTAGGGGAGAAAATAGGATAATTCTATGGCTATACCACAGGTATAAATCCCTTTATTTCTATATTTGGGCATCTCTGCCTTCATAGGCCATCAAGGTCTATGTTAAATAGCTTTAAACCTATCCATTTGCAAATGTGGATTTTCACGTAAGTTCTCCTTTCCTTTTCCCCTCAAATTTCATATGATTATACTTGAAACTAATTATAAAAAGCAATGTGGAACACAGAAACAAGACTTAAAAAGCTCTAATAGAATTTGATCCCAGCCTGCTATAATAGAAGTTTCTCATCTTTCTCATCGTTACAATGAAAGTCATTATCCACTAAAAGCCTAATCTCCTAGGCCAAGTAAATACAAAAGGCTGTTAAATCTTGAAGAAGTTACATAATGTGTTAGTCTTGTTAGTGGTCTCCCTAATAGGAGATTACTTTTAATTACCTCTAAAAATCTTGTTCCTTGAAAAAATAAATGATCTTTTGCAAATCATAGCCAGAAATTAGAAGAATCTAATATGAAAAATTTATTCAAATGTTAAGTTTAGAAACAAGTGATTGCAACATTAAAATGAAATCCTTCAACTCTCCAGCAAAGTACTTTTTCCCTAAAGAAAGAAAAAAAAACTTTTAGGCAGCTCTATTCAAATAATGTATGAGAAAAAATTTTGACAAGGGCTTTCTATGAAATAAAGGGCTACGTGTTAATTCAAAACTCAGTGGTACGTGTCAAGTCTCAAAATTCTCAAGAAATATTGTTTTACTTATTTCAGTCTGCTGATGTATATTAGGTAGTAGATTATTAAATATAATTATTAGAAACAATTTCAAGGTGGGGAAAAAACTAAAATAACTAAAGATATACAGTTTCCTCTAGGACCTGTGTTGGTTTGGGGAAATTAGGACTGAAATAAAATCCCTTAAGCATTAAGAAATCGCAGCCTCTGGATGCTCCAAGCTCATGAGGTACAAAAAACATCTTCAGAGCAGAGTTAGAGATGTTCAGGAACCCAAACCTACGCTGAGTCCAAAGAACCCAGCCCTTCTGGTGGCACCAGAAAGTGAGAGGTACTTCTACAGTCAGACACTGTCAATAGTCTTCAAGTCATAGAATGAAGACTACAAGTAGCCAGAAATTGCATGATTTTTCTTCTTGACATTGCTATTTGGGACCTATTGAAAACTATATATTTACATACACATATACATATACATAAACATATACATAGATACATGTACATAGAACTTTAAATTTCATCCCTCTCGTCCTTCCCCATTTCTCCCCTCCCCCACCCACACACACACAAACTTTTCTCTCAGCTTCTCTATCTTGCTCATGCCAATACTGTAAACATTAAAAAAAGGAAATCAACATGAACTTGAACTAGTACCTTCCTACCACCTCCCTTTTATGTATTTATTGTATCCTCACAACACCTATCACATACAGGAGAGAAAATGAACCTCAGGAGGTTAAGTGACTTTTCTGAGGTCACACACTTAGGGAATGGTCTAGCGGACTTTCATTCTCAGAAACTCGCCAGACTGGCTTTTCCTCTGCCTCTCGTGGCGCCTGAGTTCAATTACCTTCTGGAACACATGGAAAGTCTGTTGGCTTTCCTACCCTCCCCAAGGTGGTCGTAGAGACCAGACAACCATCTTCTGCCTTTAAGTAGAAGATAAGATATTCTTCTATTTGTGCACCCCTTGCCAGATATGGCAGAAATCCTGAGCCAGGAGACCTCATAAAGAGGGTAAGGTTTTCCATAACTCTGAACAACTGGCCATATAAGATCGAAACTGTCAGCACATATAGCACCATTGACTCACAGAGTCATGAAATCCCAAACCCGGGTAATACCAAAAAGCTCACTTGGCTCAACAAAATGATCACTTCTGAGGAGGTAAGAGAGCAAATTTCATGGGTATTTTCTGTTCAGTAATGTACTCTGTGTACATTATATGTAAGAAAAGCATGGCA
Source organism: Rhinopithecus bieti (assembly GCF_001698545.2). Taxonomy (NCBI): domain Eukaryota; kingdom Metazoa; phylum Chordata; class Mammalia; order Primates; family Cercopithecidae; genus Rhinopithecus; species Rhinopithecus bieti. Next base: position 744,331 of record NW_016803686.1, on the reverse strand, counting down.
GGGTCCTTTTTGATTGATGGTGCTTGGGTGAAAATCAACCATGCAGCTATGCTCCATCCTTTGAGACAAAAGCTGAACTATATGGTCAAAAATGATGGGAATATTCGTGTTGCATAAGTAATATAGGTCAGAATGGAAGCCAAAGATGTTTGGGGAGAAAGAGCTAAGTGTCAGTGCAAGATCCGGGGAGTCCTTTATTAAAGCCACTTCATTATTCACTCTTCAAGTTTCTTTAGAATCATAACTGTGTCACTCGTCTACTTTAAAGATTAGAATATGAAGTATGAACATAATTTTTGCCAATTAGAAGAATAGATTCTAATGAGAAAATGTGTGTCTCAGGTCAATGCTCTTAGAATCTAAGACTAACGCTAGCACTTGCGAGAAGTGGATGAATTAATTTGATCTGTAATTACTGACCCTGCAGAGATTCAAGAAATGGTTAAACAGAAGTAGATCTGTGGTGAAGCTAATGAATCTGAATTTCCAGGACCCTCACCTGCATGGGCCCCTTTCAAGACCCTTGAAAGTGCCCTCAAAATGTCACCATGATTATATGTTTTTGTAAAAAATGCAAAAGTAAAATACTTTAACTGCATTTGGTTGATTAGGTCCCCTGTTTCCTTCTACTTCAACATCTTCTTCATGCAGATGTTGTAGTGGGAAGAAACAGCAGCCTTAATCAACCAATTGCAGTAGGAGAGTGTTAAAGTGGCTGCAGTTATTTTGGGATCCCGCTAAGAGAGAAAGTTGAGTTGGAAATACATTTAAATTTAATGAGATGTGCTTATGTGGTTCACAGCCACTTCCACATGCAGCTAAGTTATTGGTCTGGTCTAGTTACTAGCTGGTCTAGTAAGAATAGCTTCTAGGAAGAATATTCCTACCACCACTATGTGACTCCCCCAGCACTGGCTCATGAAAATATAGGACAACAGGCTGCATCACAATATAAGTGGTCCTACAGCACCCAGTGTTGGGAGTACGTGAGTGGAGGAGGAATAATAACTATAAGAAGCTGAAAGTTCATTTAAGGAACATTTATCCAATCACAAGACCTATAAAATTACAGTGGCCCTTGAACAACATGGGTTTGAATGGCGCAGGTCCACTTATAGATGGATTTTCTTCTGCCTCTGCCACCTGTGATACATCAAGACCAACCCCTCCTCTTCCTCCTCCTCTTCAGCCTATTCAACATGAAGATGAGAAGGATGAAGACCTTTATGATGAGCCACTCCCACTTAATGAACAGTAAATATATTTTCTCTTCCTTGCGATTTTAATAACATTTTCTTTAACTTATTGTAAGAATACAGCATATAATACATATAACCTGCAATATCTGTGTTAAATTGACTGTCTATGTTATTTGTCTAGCTTCAACAGTGGGCTATTAGTAGTTAAGTTTTGGGGGAGTCAAAATTATACACAGATTTTGACTGTGCAGGGGTCAGTGTCCCTAACCCCTGAGTTATTCAAGAGTCAACTGTATAAACAGAAGATTGGGTTCTCATTGACTACTAGCGAAAAGGAATTTTTCTTATATTGAGTATATTAAGGAATAGACGCAATAATGCAGCACATGAAACTTTAACACCCCAGAACAGTCTCAAGATGTAGAGTTATTAAAACTATAATATCAACAGGCAATTAAATTTTTAAATCTATGCTAATTTTTTCTGATTTTATATGTCTAGGGTATTTATCAGATTTTTTTAAGTTGGTACTTTGTTGTGATTTCTTTTTATGATCGAAGTAAATATTGACACTCATGCTTAATTTTGTATTTATAAATGTGAATTCCTTTGCTTAAATAGTGCTCCTAAAATTACAAAACCCTCAAGCCTCATAAAATCTGGATCCTCCCCCAAAAGATCCTCTCTAGAAGAATCAAGAGTCCGAAAATCCAAGATTCCTGAAGAAGGGAAAAATGTCAGCAGGCCACATTCAGTGTCCCCTACAAACTAAAGGATACTTCTTGAGATGCGTCTGGTTTTCTTTTTGTTCTGTATATTTCAGCAGTGGACCTCAACCACAGAGTAAGGGAAGAAATCTATCAGGAATGAAGAGGCTGGCTAGACAGGGGAAACTGAAGCAGAAGGCAAAGAAGGCATGGTTTATGGTATAAATTTTCTCTAAAAGTCTCAAAGAAGAAGTAAACACTCAGGGGACTAAGTGCTCAAAGGACTGAGGCCAGTTAGTTTCTCAGTTCATGGCTGAGATAACACAAATTATCCCTCTGCCTTCAGGAACAAGACAAATACCATGACCTTGGTACTGAGTTGTGAAGGGAAATAGTAGCCATGGTTTGGGGTGTCTGCCCCATCTAAGACCCTTCTTCTCTGAGAAATACTCTTATGGTCTGTAACATACCATGGGGCTTTGTTAATAAATGCCCCTTTTGTATGAACGTCTTGCTCTCAGGCTCTAACAGGAAGGCACCTTACTCCCAACTTCATGATGTCTAGTTTCTCCCAGTCTAAGCCTTCCTAGTTCAACCTCCTTATTTATTAAGCCTTTAGTCTTCTTGACTTTCCCTCTTTATTAGTTTTCTGTGGCTGCAATAACAAATTAAAACATCAGAAATGTATTCTCTCACAGTTCTGGAGTCCAGAAGTCAAAAATTCAGGTGTTGGCAAGGCCATACTCTCTCTGAAGGCTCTAGAGGAGAATCCTTCCTTGCCTCTTACAGCTTCTGGTGGCTGTAAGCATTCCTTGACTCATAGCTAAATAACTCCACTCTCTACCTCCATGTTCACAGGGCCTCCTCCTCTCCTCTAAGGACTCTTTTCCTTGAATTTGGAGTTCACCCAATAGTCCAGGATGATCCCATCACAAGAATCTTAACTTAATCACACCTGCAAAGACCCCTTTTCCAACAAAATTACATTCATAGTTTCCAGGGAGTAGGACATGACCATATCTTTTGGAAGCCACCATTCAACCCACTACATCCAAGGAGTTACTTAGGATAACAGAGCAACCTGAAACTTCACTCAGTTCCTGTTCCTCTATCACCTTCCCTTCTTTAAAATGGCACTGTCCAGTAGAACTGTCTGCCATGATGGAAATGTCCGATGTCTGTGCCATCCAGTATGGTAGCCACCAGCCACACGTAGCTATGGAGCTCTTGAAACGTGACTAATGAAACCAAATAACTAAATTTTAATTGTATTTAATTTAATTAATGTAAATGTAAACAGCCAAATGTAGTTAGTGGGTACTACATTAGACAATGCAGTTCTAAAATTTTGATAGTGCTCATTCACTGCCTTCTCTTTCTCTATCGTTTGCCCTTATAAATATATACTCATTTCTTTATTGTCTCTCATGACATTTTGGAAAGCAGCAAGGATAAATACATGCATTCAATCTGCCCTATGTAACCAAATATCCTTCTCTATTGTCATGGAGCTAGCTCTTATAATCTCATTATGATGAAAACTATGATTTTGGGGATTTTCATTAGCAAGTCCAATATGTGGGTTCTTTTTCTGGGTCATTTTGCCTTGGGTCTCAATCTTAGGACTGAAGAGAAATGCAATGGAATCTTGGGAATGTAAAAGGCAGGACCCCTCACTCCATATTCATAATTCTTTTGGAAACGTATGATCAATGAATATGGAAGCCATTAGGCAAGTAGAATGTCAGATTATTGTATTACCCTTGTTGTGTCTACCACACCGTGTGAATGAAGAGTAAGTAGAATGTCAAGTCTGACTCAGGCAATAAAGATTTCACAAAGATTTTATATGTTTTAATATGACAACAATTTTTCCAGGTTTTTTTCTAATTTTCCCCAAATCTTTCCTCTTTTGTCACCATGGAAGAAAGTCAGGCAAAGGAAAGGTTTCTCTTGCCATAGTGTCCAACAGCTGTATCCCTTGTTAGTCAAAATAGGCCATGACCAGCCTGCTCAAGCTTGCTCAAACTTCCAAATCCTAAATTACTAATCATTTATGTTGCTGGTAGGAAAATTTTCATCCTGTTCACATTGGGCTATAAGCAAACAGTCCTCCAAACCTTAACATATGTGAAAGGAAGAATCAGAGGTGAAGCATACTGAAAATAAAAGCAGCAGTTTGCTTGCAAAGAAGTTGCAAAGGAGTCAAACCTCAGGAGAACTTACCCATCAAATTAAAACACAATGAGTATATTTACTTTTTAAATTGCCAAGGTTACTGAGTTTATACTTAATCTGAGTTCATGGTGGGGAAAAAAACAGCAGTTTTCTCACAGTTTGACAGTGAAAACACAGTTTTCTCACATATGACATAATGTATCTTCAGACATCAGTTTTGCAAAAGTCAGAGATACAGTTGTTTTGTTAAGGAGTCAGTAACTTACAGGAAATACTCAAGGTTTCTTTCACTTTGGAAATTAAACTAGAGGGAACAAACTTGTTATTTTTTGTTTGTCTCGGGGTACAAGGTGGGGTTTTCTTTTAATCCAGACTGTGAGACAGGTAAGTACACTTAGTCATGATAGTGGCAGGGCCATGTCAATTTGACTTCTACAATAGATATTCTAACTCAATTCACTGCTAAAAAATTAGACTAAGGAAGCCATTATGCAGATGATTAAAGCCAACAGGTGATTCAAAGTCAGTTTATGTGGATGGGAGCAGGTTTTCCTGTATTCCAGACCTTTTTATGCTAAACCACTGTATCTTACGAAAAACTTATTCCAATATCTTTGTTTAGTGGAATAACGTTAATAGTGACTAAATGGACACAAAATGGCCTTTAATACAGGTTGATAAACTATAACCTATGGACCAAATTTACCCCACCATCTGGTCTTATAAATAAAATTTCAGTGAAACAAAGCCATGTCCATTTATTTACATATTATTATGACTTTTTTCTTTTTTTTTTTTTTTTTTTTTTTTTTTTTTTTTTTGCACAACAGGACGAGGTTGAGTAGTTGTGACAAACCATATTGTCTACAAAACTGAAAATATTTACTATCTGGCCCTTTACAGAAAAAGCTTGCTAGCTCTCGATCTATAACTTTTTCTTCAACTTAAGTTGAAATTCATCATTAATTTAGTCTACCAGCAGTCCCCGCTTTTGGCACCAGGGACCAAGATCGGTTTCATGGAAGACAATTCTCCCATGGATAGCAGAATGTAGGGGATGGTTTTGGGATGAAATTGTCCCACCTCAGATCATCAGGCATTAGTTAGATTTTCATAAGGAGAGCACAAACTGGATCCCTTGCATGCGTAATTCACAGTAGGGTTCACACTCCTGTGAGAATCTAATCTGACAGGAGGCAGAGCTCAGACAGTAATGCGCGCTCTCCTGTCGTTCACTTCCTGCTATCCAGCCCAGTTCCTAACGCCACAGACTGGTACCAGTCCATAGCTCGGGGGCTAAGGACCTCTTTAGTATACAGTTGTCCCTCAGTATCTTCGGGGATTGTTTCTAGGATGACCTACAGACCATAATTCACGCACACCCAAGTCCTGCAGGTGGTCCTGAGAACCCGTGGATATTCAGCCTTCCGTATGGGCTTTGCATCCTAAGAATACTCCATTTGGATCCGCATTTGTTTGTGGATGAAAAACCCTCCAACCTAGAGGGCCAGCTGTATTGAAAACATCTGAGTGTAAGTGGACCCACACAGTTTAAACTGTTGTTGTTCAAGGATCAACTGTATTCTATGAATATCCAGGTGCCCAGCCTTGGACCACTAGCTTATAGGCATTAAGGTGATACAAATGAACATATGCTAATTCATTTTTCTATCAAAGAAAGAACATGTGTCTTTGAAAAATAACTAAATTTTGTCTTCAAATTTTACTCATGGAAATAAAGGCAACAGAAAACATATTGTGCTAGCTAGATGACTTATGGAAAGTTGACTACTATAAGCCTCAGTTTCCTCATCTAAAATATGAGGATAATCCATACCTAATAGGGCAAATCAGGGATGTCCAATCTTTTGGCTTCCCAGGGCCATATTGGAAGAAGAATTGTCTTGGATCACACATAAAATACACTATTATTAACAAAAGCTAATGAACAAAAGATAAAAAAATTGAAAAACAAATCATAATGTTTTTAGATGTACAAATTTGTGTTGGGCCACATTCAAAGTCATCCTGGGCTGCGTGTGGCCCATGGGCAGTGGGTTGGAAAAGCCTGGGATAAATGATTTGAGAGGATTCAATTCAATCAGGTGAGTAAAATGCTTAGCAAAGTACCCGGCACTCAATGCAAGGTAACAATTAATAGCAATACCAGATTCGGGAGCAAGATAGCCGAATAGGAACAGCTCCAGTCTCCAGCTCCCAGCGCGAGCAACACAGAAGACAGGTGATTTCTGCATTTTCAACTGAGGTACTGGGTCATCTCACTCACCAAACAATCACTGCTGGTCAGCTGCTGCAGCCCGACTAGGGAGAGCTGAAGCAGGGCGAGGCATCCCCTCACCTGGGAAGTGCAAGGGGGAAGGGAATCCCTTTTCCTAGCCAGGGGAACTGAGACACACAACACCTGGAAAATCGGGTAACTCCCAGCCCAATACTGTGCTTTACCAAGGGTCTTAGCAAACGGACACACCAGGAGATTATATCCCATACCTGGCCGGGAGGGTCCCAGGCCCACGGAGCCTCCCTCATTGCTAACACAGCAGTCTGCGATCTAAGGGCAAGTCAGCAGCGAGGCTGGGGGAGGGGCGCCCGCCATTGCTGAGGTTTAAGTAGCTAAACAAAGCCACTGGGAAGCTCGAACTGGGTGGAGCCCACAGCAGCTCAAGGAGGCCTGCCTGTCTCTGTAGACTCCACCTCTGGGGACAGGGCACAGCTAAACAACAACAACATCAAAAAGAAAAAAAAAAGAAAACAGCAGAAACCTCTGCAGACGCAAATGACTCCGTCTGACAGCTTTAAAGAGAGCAGTGAATCTCCCAACATGGAGGTTGAGATCTGAGAACGGACAGGCTGCCTGCTCAAGTGGGTCCCTGACCCCTGAGTAGCCTAACTGGGAGACATCCCCCACTAGGGGCAGTCTGACACCCCACACCTCACAGGGTGGAGTACACCCCTGAGAGGAAGCTTCCAAAGTAAGAATCAGACAGGTACACTCGCTGTTCAGCAATATTCTATCTTCTGCAGCCTCTGCTGCTGATACCCAGGCAA